>NW_026991747.1:0-366509 GCF_029215605.1 Mirounga angustirostris
TGGGACAGAGAGCACCTGACTTCAGGGGAGCTCCGTCCAAATCTCGGGACGGCTCATGCAAATCTGCCGTGATCCCATACCCAGTCCTCGAGATCCAGGGGGCAATGCTCACGTGATTTCCATCCCAATTTCAGGAGGGGCCCTGAAGTTCCAGAGCGCTCAGGTCCGGATATCAAGGCCCGGGTTCCAACCCCGCGTGGTTTCAGGCCAAATCTTGGGGGGAACAAACCGCAAGTCATGGCAGCACAGGCCCCCTCTGCAGTACCGGGGGGCAAAATTCTCGTGCTTTTAGTCTGCATCTCGGAAGAGCGCCTCCAAACCGCAGGAGACCACGGAGCCAGGCAGCCAGATGGAAGGGCAAATCAAATGGGATCCCAGCCCACGTCTGAGGACACCTGGCCCCCAGGGAACGAGGTCTCCGGCCTTGGGGAGGATAAGGAGGTCGCTTGGCTCAAGATAGCCGTCCAAATCTCGGTAGAACTGCGCGAATCCCCGGAGATCTCAGGAAAAGTCAGCGAGACCCAGGGACACACGGCACGTGATCTCCGTCGGCATCGCGTTCGAGATCTCCCAACGACGTTGGAGCTCTGGCCCGTTCCTCTAAAACCTGTGGCCACGTGCGCCGTTTCTGAGTTCAAATGTCGACAGAGCTCCACAAACCCTCTTGAGACCTCGGCCCCTTTCCGTGAGATCCGGGGGCGAATCTCAGCTGCTCTCAGTCCAAATCTCGGGAGGTGTCCTCCCCAGCTTCAGGGTTCTCGGGGCTTTTCAGGGAGATTCACAGGCAAACCTCCCGTGATCTCCGGTCGGAGGCGCTGACTCCAATCCTTCGGGATCTCAGGCCAAGGCCTCTCTGTTAGACCGAGGGTTCAACTTCAGCATATCTCAGTCCAAATCTCGGGAGTACTCCTCCAAACCGCGGTCGATCCCAGTCACCTCAGGGAGACCCAGTGTCCAACTCCTGAGCTCTCAATCACCTTTGCGGCAGAACTCATCCAATGCTCCTGAGTGCTCACGTCCGGACGGTGCGAACCAGGCTCCAAACCTGAGTGCTTTCGGGCGAACCTTGGAGAACAACCCCCATCTCGTCAAACCTCAGGATGCCTCAGTGGCTTCCGCGGGCAATTCGCGGAGGACCTGAATCCCATTCTCAGCAGTGCTTGTCGACATCTCGTCGGACCTCAGGCCCTGGAAGCCAGATCCAGGGCCAAATTCCATGGGGCCACAGTCCAAACCTCGGAACACCGGATCCAAATCCCGTGAGAACACAGGCCTGATCGGCCACTCCCAGGCAAACATCTCGGTTAGGTGTCCGTATCTCAGGACAACTGTGCCAAAGTCTCGGAATGTCAGGTGTACTCGACGAGATCCAGGGGTACATGTCACGTGGTCTCCGTCTGAATGTGCCCCGCCACCTCCGACACTTGGGAGAGTGCTGGTCCAATCCGTGGATGCCAGGAGCCAGTCTCGTGGGATCTGATTCCAAATCGAGCCAGAACTCGTCAAAACCTCTTGAGTGTTTGTGCCCAAGTTAGGGGATCCCGATGCCACTCCGGGGTGATCTCGGCCGATGCCCAGGAGAACCCATCCAAATGTCAACAAACCCTGGCCCTGTCAGGGAGATTCACGGGCATATGTCACGTGATCACGGCCCCAGCCTCGGAAGAACGCACTCAAGTCTCCTGGGGCCACCGGCCATTGGATGAGAAACAGCATCTAAGTTCATCAGACTTCAGGTAAAACGCGGGAATGCTCAGGCAAATCTCGTGGGGATCTCTGGCCCAGTTAGCGAGATCCAGAAGCAATCCCAAGGGGGTTGAAATCCAATTGTCATTAGAACGGAGCCAAAACCCTGAGGTCTCACCCCAGTCAGGGGTCTCGAGCAGATAAACTCATGGGATCGCAGTCTAAATTTTGGAGGCCCTGACCCACATCTCAAGAGATCTCAAGCCCTGCATGCGAGTTCCCAGACACACGTTTCGGCATATCCGTCCAAAACTCGGAAGAGATATGGATATGTCCTGAGATGTCAGGAATGATCAGAGAGATGGTGAGGCACCTGTCTCGTTGATCTTAGTGCGAATCTCGTGAGGAATCTCCGAATCTGGTGGAATCTCCCATCTGTTCGGCCACTCGCAGGACCCGAGGTTACCGGATCGTAGTCCGGACCTCCCCAGAACTCATCCAAATCTCTTGAGACCTCGGGCGCAGTCAGTGAGCTGCAGGGCATAGCTCGCCCCTTCTCAGTCCAAACCGAGGGGACCACATGCAATGTTCGAGTGCTGTCGGGCCCAGTCAGGGAGATTCGGGGTCAAATCTGGCGTCTCCTCCGTCCATGCGTCGGAGGAACGCACTCAATGCTCCTGGGATCTCGGGGAGCTCTATGGGACAAAGAGCGTCTGACTTCAGGGGAGCTCCATCCAAATCTCGGGACGGCTCATGCAAATCTGGTGTGATCCCATGCCCAGTCCTCGAGTTCCAGGGGGCAATGCTCACATGATCTCCATCCCAATTTCAGGAGGGGCCCTGCAGATCCAGAGCGCTCACGTCAAGACATCAAGGCCCCGGTAACGAACCCGCGTGGTTTCAGGCCAAGTCTTGGGGGGAACAAACAGCAAGTCATGGCAGCACAGGCCCCCTCTGCAAGACCCGGGGGCAAACCTCTCATGGTTTTAGTCTGCATCTCGGGAGAGCGCCTCCAAACCGCAGGATACAACGGGGCCAGGCAGCGAGATGGAAAGACAAACCAAGTGGGATCCCAGCACACGTCTGGGGACACCTGGCCCCAATGGAACAAGATCTCGGGCCTTGTGGAGGTTATGGAGGTCGCTTGGCTCAGGATAGTCGTCCAAATCTCGGTAGAACTGCGCGAATGCCCTGAGGTCTCAGGAAACGTCAGCGAGACCCAGGGAGACACGCACATGATCTCCGTCGACATCGCGTTTGCAATCTCCCAACCTCGTGGGAGCTCTGGTGCGTTCCACTACAACCTGTGGCTACGTGCACCATTTCGGATTTCAAATGTCGCCAGAGCTCCTCAAACCATCTTGAGACTTCGACCCCTTTCGGTGAGATCCGGGGGCGAATCTCAGCTGATCTCAGTCCAAATCTCGGGAGGTCTCCTCCCCAGCTTCAGGGTTCTCGGACAATTTCAGGGAGATTCACAGGCAAAACTCCCATGATCTCCGGTCGGATGCGCTGACTCCAACCCACGGGATCTCAGGCCAAGGCCTCTCTGTTAGACACAGGGTTCAACTTCACAAATCTCAGTCCAAATCTCGGGAGAAAGCCTCCAAACCTCGGTCGACCCCGGTCACCATCAGGGCGACCCAGGGCCCAACTCCTGAGCTCTCAATCACCTTTGCAGCAGAACCCACCCAATGCCCCTGAGTCCTCACGTCCGGACGGTGCGAACCAGGCTCCAAACCTGAGTGCTTTCGTGCGAACCTTGGAGAACAAACCCCATCTTGTCAAAGCTCGGGACCCCTCAGTGGCTTCCGAGGGCAATTCGCAGGGGACCTGAATCCAATTCTCAGGAGTGCTCGTCGACATCTCATGGGACCACAGGCCCAGGAAGCCAGATCCAGGGCCAAATCTCATGGGGCCGCAGTCCACACCTCGGAACACCGGATCCAAATCCTGTGAGAACTCAGGACCCGTCGGACTCTCCCAGGCAAACGTCTCCGTGTAGGTGTCCGAATCTCAGGACAACTGTGCCAAAGCCTCGAAATGTCAGGTGTACTCGCCGAGATCGAGGGGCACATGTCACGTGGTCTCCGTCTGAATGAGGCTCGCCACCTCCGACACTTGTGAGAACGCTGGTCCAATCCGTGAATGCCAGGAGCCAGTCTCGTGGGATCGGATTCCAAATCGAGCTGGAACTCGTCAAAATCTCTTTAGTGGTTTGTGCCCAAGTTATGGAATCCGGGTGATCTCAGCCAAAGTCCAGGAGAACTCATTCAAATGTCAAGAACCCCTGGCCCTGTCAGGGAGATTCACGGACATATGTCACGTGATCACAGCCCCAGGCTCGGAAGAACGCACTCAAATCTTGCGGGGCCACTGTCCGTTGCGTGAGAAACAGCATCTAAGTTCATCTGACTTTAGGCGTAACACGGGAACACACACGCAAATTCCGGGGGGACCTCTGGCCCAGTTAGCGAGATCCAGAAGCAATCCCCAGGGGGTTGAAATCCAATTGTCATTAGAACGAAACCAAATCCCTGAGGTCTCACCCCAGTCAGGGGTCTCAAGCAATTAAACTCATGGGATCGCAGTCTAAATTTTGGAGGCCCTGACCCACATCTCATGAGATCTCAGGCCCTGCCTGCGAGTTCCTGGAAACACGTGTCGGCATATCCGTCCAAATATCGGAAGAGCTATGGAAATGTCCTGAGATGTCAGGAATGATCAGAGAGATCGAGAGGCACCTGTCTCGTTGTTCTCAGGGCGAATCTCACGAGGAATCTCCGAATCTGGTGGAATCTCCGGTCCGTTCGGCCACTGGCAGGGCCCGAGGTCACCGGATCGTAGTCCAGACCTCCCCAGAACTCATCCAAATCTCTTGAGACCTCGGGCGCAGTCAGTGAGCGGCAGGGCAAAGCTCGCCCCTTCTCAGTCCAAACCTAGGGGACCACATGCAATGTTCGAGCACTGTCGGGCCCAGTCAGGGAGATTCGGGATCAAATATGGTGTCTCCTCCGTCCAAGCCTCGGAAGAACTCACTCAAAACTCCTGGGATCTCGGGGAGCTCTGTGGGACAGAGAGCACCTGACTTCAGGGGAGCTCCGTCCAAATCTCGGGACGGCTCATGCAAATCTGCCGTGATCCCATACCCAGTCCTCGAGATCCAGGGGGCAATGCTCACGTGATTTCCATCCCAATTTCAGGAGGGGCCCTGAAGTTCCAGAGCGCTCAGGTCCGGATATCAAGGCCCGGGTTCCAACCCCGCGTGGTTTCAGGCCAAATCTTGGGGGGAACAAACCGCAAGTCATGGCAGCACAGGCCCCCTCTGCAGTACCGGGGGGCAAAATTCTCGTGCTTTTAGTCTGCATCTCGGAAGAGCGCCTCCAAAGCGCAGGAGACCACGGAGCCAGGCAGCCAGATGGAAGGGCAAATCAAATGGGATCCCAGCCCACGTCTGGGGACACCTGGCCCCCAGGGAACGAGGTCTCCGGCCTTGGGGAGGATAAGGAGGTCGCTTGGCTCAAGATAGCCGTCCAAATCTCGGTAGAACTGCGCGAATCCCCGGAGATCTCAGGAAAAGTCAGCGAGACCCAGGGACACACGGCACGTGATCTCCGTCGGCATCGCGTTCGAGATCTCCCAACGACGTTGGAGCTCTGGCCCGTTCCTCTAAAACCTGTGGCCACGTGCGCCGTTTCTGAGTTCAAATGTCGACAGAGCTCCACAAACCCTCTTGAGACCTCGGCCCCTTTCCGTGAGATCCGGGGGCGAATCTCAGCTGCTCTCAGTCCAAATCTCGGGAGGTGTCCTCCCCAGCTTCAGGGTTCTCGGGGCTTTTCAGGGAGATTCACAGGCAAACCTCCCGTGATCTCCGGTCGGAGGCGCTGACTCCAATCCTTCGGGATCTCAGGCCAAGGCCTCTCTGTTAGACCGAGGGTTCAACTTCAGCATATCTCAGTCCAAATCTCGGGAGTACTCCTCCAAACCGCGGTCGATCCCAGTCACCTCAGGGAGACCCAGTGTCCAACTCCTGAGCTCTCAATCACCTTTGCGGCAGAACTCATCCAATGCTCCTGAGTGCTCACGTCCGGACGGTGCGAACCAGGCTCCAAACCTGAGTGCTTTCGGGCGAACCTTGGAGAACAAACCCCATCTCGTCAAACCTCAGGATGCCTCAGTGGCTTCCGCGGGCAATTCGCGGAGGACCTGAATCCCATTCTCAGCAGTGCTTGTCGACATCTCGTCGGACCTCAGGCCCTGGAAGCCAGATCCAGGGCCAAATTCCATGGGGCCACAGTCCAAACCTCGGAACACCGGATCCAAATCCCGTGAGAACTCAGGCCTGATCGGCCACTCCCAGGCAAACATCTCGGTTAGGTGTCCGTATCTCAGGACAACTGTGCCAAAGTCTCGGAATGTCAGGTGTACTCGACGAGATCCAGGGGTACATGTCACGTGGTCTCCGTCTGAATGTGCCCCGCCACCTCCGACACTTGGGAGAGTGCTGGTCCAATCCGTGGATGCCAGGAGCCAGTCTCGTGGGATCTGATTCCAAATCGAGCCAGAACTCGTCAAAACCTCTTGAGTGTTTGTGCCCAAGTTAGGGGATCCCGATGCCACTCCGGGGTGATCTCGGCCGATGCCCAGGAGAACCCATCCAAATGTCAACAAACCCTGGCCCTGTCAGGGAGATTCACGGGCATATGTCACGTGATCACGGCCCCAGCCTCGGAAGAACGCACTCAAGTCTCCTGGGGCCACCGGCCATTGGATGAGAAACAGCATCTAAGTTCATCAGACTTCAGGTAAAACGCGGGAATGCTCAGGCAAATCTCGTGGGGATCTCTGGCCCAGTTAGCGAGATCCAGAAGCAATCCCAAGGGGGTTGAAATCCAATTGTCATTAGAACGGAGCCAAAACCCTGAGGTCTCACCCCAGTCAGGGGTCTCGAGCAGATAAACTCATGGGATCGCAGTCTAAATTTTGGAGGCCCTGACCCACATCTCAAGAGATCTCAAGCCCTGCATGCGAGTTCCCAGACACACGTTTCGGCATATCCGTCCAAACCTCGGAAGAGATATGGATATGTCCTGAGATGTCAGGAATGATCAGAGAGATGGTGAGGCACCTGTCTCGTTGATCTTAGTGCGAATCTCGTGAGGAATCTCCGAATCTGGTGGAATCTCCCATCTGTTCGGCCACTCGCAGGACCCGAGGTTACCGGATCGTAGTCCGGACCTCCCCAGAACTCATCCAAATCTCTTGAGACCTCGGGCGCAGTCAGTGAGCTGCAGGGCATAGCTCGCCCCTTCTCAGTCCAAACCGAGGGGACCACATGCAATGTTCGAGTGCTGTCGGGCCCAGTCAGGGAGATTCGGGGTCAAATCTGGCGTCTCCTCCGTCCATGCGTCGGAGGAACGCACTCAATGCTCCTGGGATCTCGGGGAGCTCTATGGGACAAAGAGCGTCTGACTTCAGGGGAGCTCCATCCAAATCTCGGGACGGCTCATGCAAATCTGGTGTGATCCCATGCCCAGTCCTCGAGTTCCAGGGGGCAATGCTCACATGATCTCCATCCCAATTTCAGGAGGGGCCCTGCAGATCCAGAGCGCTCACGTCAAGACATCAAGGCCCCGGTAACGAACCCGCGTGGTTTCAGGCCAAGTCTTGGGGGGAACAAACAGCAAGTCATGGCAGCACAGGCCCCCTCTGCAAGACCCGGGGGCAAACCTCTCATGGTTTTAGTCTGCATCTCGGGAGAGCGCCTCCAAACCGCAGGATACAACGGGGCCAGGCAGCGAGATGGAAAGACAAACCAAGTGGGATCCCAGCACACGTCTGGGGACACCTGGCCCCAATGGAACAAGATCTCGGGCCTTGTGGAGGTTATGGAGGTCGCTTGGCTCAGGATAGTCGTCCAAATCTCGGTAGAACTGCGCGAATGCCCTGAGGTCTCAGGAAACGTCAGCGAGACCCAGGGAGACACGCACATGATCTCCGTCGACATCGCGTTTGCAATCTCCCAACCTCGTGGGAGCTCTGGTGCGTTCCACTACAACCTGTGGCTACGTGCACCGTTTCGGATTTCAAATGTCGCCAGAGCTCCTCAAACCATCTTGAGACTTCGACCCCTTTCGGTGAGATCCGGGGGCGAATCTCAGCTGATCTCAGTCCAAATCTCGGGAGGTCTCCTCCCCAGCTTCAGGGTTCTCGGACAATTTCAGGGAGATTCACAGGCAAAACTCCCATGATCTCCGGTCGGATGCGCTGACTCCAACCCACGGGATCTCAGGCCAAGGCCTCTCTGTTAGACACAGGGTTCAACTTCACAAATCTCAGTCCAAATCTCGGGAGAAAGCCTCCAAACCTCGGTCGACCCCGGTCACCATCAGGGCGACCCAGGGCCCAACTCCTGAGCTCTCAATCACCTTTGCAGCAGAACCCACCCAATGCCCCTGAGTCCTCACGTCCGGACGGTGCGAACCAGGCTCCAAACCTGAGTGCTTTCGTGCGAACCTTGGAGAACAAACCCCATCTTGTCAAAGCTCGGGACCCCTCAGTGGCTTCCGAGGGCAATTCGCAGGGGACCTGAATCCAATTCTCAGGAGTGCTCGTCGACATCTCATGGGACCACAGGCCCAGGAAGCCAGATCCAGGGCCAAATCTCATGGGACCGCAGTCCACACCTCGGAACACCGGATCCAAATCCTGTGAGAACTCAGGACCCGTCGGACTCTCCCAGGCAAACGTCTCCGTGTAGGTGTCCGAATCTCAGGACAACTGTGCCAAAGCCTCGAAATGTCAGGTGTACTCGCCGAGATCGAGGGGCACATGTCACGTGGTCTCCGTCTGAATGAGGCTCGCCACCTCCGACACTTGTGAGAACGCTGGTCCAATCCGTGAATGCCAGGAGCCAGTCTCGTGGGATCTGATTCCAAATCGAGCTGGAACTCGTCAAAATCTCTTTAGTGGTTTGTGCCCAAGTTATGGAATCCGGGTGATCTCAGCCAAAGTCCAGGAGAACTCATTCAAATGTCAAGAACCCCTGGCCCTGTCAGGGAGATTCACGGACATATGTCACGTGATCACAGCCCCAGGCTCGGAAGAACGCACTCAAATCTTGCGGGGCCACTGTCCGTTGCGTGAGAAACAGCATCTAAGTTCATCTGACTTTAGGCGTAACACGGGAACACACACGCAAATTCCGGGGGGACCTCTGGCCCAGTTAGCGAGATCCAGAAGCAATCCCCAGGGGGTTGAAATCCAATTGTCATTAGAACGAAACCAAATCCCTGAGGTCTCACCCCAGTCAGGGGTCTCAAGCAATTAAACTCATGGGATCGCAGTCTAAATTTTGGAGGCCCTGACCCACATCTCATGAGATCTCAGGCCCTGCCTGCGAGTTCCTGGAAACACGTGTCGGCATATCCGTCCAAATATCGGAAGAGCTATGGAAATGTCCTGAGATGTCAGGAATGATCAGAGAGATCGAGAGGCACCTGTCTCGTTGTTCTCAGGGCGAATCTCACGAGGAATCTCCGAATCTGGTGGAATCTCCGGTCCGTTCGGCCACTGGCAGGGCCCGAGGTCACCGGATCGTAGTCCAGACCTCCCCAGAACTCATCCAAATCTCTTGAGACCTCGGGCGCAGTCAGTGAGCGGCAGGGCAAAGCTCGCCCCTTCTCAGTCCAAACCTAGGGGACCACATGCAATGTTCGAGCACTGTCGGGCCCAGTCAGGGAGATTCGGGATCAAATATGGTGTCTCCTCCGTCCAAGCCTCGGAAGAACTCACTCAAAACTCCTGGGATCTCGGGGAGCTCTGTGGGACAGAGAGCACCTGACTTCAGGGGAGCTCCGTCCAAATCTCGGGACGGCTCATGCAAATCTGCCGTGATCCCATACCCAGTCCTCGAGATCCAGGGGGCAATGCTCACGTGATTTCCATCCCAATTTCAGGAGGGGCCCTGAAGTTCCAGAGCGCTCAGGTCCGGATATCAAGGCCCGGGTTCCAACCCCGCGTGGTTTCAGGCCAAATCTTGGGGGGAACAAACCGCAAGTCATGGCAGCACAGGCCCCCTCTGCAGTACCGGGGGGCAAAATTCTCGTGCTTTTAGTCTGCATCTCGGAAGAGCGCCTCCAAAGCGCAGGAGACCACGGAGCCAGGCAGCCAGATGGAAGGGCAAATCAAATGGCATCCCAGCCCACGTCTGGGGACACCTGGCCCCCAGGGAACGAGGTCTCCGGCCTTGGGGAGGATAAGGAGGTCGCTTGGCTCAAGATAGCCGTCCAAATCTCGGTAGAACTGCGCGAATCCCCGGAGATCTCAGGAAAAGTCAGCGAGACCCAGGGACACACGGCACGTGATCTCCGTCGGCATCGCGTTCGAGATCTCCCAACGACGTTGGAGCTCTGGCCCGTTCCTCTAAAACCTGTGGCCACGTGCGCCGTTTCTGAGTTCAAATGTCGACAGAGCTCCACAAACCCTCTTGAGACCTCGGCCCCTTTCCGTGAGATCCGGGGGCGAATCTCAGCTGCTCTCAGTCCAAATCTCGGGAGGTGTCCTCCCCAGCTTCAGGGTTCTCGGGGCTTTTCAGGGAGATTCACAGGCAAACCTCCCGTGATCTCCGGTCGGAGGCGCTGACTCCAATCCTTCGGGATCTCAGGCCAAGGCCTCTCTGTTAGACCGAGGGTTCAACTTCAGCATATCTCAGTCCAAATCTCGGGAGTACTCCTCCAAACCGCGGTCGATCCCAGTCACCTCAGGGAGACCCAGTGTCCAACTCCTGAGCTCTCAATCACCTTTGCGGCAGAACTCATCCAATGCTCCTGAGTGCTCACGTCCGGACGGTGCGAACCAGGCTCCAAACCTGAGTGCTTTCGGGCGAACCTTGGAGAACAACCCCCATCTCGTCAAACCTCAGGATGCCTCAGTGGCTTCCGCGGGCAATTCGCGGAGGACCTGAATCCCATTCTCAGCAGTGCTTGTCGACATCTCGTCGGACCTCAGGCCCTGGAAGCCAGATCCAGGGCCAAATTCCATGGGGCCACAGTCCAAACCTCGGAACACCGGATCCAAATCCCGTGAGAACTCAGGCCTGATCGGCCACTCCCAGGCAAACATCTCGGTTAGGTGTCCGTATCTCAGGACAACTGTGCCAAAGTCTCGGAATGTCAGGTGTACTCGACGAGATCCAGGGGTACATGTCACGTGGTCTCCGTCTGAATGTGCCCCGCCACCTCCGACACTTGGGAGAGTGCTGGTCCAATCCGTGGATGCCAGGAGCCAGTCTCGTGGGATCTGATTCCAAATCGAGCCAGAACTCGTCAAAACCTCTTGAGTGTTTGCGCCCAAGTTAGGGGATCCCGATGCCACTCCGGGGTGATCTCGGCCGATGCCCAGGAGAACCCATCCAAATGTCAACAAACCCTGGCCCTGTCAGGGAGATTCACGGGCATATGTCACGTGATCACGGCCCCAGCCTCGGAAGAACGCACTCAAGTCTCCTGGGGCCACCGGCCATTGGATGAGAAACAGCATCTAAGTTCATCAGACTTCAGGTAAAACGCGGGAATGCTCAGGCAAATCTCGTGGGGATCTCTGGCCCAGTTAGCGAGATCCAGAAGCAATCCCAAGGGGGTTGAAATCCAATTGTCATTAGAACGGAGCCAAAACCCTGAGGTCTCACCCCAGTCAGGGGTCTCGAGCAGATAAACTCATGGGATCGCAGTCTAAATTTTGGAGGCCCTGACCCACATCTCAAGAGATCTCAAGCCCTGCATGCGAGTTCCCAGACACACGTTTCGGCATATCCGTCCAAAACTCGGAAGAGATATGGATATGTCCTGAGATGTCAGGAATGATCAGAGAGATGGTGAGGCACCTGTCTCGTTGATCTTAGTGCGAATCTCGTGAGGAATCTCCGAATCTGGTGGAATCTCCCATCTGTTCGGCCACTCGCAGGACCCGAGGTTACCGGATCGTAGTCCGGACCTCCCCAGAACTCATCCAAATCTCTTGAGACCTCGGGCGCAGTCAGTGAGCTGCAGGGCATAGCTCGCCCCTTCTCAGTCCAAACCGAGGGGACCACATGCAATGTTCGAGTGCTGTCGGGCCCAGTCAGGGAGATTCGGGGTCAAATCTGGCGTCTCCTCCGTCCATGCGTCGGAGGAACGCACTCAATGCTCCTGGGATCTCGGGGAGCTCTATGGGACAAAGAGCGTCTGACTTCAGGGGAGCTCCATCCAAATCTCGGGACGGCTCATGCAAATCTGGTGTGATCCCATGCCCAGTCCTCGAGTTCCAGGGGGCAATGCTCACATGATCTCCATCCCAATTTCAGGAGGGGCCCTGCAGATCCAGAGCGCTCACGTCAAGACATCAAGGCCCCGGTAACGAACCCGCGTGGTTTCAGGCCAAGTCTTGGGGGGAACAAACAGCAAGTCATGGCAGCACAGGCCCCCTCTGCAAGACCCGGGGGCAAACCTCTCATGGTTTTAGTCTGCATCTCGGGAGAGCGCCTCCAAACCGCAGGATACAACGGGGCCAGGCAGCGAGATGGAAAGACAAACCAAGTGGGATCCCAGCACACGTCTGGGGACACCTGGCCCCAATGGAACAAGATCTCGGGCCTTGTGGAGGTTATGGAGGTCGCTTGGCTCAGGATAGTCGTCCAAATCTCGGTAGAACTGCGCGAATGCCCTGAGGTCTCAGGAAACGTCAGCGAGACCCAGGGAGACACGCACATGATCTCCGTCGACATCGCGTTTGCAATCTCCCAACCTCGTGGGAGCTCTGGTGCGTTCCACTACAACCTGTGGCTACGTGCACCGTTTCGGATTTCAAATGTCGCCAGAGCTCCTCAAACCATCTTGAGATTTCGACCCCTTTCGGTGAGATCCGGGGGCGAATCTCAGCTGATCTCAGTCCAAATCTCGGGAGGTCTCCTCCCCAGCTTCAGGGTTCTCGGACAATTTCAGGGAGATTCACAGGCAAAACTCCCATGATCTCCGGTCGGATGCGCTGACTCCAACCCACGGGATCTCAGGCCAAGGCCTCTCTGTTAGACACAGGGTTCAACTTCACAAATCTCAGTCCAAATCTCGGGAGAAAGCCTCCAAACCTCGGTCGACCCCGGTCACCATCAGGGCGACCCAGGGCCCAACTCCTGAGCTCTCAATCACCTTTGCAGCAGAACCCACCCAATGCCCCTGAGTCCTCACGTCCGGACGGTGCGAACCAGGCTCCAAACCTGAGTGCTTTCGTGCGAACCTTGGAGAACAAACCCCATCTTGTCAAAGCTCGGGACCCCTCAGTGGCTTCCGAGGGCAATTCGCAGGGGACCTGAATCCAATTCTCAGGAGTGCTCGTCGACATCTCATGGGACCACAGGCCCAGGAAGCCAGATCCAGGGCCAAATCTCATGGGGCCGCAGTCCACACCTCGGAACACCGGATCCAAATCCTGTGAGAACTCAGGACCCGTCGGACTCTCCCAGGCAAACGTCTCCGTGTAGGTGTCCGAATCTCAGGACAACTGTGCCAAAGCCTCGAAATGTCAGGTGTACTCGCCGAGATCGAGGGGCACATGTCACGTGGTCTCCGTCTGAATGAGGCTCGCCACCTCCGACACTTGTGAGAACGCTGGTCCAATCCGTGAATGCCAGGAGCCAGTCTCGTGGGATCGGATTCCAAATCGAGCTGGAACTCGTCAAAATCTCTTTAGTGGTTTGTGCCCAAGTTATGGAATCCGGGTGATCTCAGCCAAAGTCCAGGAGAACTCATTCAAATGTCAAGAACCCCTGGCCCTGTCAGGGAGATTCACGGACATATGTCACGTGATCACAGCCCCAGGCTCGGAAGAACGCACTCAAATCTTGCGGGGCCACTGTCCGTTGCGTGAGAAACAGCATCTAAGTTCATCTGACTTTAGGCGTAACACGGGAACACACACGCAAATTCCGGGGGGACCTCTGGCCCAGTTAGCGAGATCCAGAAGCAATCCCCAGGGGGTTGAAATCCAATTGTCATTAGAACGAAACCAAATCCCTGAGGTCTCACCCCAGTCAGGGGTCTCAAGCAATTAAACTCATGGGATCGCAGTCTAAACTTTGGAGGCCCTGACCCACATCTCATGAGATCTCAGGCCCTGCCTGCGAGTTCCTGGAAACACGTGTCGGCATATCCGTCCAAATATCGGAAGAGCTATGGAAATGTCCTGAGTTGTCAGGAATGATCAGAGAGATCGAGAGGCACCTGTCTCGTTGTTCTCAGGGCGAATCTCACGAGGAATCTCCGAATCTGGTGGAATCTCCGGTCCGTTCGGCCACTGGCAGGGCCCGAGGTCACCGGATCGTAGTCCAGACCTCCCCAGAACTCAACCAAATCTCTTGAGACCTCGGGCGCAGTCAGTGAGCGGCAGGGCAAAGCTCGCCCCTTCTCAGTCCAAACCTAGGGGACCACATGCAATGTTCGAGCACTGTCGGGCCCAGTCAGGGAGATTCGGGATCAAATATGGTGTCTCCTCCGTCCAAGCCTCGGAAGAACTCACTCAAAACTCCTGGGATCTCGGGGAGCTCTGTGGGACAGAGAGCACCTGACTTCAGGGGAGCTCCGTCCAAATCTCGGGACGGCTCATGCAAATCTGCCGTGATCCCATACCCAGTCCTCGAGATCCAGGGGGCAATGCTCACGTGATTTCCATCCCAATTTCAGGAGGGGCCCTGAAGTTCCAGAGCGCTCAGGTCCGGATATCAAGGCCCGGGTTCCAACCCCGCGTGGTTTCAGGCCAAATCTTGGGGGGAACAAACCGCAAGTCATGGCAGCACAGGCCCCCTCTGCAGTACCGGGGGGCAAAATTCTCGTGCTTTTAGTCTGCATCTCGGAAGAGCGCCTCCAAACCGCAGGAGACCACGGAGCCAGGCAGCCAGATGGAAGGGCAAATCAAATGGGATCCCAGCCCACGTCTGGGGACACCTGGCCCCCAGGGAACGAGGTCTCCGGCCTTGGGGAGGATAAGGAGGTCGCTTGGCTCAAGATAGCCGTCCAAATCTCGGTAGAACTGCGCGAATCCCCGGAGATCTCAGGAAAAGTCAGCGAGACCCAGGGACACACGGCACGTGATCTCCGTCGGCATCGCGTTCGAGATCTCCCAACGACGTTGGAGCTCTGGCCCGTTCCTCTAAAACCTGTGGCCACGTGCGCCGTTTCTGAGTTCAAATGTCGACAGAGCTCCACAAACCCTCTTGAGACCTCGGCCCCTTTCCGTGAGATCCGGGGGCGAATCTCAGCTGCTCTCAGTCCAAATCTCGGGAGGTGTCCTCCCCAGCTTCAGGGTTCTCGGGGCTTTTCAGGGAGATTCACAGGCAAACCTCCCGTGATCTCCGGTCGGAGGCGCTGACTCCAATCCTTCGGGATCTCAGGCCAAGGCCTCTCTGTTAGACCGAGGGTTCAACTTCAGCATATCTCAGTCCAAATCTCGGGAGTACTCCTCCAAACCGCGGTCGATCCCAGTCACCTCAGGGAGACCCAGTGTCCAACTCCTGAGCTCTCAATCACCTTTGCGGCAGAACTCATCCAATGCTCCTGAGTGCTCACGTCCGGACGGTGCGAACCAGGCTCCAAACCTGAGTGCTTTCGGGCGAACCTTGGAGAACAACCCCCATCTCGTCAAACCTCAGGATGCCTCAGTGGCTTCCGCGGGCAATTCGCGGAGGACCTGAATCCCATTCTCAGCAGTGCTTGTCGACATCTCGTCGGACCTCAGGCCCTGGAAGCCAGATCCAGGGCCAAATTCCATGGGGCCACAGTCCAAACCTCGGAACACCGGATCCAAATCCCGTGAGAACTCAGGCCTGATCGGCCACTCCCAGGCAAACATCTCGGTTAGGTGTCCGTATCTCAGGACAACTGTGCCAAAGTCTCGGAATGTCAGGTGTACTCGACGAGATCCAGGGGTACATGTCACGTGGTCTCCGTCTGAATGTGCCCCGCCACCTCCGACACTTGGGAGAGTGCTGGTCCAATCCGTGGATGCCAGGAGCCAGTCTCGTGGGATCTGATTCCAAATCGAGCCAGAACTCGTCAAAACCTCTTGAGTGTTTGCGCCCAAGTTAGGGGATCCCGATGCCACTCCGGGGTGATCTCGGCCGATGCCCAGGAGAACCCATCCAAATGTCAACAAACCCTGGCCCTGTCAGGGAGATTCACGGGCATATGTCACGTGATCACGGCCCCAGCCTCGGAAGAACGCACTCAAGTCTCCTGGGGCCACCGGCCATTGGATGAGAAACAGCATCTAAGTTCATCAGACTTCAGGTAAAACGCGGGAATGCTCAGGCAAATCTCGTGGGGATCTCTGGCCCAGTTAGCGAGATCCAGAAGCAATCCCAAGGGGGTTGAAATCCAATTGTCATTAGAACGGAGCCAAAACCCTGAGGTCTCACCCCAGTCAGGGGTCTCGAGCAGATAAACTCATGGGATCGCAGTCTAAATTTTGGAGGCCCTGACCCACATCTCAAGAGATCTCAAGCCCTGCATGCGAGTTCCCAGACACACGTTTCGGCATATCCGTCCAAAACTCGGAAGAGATATGGATATGTCCTGAGATGTCAGGAATGATCAGAGAGATGGTGAGGCACCTGTCTCGTTGATCTTAGTGCGAATCTCGTGAGGAATCTCCGAATCTGGTGGAATCTCCCATCTGTTCGGCCACTCGCAGGACCCGAGGTTACCGGATCGTAGTCCGGACCTCCCCAGAACTCATCCAAATCTCTTGAGACCTCGGGCGCAGTCAGTGAGCTGCAGGGCATAGCTCGCCCCTTCTCAGTCCAAACCGAGGGGACCACATGCAATGTTCGAGTGCTGTCGGGCCCAGTCAGGGAGATTCGGGGTCAAATCTGGCGTCTCCTCCGTCCATGCGTCGGAGGAACGCACTCAATGCTCCTGGGATCTCGGGGAGCTCTATGGGACAAAGAGCGTCTGACTTCAGGGGAGCTCCATCCAAATCTCGGGACGGCTCATGCAAATCTGGTGTGATCCCATGCCCAGTCCTCGAGTTCCAGGGGGCAATGCTCACATGATCTCCATCCCAATTTCAGGAGGGGCCCTGCAGATCCAGAGCGCTCACGTCAAGACATCAAGGCCCCGGTAACGAACCCGCGTGGTTTCAGGCCAAGTCTTGGGGGGAACAAACAGCAAGTCATGGCAGCACAGGCCCCCTCTGCAAGACCCGGGGGCAAACCTCTCATGGTTTTAGTCTGCATCTCGGGAGAGCGCCTCCAAACCGCAGGATACAACGGGGCCAGGCAGCGAGATGGAAAGACAAACCAAGTGGGATCCCAGCACACGTCTGGGGACACCTGGCCCCAATGGAACAAGATCTCGGGCCTTGTGGAGGTTATGGAGGTCGCTTGGCTCAGGATAGTCGTCCAAATCTCGGTAGAACTGCGCGAATGCCCTGAGGTCTCAGGAAACGTCAGCGAGACCCAGGGAGACACGCACATGATCTCCGTCGACATCGCGTTTGCAATCTCCCAACCTCGTGGGAGCTCTGGTGCGTTCCACTACAACCTGTGGCTACGTGCACCGTTTCGGATTTCAAATGTCGCCAGAGCTCCTCAAACCATCTTGAGATTTCGACCCCTTTCGGTGAGATCCGGGGGCGAATCTCAGCTGATCTCAGTCCAAATCTCGGGAGGTCTCCTCCCCAGCTTCAGGGTTCTCGGACAATTTCAGGGAGATTCACAGGCAAAACTCCCATGATCTCCGGTCGGATGCGCTGACTCCAACCCACGGGATCTCAGGCCAAGGCCTCTCTGTTAGACACAGGGTTCAACTTCACAAATCTCAGTCCAAATCTCGGGAGAAAGCCTCCAAACCTCGGTCGACCCCGGTCACCATCAGGGCGACCCAGGGCCCAACTCCTGAGCTCTCAATCACCTTTGCAGCAGAACCCACCCAATGCCCCTGAGTCCTCACGTCCGGACGGTGCGAACCAGGCTCCAAACCTGAGTGCTTTCGTGCGAACCTTGGAGAACAAACCCCATCTTGTCAAAGCTCGGGACCCCTCAGTGGCTTCCGAGGGCAATTCGCAGGGGACCTGAATCCAATTCTCAGGAGTGCTCGTCGACATCTCATGGGACCACAGGCCCAGGAAGCCAGATCCAGGGCCAAATCTCATGGGGCCGCAGTCCACACCTCGGAACACCGGATCCAAATCCTGTGAGAACTCAGGACCCGTCGGACTCTCCCAGGCAAACGTCTCCGTGTAGGTGTCCGAATCTCAGGACAACTGTGCCAAAGCCTCGAAATGTCAGGTGTACTCGCCGAGATCGAGGGGCACATGTCACGTGGTCTCCGTCTGAATGAGGCTCGCCACCTCCGACACTTGTGAGAACGCTGGTCCAATCCGTGAATGCCAGGAGCCAGTCTCGTGGGATCGGATTCCAAATCGAGCTGGAACTCGTCAAAATCTCTTTAGTGGTTTGTGCCCAAGTTATGGAATCCGGGTGATCTCAGCCAAAGTCCAGGAGAACTCATTCAAATGTCAAGAACCCCTGGCCCTGTCAGGGAGATTCACGGACATATGTCACGTGATCACAGCCCCAGGCTCGGAAGAACGCACTCAAATCTTGCGGGGCCACTGTCCGTTGCGTGAGAAACAGCATCTAAGTTCATCTGACTTTAGGCGTAACACGGGAACACACACGCAAATTCCGGGGGGACCTCTGGCCCAGTTAGCGAGATCCAGAAGCAATCCCCAGGGGGTTGAAATCCAATTGTCATTAGAACGAAACCAAATCCCTGAGGTCTCACCCCAGTCAGGGGTCTCAAGCAATTAAACTCATGGGATCGCAGTCTAAATTTTGGAGGCCCTGACCCACATCTCATGAGATCTCAGGCCCTGCCTGCGAGTTCCTGGAAACACGTGTCGGCATATCCGTCCAAATATCGGAAGAGCTATGGAAATGTCCTGAGTTGTCAGGAATGATCAGAGAGATCGAGAGGCACCTGTCTCGTTGTTCTCAGGGCGAATCTCACGAGGAATCTCCGAATCTGGTGGAATCTCCGGTCCGTTCGGCCACTGGCAGGGCCCGAGGTCACCGGATCGTAGTCCAGACCTCCCCAGAACTCAACCAAATCTCTTGAGACCTCGGGCGCAGTCAGTGAGCGGCAGGGCAAAGCTCGCCCCTTCTCAGTCCAAACCTAGGGGACCACATGCAATGTTCGAGCACTGTCGGGCCCAGTCAGGGAGATTCGGGATCAAATATGGTGTCTCCTCCGTCCAAGCCTCGGAAGAACTCACTCAAAACTCCTGGGATCTCGGGGAGCTCTGTGGGACAGAGAGCACCTGACTTCAGGGGAGCTCCGTCCAAATCTCGGGACGGCTCATGCAAATCTGCCGTGATCCCATACCCAGTCCTCGAGATCCAGGGGGCAATGCTCACGTGATTTCCATCCCAATTTCAGGAGGGGCCCTGAAGTTCCAGAGCGCTCAGGTCCGGATATCAAGGCCCGGGTTCCAACCCCGCGTGGTTTCAGGCCAAATCTTGGGGGGAACAAACCGCAAGTCATGGCAGCACAGGCCCCCTCTGCAGTACCGGGGGGCAAAATTCTCGTGCTTTTAGTCTGCATCTCGGAAGAGCGCCTCCAAACCGCAGGAGACCACGGAGCCAGGCAGCCAGATGGAAGGGCAAATCAAATGGGATCCCAGCCCACGTCTGGGGACACCTGGCCCCCAGGGAACGAGGTCTCCGGCCTTGGGGAGGATAAGGAGGTCGCTTGGCTCAAGATAGCCGTCCAAATCTCGGTAGAACTGCGCGAATCCCCGGAGATCTCAGGAAAAGTCAGCGAGACCCAGGGACACACGGCACGTGATCTCCGTCGGCATCGCGTTCGAGATCTCCCAACGACGTTGGAGCTCTGGCCCGTTCCTCTAAAACCTGTGGCCACGTGCGCCGTTTCTGAGTTCAAATGTCGACAGAGCTCCACAAACCCTCTTGAGACCTCGGCCCCTTTCCGTGAGATCCGGGGGCGAATCTCAGCTGCTCTCAGTCCAAATCTCGGGAGGTGTCCTCCCCAGCTTCAGGGTTCTCGGGGCTTTTCAGGGAGATTCACAGGCAAACCTCCCGTGATCTCCGGTCGGAGGCGCTGACTCCAATCCTTCGGGATCTCAGGCCAAGGCCTCTCTGTTAGACCGAGGGTTCAACTTCAGCATATCTCAGTCCAAATCTCGGGAGTACTCCTCCAAACCGCGGTCGATCCCAGTCACCTCAGGGAGACCCAGTGTCCAACTCCTGAGCTCTCAATCACCTTTGCGGCAGAACTCATCCAATGCTCCTGAGTGCTCACGTCCGGACGGTGCGAACCAGGCTCCAAACCTGAGTGCTTTCGGGCGAACCTTGGAGAACAAACCCCATCTCGTCAAACCTCAGGATGCCTCAGTGGCTTCCGCGGGCAATTCGCGGAGGACCTGAATCCCATTCTCAGCAGTGCTTGTCGACATCTCGTCGGACCTCAGGCCCTGGAAGCCAGATCCAGGGCCAAATTCCATGGGGCCACAGTCCAAACCTCGGAACACCGGATCCAAATCCCGTGAGAACTCAGGCCTGATCGGCCACTCCCAGGCAAACATCTCGGTTAGGTGTCCGTATCTCAGGACAACTGTGCCAAAGTCTCGGAATGTCAGGTGTACTCGACGAGATCCAGGGGTACATGTCACGTGGTCTCCGTCTGAATGTGCCCCGCCACCTCCGACACTTGGGAGAGTGCTGGTCCAATCCGTGGATGCCAGGAGCCAGTCTCGTGGGATCTGATTCCAAATCGAGCCAGAACTCGTCAAAACCTCTTGAGTGTTTGCGCCCAAGTTAGGGGATCCCGATGCCACTCCGGGGTGATCTCGGCCGATGCCCAGGAGAACCCATCCAAATGTCAACAAACCCTGGCCCTGTCAGGGAGATTCACGGGCATATGTCACGTGATCACGGCCCCAGCCTCGGAAGAACGCACTCAAGTCTCCTGGGGCCACCGGCCATTGGATGAGAAACAGCATCTAAGTTCATCAGACTTCAGGTAAAACGCGGGAATGCTCAGGCAAATCTCGTGGGGATCTCTGGCCCAGTTAGCGAGATCCAGAAGCAATCCCAAGGGGGTTGAAATCCAATTGTCATTAGAACGGAGCCAAAACCCTGAGGTCTCACCCCAGTCAGGGGTCTCGAGCAGATAAACTCATGGGATCGCAGTCTAAATTTTGGAGGCCCTGACCCACATCTCAAGAGATCTCAAGCCCTGCATGCGAGTTCCCAGACACACGTTTCGGCATATCCGTCCAAAACTCGGAAGAGATATGGATATGTCCTGAGATGTCAGGAATGATCAGAGAGATGGTGAGGCACCTGTCTCGTTGATCTTAGTGCGAATCTCGTGAGGAATCTCCGAATCTGGTGGAATCTCCCATCTGTTCGGCCACTCGCAGGACCCGAGGTTACCGGATCGTAGTCCGGACCTCCCCAGAACTCATCCAAATCTCTTGAGACCTCGGGCGCAGTCAGTGAGCTGCAGGGCATAGCTCGCCCCTTCTCAGTCCAAACCGAGGGGACCACATGCAATGTTCGAGTGCTGTCGGGCCCAGTCAGGGAGATTCGGGGTCAAATCTGGCGTCTCCTCCGTCCATGCGTCGGAGGAACGCACTCAATGCTCCTGGGATCTCGGGGAGCTCTATGGGACAAAGAGCGTCTGACTTCAGGGGAGCTCCATCCAAATCTCGGGACGGCTCATGCAAATCTGGTGTGATCCCATGCCCAGTCCTCGAGTTCCAGGGGGCAATGCTCACATGATCTCCATCCCAATTTCAGGAGGGGCCCTGCAGATCCAGAGCGCTCACGTCAAGACATCAAGGCCCCGGTAACGAACCCGCGTGGTTTCAGGCCAAGTCTTGGGGGGAACAAACAGCAAGTCATGGCAGCACAGGCCCCCTCTGCAAGACCCGGGGGCAAACCTCTCATGGTTTTAGTCTGCATCTCGGGAGAGCGCCTCCAAACCGCAGGATACAACGGGGCCAGGCAGCGAGATGGAAAGACAAACCAAGTGGGATCCCAGCACACGTCTGGGGACACCTGGCCCCAATGGAACAAGATCTCGGGCCTTGTGGAGGTTATGGAGGTCGCTTGGCTCAGGATAGTCGTCCAAATCTCGGTAGAACTGCGCGAATGCCCTGAGGTCTCAGGAAACGTCAGCGAGACCCAGGGAGACACGCACATGATCTCCGTCGACATCGCGTTTGCAATCTCCCAACCTCGTGGGAGCTCTGGTGCGTTCCACTACAACCTGTGGCTACGTGCACCGTTTCGGATTTCAAATGTCGCCAGAGCTCCTCAAACCATCTTGAGACTTCGACCCCTTTCGGTGAGATCCGGGGGCGAATCTCAGCTGATCTCAGTCCAAATCTCGGGAGGTCTCCTCCCCAGCTTCAGGGTTCTCGGACAATTTCAGGGAGATTCACAGGCAAAACTCCCATGATCTCCGGTCGGATGCACTGACTCCAACCCACGGGATCTCAGGCCAAGGCCTCTCTGTTAGACACAGGGTTCAACTTCACAAATCTCAGTCCAAATCTCGGGAGAAAGCCTCCAAACCTCGGTCGACCCCGGTCACCATCAGGGCGACCCAGGGCCCAACTCCTGAGCTCTCAATCACCTTTGCAGCAGAACCCACCCAATGCCCCTGAGTCCTCACGTCCGGCGGTGCGAACCAGGCTCCAAACCTGAGTGCTTTCGTGCGAACCTTGGAGAACAAACCCCATCTTGTCAAAGCTCGGGACCCCTCAGTGGCTTCCGAGGGCAATTCGCAGGGGACCTGAATCCAATTCTCAGGAGTGCTCGTCGACATCTCATGGGACCACAGGCCCAGGAAGCCAGATCCAGGGCCAAATCTCATGGGACCGCAGTCCACACCTCGGAACACCGGATCCAAATCCTGTGAGAACTCAGGACCCGTCGGACTCTCCCAGGCAAACGTCTCCGTGTAGGTGTCCGAATCTCAGGACAACTGTGCCAAAGCCTCGAAATGTCAGGTGTACTCGCCGAGATCGAGGGGCACATGTCACGTGGTCTCCGTCTGAATGAGGCTCGCCACCTCCGACACTTGTGAGAACGCTGGTCCAATCCGTGAATGCCAGGAGCCAGTCTCGTGGGATCTGATTCCAAATCGAGCTGGAACTCGTCAAAATCTCTTTAGTGGTTTGTGCCCAAGTTATGGAATCCGGGTGATCTCAGCCAAAGTCCAGGAGAACTCATTCAAATGTCAAGAACCCCTGGCCCTGTCAGGGAGATTCACGGACATATGTCACGTGATCACAGCCCCAGGCTCGGAAGAACGCACTCAAATCTTGCGGGGCCACTGTCCGTTGCGTGAGAAACAGCATCTAAGTTCATCTGACTTTAGGCGTAACACGGGAACACACACGCAAATTCCGGGGGGACCTCTGGCCCAGTTAGCGAGATCCAGAAGCAATCCCCAGGGGGTTGAAATCCAATTGTCATTAGAACGAAACCAAATCCCTGAGGTCTCACCCCAGTCAGGGGTCTCAAGCAATTAAACTCATGGGATCGCAGTCTAAACTTTGGAGGCCCTGACCCACATCTCATGAGATCTCAGGCCCTGCCTGCGAGTTCCTGGAAACACGTGTCGGCATATCCGTCCAAATATCGGAAGAGCTATGGAAATGTCCTGAGTTGTCAGGAATGATCAGAGAGATCGAGAGGCACCTGTCTCGTTGTTCTCAGGGCGAATCTCACGAGGAATCTCCGAATCTGGTGGAATCTCCGGTCCGTTCGGCCACTGGCAGGGCCCGAGGTCACCGGATCGTAGTCCAGACCTCCCCAGAACTCAACCAAATCTCTTGAGACCTCGGGCGCAGTCAGTGAGCGGCAGGGCAAAGCTCGCCCCTTCTCAGTCCAAACCTAGGGGACCACATGCAATGTTCGAGCACTGTCGGGCCCAGTCAGGGAGATTCGGGATCAAATATGGTGTCTCCTCCGTCCAAGCCTCGGAAGAACTCACTCAAAACTCCTGGGATCTCGGGGAGCTCTGTGGGACAGAGAGCACCTGACTTCAGGGGAGCTCCGTCCAAATCTCGGGACGGCTCATGCAAATCTGCCGTGATCCCATACCCAGTCCTCGAGATCCAGGGGGCAATGCTCACGTGATTTCCATCCCAATTTCAGGAGGGGCCCTGAAGTTCCAGAGCGCTCAGGTCCGGATATCAAGGCCCGGGTTCCAACCCCGCGTGGTTTCAGGCCAAATCTTGGGGGGAACAAACCGCAAGTCATGGCAGCACAGGCCCCCTCTGCAGTACCGGGGGGCAAAATTCTCGTGCTTTTAGTCTGCATCTCGGAAGAGCGCCTCCAAACCGCAGGAGACCACGGAGCCAGGCAGCCAGATGGAAGGGCAAATCAAATGGGATCCCAGCCCACGTCTGGGGACACCTGGCCCCCAGGGAACGAGGTCTCCGGCCTTGGGGAGGATAAGGAGGTCGCTTGGCTCAAGATAGCCGTCCAAATCTCGGTAGAACTGCGCGAATCCCCGGAGATCTCAGGAAAAGTCAGCGAGACCCAGGGACACACGGCACGTGATCTCCGTCGGCATCGCGTTCGAGATCTCCCAACGACGTTGGAGCTCTGGCCCGTTCCTCTAAAACCTGTGGCCACGTGCGCCGTTTCTGAGTTCAAATGTCGACAGAGCTCCACAAACCCTCTTGAGACCTCGGCCCCTTTCCGTGAGATCCGGGGGCGAATCTCAGCTGCTCTCAGTCCAAATCTCGGGAGGTGTCCTCCCCAGCTTCAGGGTTCTCGGGGCTTTTCAGGGAGATTCACAGGCAAACCTCCCGTGATCTCCGGTCGGAGGCGCTGACTCCAATCCTTCGGGATCTCAGGCCAAGGCCTCTCTGTTAGACCGAGGGTTCAACTTCAGCATATCTCAGTCCAAATCTCGGGAGTACTCCTCCAAACCGCGGTCGATCCCAGTCACCTCAGGGAGACCCAGTGTCCAACTCCTGAGCTCTCAATCACCTTTGCGGCAGAACTCATCCAATGCTCCTGAGTGCTCACGTCCGGACGGTGCGAACCAGGCTCCAAACCTGAGTGCTTTCGGGCGAACCTTGGAGAACAACCCCCATCTCGTCAAACCTCAGGATGCCTCAGTGGCTTCCGCGGGCAATTCGCGGAGGACCTGAATCCCATTCTCAGCAGTGCTTGTCGACATCTCGTCGGACCTCAGGCCCTGGAAGCCAGATCCAGGGCCAAATTCCATGGGGCCACAGTCCAAACCTCGGAACACCGGATCCAAATCCCGTGAGAACTCAGGCCTGATCGGCCACTCCCAGGCAAACATCTCGGTTAGGTGTCCGTATCTCAGGACAACTGTGCCAAAGTCTCGGAATGTCAGGTGTACTCGACGAGATCCAGGGGTACATGTCACGTGGTCTCCGTCTGAATGTGCCCCGCCACCTCCGACACTTGGGAGAGTGCTGGTCCAATCCGTGGATGCCAGGAGCCAGTCTCGTGGGATCTGATTCCAAATCGAGCCAGAACTCGTCAAAACCTCTTGAGTGTTTGCGCCCAAGTTAGGGGATCCCGATGCCACTCCGGGGTGATCTCGGCCGATGCCCAGGAGAACCCATCCAAATGTCAACAAACCCTGGCCCTGTCAGGGAGATTCACGGGCATATGTCACGTGATCACGGCCCCAGCCTCGGAAGAACGCACTCAAGTCTCCTGGGGCCACCGGCCATTGGATGAGAAACAGCATCTAAGTTCATCAGACTTCAGGTAAAACGCGGGAATGCTCAGGCAAATCTCGTGGGGATCTCTGGCCCAGTTAGCGAGATCCAGAAGCAATCCCAAGGGGGTTGAAATCCAATTGTCATTAGAACGGAGCCAAAACCCTGAGGTCTCACCCCAGTCAGGGGTCTCGAGCAGATAAACTCATGGGATCGCAGTCTAAATTTTGGAGGCCCTGACCCACATCTCAAGAGATCTCAAGCCCTGCATGCGAGTTCCCAGACACACGTTTCGGCATATCCGTCCAAAACTCGGAAGAGATATGGATATGTCCTGAGATGTCAGGAATGATCAGAGAGATGGTGAGGCACCTGTCTCGTTGATCTTAGTGCGAATCTCGTGAGGAATCTCCGAATCTGGTGGAATCTCCCATCTGTTCGGCCACTCGCAGGGCCCGAGGTTACCGGATCGTAGTCCGGACCTCCCCAGAACTCATCCAAATCTCTTGAGACCTCGGGCGCAGTCAGTGAGCTGCAGGGCATAGCTCGCCCCTTCTCAGTCCAAACCGAGGGGACCACATGCAATGTTCGAGTGCTGTCGGGCCCAGTCAGGGAGATTCGGGGTCAAATCTGGCGTCTCCTCCGTCCATGCGTCGGAGGAACGCACTCAATGCTCCTGGGATCTCGGGGAGCTCTATGGGACAAAGAGCGTCTGACTTCAGGGGAGCTCCATCCAAATCTCGGGACGGCTCATGCAAATCTGGTGTGATCCCATGCCCAGTCCTCGAGTTCCAGGGGGCAATGCTCACATGATCTCCATCCCAATTTCAGGAGGGGCCCTGCAGATCCAGAGCGCTCACGTCAAGACATCAAGGCCCCGGTAACGAACCCGCGTGGTTTCAGGCCAAGTCTTGGGGGGAACAAACAGCAAGTCATGGCAGCACAGGCCCCCTCTGCAAGACCCGGGGGCAAACCTCTCATGGTTTTAGTCTGCATCTCGGGAGAGCGCCTCCAAACCGCAGGATACAACGGGGCCAGGCAGCGAGATGGAAAGACAAACCAAGTGGGATCCCAGCACACGTCTGGGGACACCTGGCCCCAATGGAACAAGATCTCGGGCCTTGTGGAGGTTATGGAGGTCGCTTGGCTCAGGATAGTCGTCCAAATCTCGGTAGAACTGCGCGAATGCCCTGAGGTCTCAGGAAACGTCAGCGAGACCCAGGGAGACACGCACATGATCTCCGTCGACATCGCGTTTGCAATCTCCCAACCTCGTGGGAGCTCTGGTGCGTTCCACTACAACCTGTGGCTACGTGCACCGTTTCGGATTTCAAATGTCGCCAGAGCTCCTCAAACCATCTTGAGACTTCGACCCCTTTCGGTGAGATCCGGGGGCGAATCTCAGCTGATCTCAGTCCAAATCTCGGGAGGTCTCCTCCCCAGCTTCAGGGTTCTCGGACAATTTCAGGGAGATTCACAGGCAAAACTCCCATGATCTCCGGTCGGATGCGCTGACTCCAACCCACGGGATCTCAGGCCAAGGCCTCTCTGTTAGACACAGGGTTCAACTTCACAAATCTCAGTCCAAATCTCGGGAGAAAGCCTCCAAACCTCGGTCGACCCCGGTCACCATCAGGGCGACCCAGGGCCCAACTCCTGAGCTCTCAATCACCTTTGCAGCAGAACCCACCCAATGCCCCTGAGTCCTCACGTCCGGACGGTGCGAACCAGGCTCCAAACCTGAGTGCTTTCGTGCGAACCTTGGAGAACAAACCCCATCTTGTCAAAGCTCGGGACCCCTCAGTGGCTTCCGAGGGCAATTCGCAGGGGACCTGAATCCAATTCTCAGGAGTGCTCGTCGACATCTCATGGGACCACAGGCCCAGGAAGCCAGATCCAGGGCCAAATCTCATGGGGCCGCAGTCCACACCTCGGAACACCGGATCCAAATCCTGTGAGAACTCAGGACCCGTCGGACTCTCCCAGGCAAACGTCTCCGTGTAGGTGTCCGAATCTCAGGACAACTGTGCCAAAGCCTCGAAATGTCAGGTGTACTCGCCGAGATCGAGGGGCACATGTCACGTGGTCTCCGTCTGAATGAGGCTCGCCACCTCCGACACTTGTGAGAACGCTGGTCCAATCCGTGAATGCCAGGAGCCAGTCTCGTGGGATCGGATTCCAAATCGAGCTGGAACTCGTCAAAATCTCTTTAGTGGTTTGTGCCCAAGTTATGGAATCCGGGTGATCTCAGCCAAAGTCCAGGAGAACTCATTCAAATGTCAAGAACCCCTGGCCCTGTCAGGGAGATTCACGGACATATGTCACGTGATCACAGCCCCAGGCTCGGAAGAACGCACTCAAATCTTGCGGGGCCACTGTCCGTTGCGTGAGAAACAGCATCTAAGTTCATCTGACTTTAGGCGTAACACGGGAACACACACGCAAATTCCGGGGGGACCTCTGGCCCAGTTAGCGAGATCCAGAAGCAATCCCCAGGGGGTTGAAATCCAATTGTCATTAGAACGAAACCAAATCCCTGAGGTCTCACCCCAGTCAGGGGTCTCAAGCAATTAAACTCATGGGATCGCAGTCTAAATTTTGGAGGCCCTGACCCACATCTCATGAGATCTCAGGCCCTGCCTGCGAGTTCCTGGAAACACGTGTCGGCATATCCGTCCAAATATCGGAAGAGCTATGGAAATGTCCTGAGTTGTCAGGAATGATCAGAGAGATCGAGAGGCACCTGTCTCGTTGTTCTCAGGGCGAATCTCACGAGGAATCTCCGAATCTGGTGGAATCTCCGGTCCGTTCGGCCACTGGCAGGGCCCGAGGTCACCGGATCGTAGTCCAGACCTCCCCAGAACTCAACCAAATCTCTTGAGACCTCGGGCGCAGTCAGTGAGCGGCAGGGCAAAGCTCGCCCCTTCTCAGTCCAAACCTAGGGGACCACATGCAATGTTCGAGCACTGTCGGGCCCAGTCAGGGAGATTCGGGATCAAATATGGTGTCTCCTCCGTCCAAGCCTCGGAAGAACTCACTCAAAACTCCTGGGATCTCGGGGAGCTCTGTGGGACAGAGAGCACCTGACTTCAGGGGAGCTCCGTCCAAATCTCGGGACGGCTCATGCAAATCTGCCGTGATCCCATACCCAGTCCTCGAGATCCAGGGGGCAATGCTCACGTGATTTCCATCCCAATTTCAGGAGGGGCCCTGAAGTTCCAGAGCGCTCAGGTCCGGATATCAAGGCCCGGGTTCCAACCCCGCGTGGTTTCAGGCCAAATCTTGGGGGGAACAAACCGCAAGTCATGGCAGCACAGGCCCCCTCTGCAGTACCGGGGGGCAAAATTCTCGTGCTTTTAGTCTGCATCTCGGAAGAGCGCCTCCAAACCGCAGGAGACCACGGAGCCAGGCAGCCAGATGGAAGGGCAAATCAAATGGGATCCCAGCCCACGTCTGGGGACACCTGGCCCCCAGGGAACGAGGTCTCCGGCCTTGGGGAGGATAAGGAGGTCGCTTGGCTCAAGATAGCCGTCCAAATCTCGGTAGAACTGCGCGAATCCCCGGAGATCTCAGGAAAAGTCAGCGAGACCCAGGGACACACGGCACGTGATCTCCGTCGGCATCGCGTTCGAGATCTCCCAACGACGTTGGAGCTCTGGCCCGTTCCTCTAAAACCTGTGGCCACGTGCGCCGTTTCTGAGTTCAAATGTCGACAGAGCTCCACAAACCCTCTTGAGACCTCGGCCCCTTTCCGTGAGATCCGGGGGCGAATCTCAGCTGCTCTCAGTCCAAATCTCGGGAGGTGTCCTCCCCAGCTTCAGGGTTCTCGGGGCTTTTCAGGGAGATTCACAGGCAAACCTCCCGTGATCTCCGGTCGGAGGCGCTGACTCCAATCCTTCGGGATCTCAGGCCAAGGCCTCTCTGTTAGACCGAGGGTTCAACTTCAGCATATCTCAGTCCAAATCTCGGGAGTACTCCTCCAAACCGCGGTCGATCCCAGTCACCTCAGGGAGACCCAGTGTCCAACTCCTGAGCTCTCAATCACCTTTGCGGCAGAACTCATCCAATGCTCCTGAGTGCTCACGTCCGGACGGTGCGAACCAGGCTCCAAACCTGAGTGCTTTCGGGCGAACCTTGGAGAACAACCCCCATCTCGTCAAACCTCAGGATGCCTCAGTGGCTTCCGCGGGCAATTCGCGGAGGACCTGAATCCCATTCTCAGCAGTGCTTGTCGACATCTCGTCGGACCTCAGGCCCTGGAAGCCAGATCCAGGGCCAAATTCCATGGGGCCACAGTCCAAACCTCGGAACACCGGATCCAAATCCCGTGAGAACACAGGCCTGATCGGCCACTCCCAGGCAAACATCTCGGTTAGGTGTCCGTATCTCAGGACAACTGTGCCAAAGTCTCAGAATGTCAGGTGTACTCGACGAGATCCAGGGGTACATGTCACGTGGTCTCCGTCTGAATGTGCCCCGCCACCTCCGACACTTGGGAGAGTGCTGGTCCAATCCGTGGATGCCAGGAGCCAGTCTCGTGGGATCTGATTCCAAATCGAGCCAGAACTCGTCAAAACCTCTTGAGTGTTTGTGCCCAAGTTAGGGGATCCCGATGCCACTCCGGGGTGATCTCGGCCGATGCCCAGGAGAACCCATCCAAATGTCAACAAACCCTGGCCCTGTCAGGGAGATTCACGGGCATATGTCACGTGATCACGGCCCCAGCCTCGGAAGAACGCACTCAAGTCTCCTGGGGCCACCGGCCATTGGATGAGAAACAGCATCTAAGTTCATCAGACTTCAGGTAAAACGCGGGAATGCTCAGGCAAATCTCGTGGGGATCTCTGGCCCAGTTAGCGAGATCCAGAAGCAATCCCAAGGGGGTTGAAATCCAATTGTCATTAGAACGGAGCCAAAACCCTGAGGTCTCACCCCAGTCAGGGGTCTCGAGCAGATAAACTCATGGGATCGCAGTCTAAATTTTGGAGGCCCTGACCCACATCTCAAGAGATCTCAAGCCCTGCATGCGAGTTCCCAGACACACGTTTCGGCATATCCGTCCAAAACTCGGAAGAGATATGGATATGTCCTGAGATGTCAGGAATGATCAGAGAGATGGTGAGGCACCTGTCTCGTTGATCTTAGTGCGAATCTCGTGAGGAATCTCCGAATCTGGTGGAATCTCCCATCTGTTCGGCCACTCGCAGGACCCGAGGTTACCGGATCGTAGTCCGGACCTCCCCAGAACTCATCCAAATCTCTTGAGACCTCGGGCGCAGTCAGTGAGCTGCAGGGCATAGCTCGCCCCTTCTCAGTCCAAACCGAGGGGACCACATGCAATGTTCGAGTGCTGTCGGGCCCAGTCAGGGAGATTCGGGGTCAAATCTGGCGTCTCCTCCGTCCATGCGTCGGAGGAACGCACTCAATGCTCCTGGGATCTCGGGGAGCTCTATGGGACAAAGAGCGTCTGACTTCAGGGGAGCTCCATCCAAATCTCGGGACGGCTCATGCAAATCTGGTGTGATCCCATGCCCAGTCCTCGAGTTCCAGGGGTCAATGCTCACATGATCTCCATCCCAATTTCAGGAGGGGCCCTGCAGATCCAGAGCGCTCACGTCAAGACATCAAGGCCCCGGTAACGAACCCGCGTGGTTTCAGGCCAAGTCTTGGGGGGAACAAACAGCAAGTCATGGCAGCACAGGCCCCCTCTGCAAGACCCGGGGGCAAACCTCTCATGGTTTTAGTCTGCATCTCGGGAGAGCGCCTCCAAACCGCAGGATACAACGGGGCCAGGCAGCGAGATGGAAAGACAAACCAAGTGGGATCCCAGCACACGTCTGGGGACACCTGGCCCCAATGGAACAAGATCTCGGGCCTTGTGGAGGTTATGGAGGTCGCTTGGCTCAGGATAGTCGTCCAAATCTCGGTAGAACTGCGCGAATGCCCTGAGGTCTCAGGAAACGTCAGCGAGACCCAGGGAGACACGCACATGATCTCCGTCGACATCGCGTTTGCAATCTCCCAACCTCGTGGGAGCTCTGGTGCGTTCCACTACAACCTGTGGCTACGTGCACCGTTTCGGATTTCAAATGTCGCCAGAGCTCCTCAAACCATCTTGAGACTTCGACCCCTTTCGGTGAGATCCGGGGGCGAATCTCAGCTGATCTCAGTCCAAATCTCGGGAGGTCTCCTCCCCAGCTTCAGGGTTCTCGGACAATTTCAGGGAGATTCACAGGCAAAACTCCCATGATCTCCGGTCGGATGCACTGACTCCAACCCACGGGATCTCAGGCCAAGGCCTCTCTGTTAGACACAGGGTTCAACTTCACAAATCTCAGTCCAAATCTCGGGAGAAAGCCTCCAAACCTCGGTCGACCCCGGTCACCATCAGGGCGACCCAGGGCCCAACTCCTGAGCTCTCAATCACCTTTGCAGCAGAACCCACCCAATGCCCCTGAGTCCTCACGTCCGGCGGTGCGAACCAGGCTCCAAACCTGAGTGCTTTCGTGCGAACCTTGGAGAACAAACCCCATCTTGTCAAAGCTCGGGACCCCTCAGTGGCTTCCGAGGGCAATTCGCAGGGGACCTGAATCCAATTCTCAGGAGTGCTCGTCGACATCTCATGGGACCACAGGCCCAGGAAGCCAGATCCAGGGCCAAATCTCATGGGACCGCAGTCCACACCTCGGAACACCGGATCCAAATCCTGTGAGAACTCAGGACCCGTCGGACTCTCCCAGGCAAACGTCTCCGTGTAGGTGTCCGAATCTCAGGACAACTGTGCCAAAGCCTCGAAATGTCAGGTGTACTCGCCGAGATCGAGGGGCACATGTCACGTGGTCTCCGTCTGAATGAGGCTCGCCACCTCCGACACTTGTGAGAACGCTGGTCCAATCCGTGAATGCCAGGAGCCAGTCTCGTGGGATCTGATTCCAAATCGAGCTGGAACTCGTCAAAATCTCTTTAGTGGTTTGTGCCCAAGTTATGGAATCCGGGTGATCTCAGCCAAAGTCCAGGAGAACTCATTCAAATGTCAAGAACCCCTGGCCCTGTCAGGGAGATTCACGGACATATGTCACGTGATCACAGCCCCAGGCTCGGAAGAACGCACTCAAATCTTGCGGGGCCACTGTCCGTTGCGTGAGAAACAGCATCTAAGTTCATCTGACTTTAGGCGTAACACGGGAACACACACGCAAATTCCGGGGGGACCTCTGGCCCAGTTAGCGAGATCCAGAAGCAATCCCCAGGGGGTTGAAATCCAATTGTCATTAGAACGAAACCAAATCCCTGAGGTCTCACCCCAGTCAGGGGTCTCAAGCAATTAAACTCATGGGATCGCAGTCTAAATTTTGGAGGCCCTGACCCACATCTCATGAGATCTCAGGCCCTGCCTGCGAGTTCCTGGAAACACGTGTCGGCATATCCGTCCAAATATCGGAAGAGCTATGGAAATGTCCTGAGATGTCAGGAATGATCAGAGAGATCGAGAGGCACCTGTCTCGTTGTTCTCAGGGCGAATCTCACGAGGAATCTCCGAATCTGGTGGAATCTCCGGTCCGTTCGGCCACTGGCAGGGCCCGAGGTCACCGGATCGTAGTCCAGACCTCCCCAGAACTCATCCAAATCTCTTGAGACCTCGGGCGCAGTCAGTGAGCGGCAGGGCAAAGCTCGCCCCTTCTCAGTCCAAACCTAGGGGACCACATGCAATGTTCGAGCACTGTCGGGCCCAGTCAGGGAGATTCGGGATCAAATATGGTGTCTCCTCCGTCCAAGCCTCGGAAGAACTCACTCAAAACTCCTGGGATCTCGGGGAGCTCTGTGGGACAGAGAGCACCTGACTTCAGGGGAGCTCCGTCCAAATCTCGGGACGGCTCATGCAAATCTGCCGTGATCCCATACCCAGTCCTCGAGATCCAGGGGGCAATGCTCACGTGATTTCCATCCCAATTTCAGGAGGGGCCCTGAAGTTCCAGAGCGCTCAGGTCCGGATATCAAGGCCCGGGTTCCAACCCCGCGTGGTTTCAGGCCAAATCTTGGGGGGAACAAACCGCAAGTCATGGCAGCACAGGCCCCCTCTGCAGTACCGGGGGGCAAAATTCTCGTGCTTTTAGTCTGCATCTCGGAAGAGCGCCTCCAAACCGCAGGAGACCACGGAGCCAGGCAGCCAGATGGAAGGGCAAATCAAATGGCATCCCAGCCCACGTCTGGGGACACCTGGCCCCCAGGGAACGAGGTCTCCGGCCTTGGGGAGGATAAGGAGGTCGCTTGGCTCAAGATAGCCGTCCAAATCTCGGTAGAACTGCGCGAATCCCCGGAGATCTCAGGAAAAGTCAGCGAGACCCAGGGACACACGGCACGTGATCTCCGTCGGCATCGCGTTCGAGATCTCCCAACGACGTTGGAGCTCTGGCCCGTTCCTCTAAAACCTGTGGCCACGTGCGCCGTTTCTGAGTTCAAATGTCGACAGAGCTCCACAAACCCTCTTGAGACCTCGGCCCCTTTCCGTGAGATCCGGGGGCGAATCTCAGCTGCTCTCAGTCCAAATCTCGGGAGGTGTCCTCCCCAGCTTCAGGGTTCTCGGGGCTTTTCAGGGAGATTCACAGGCAAACCTCCCGTGATCTCCGGTCGGAGGCGCTGACTCCAATCCTTCGGGATCTCAGGCCAAGGCCTCTCTGTTAGACCGAGGGTTCAACTTCAGCATATCTCAGTCCAAATCTCGGGAGTACTCCTCCAAACCGCGGTCGATCCCAGTCACCTCAGGGAGACCCAGTGTCCAACTCCTGAGCTCTCAATCACCTTTGCGGCAGAACTCATCCAATGCTCCTGAGTGCTCACGTCCGGACGGTGCGAACCAGGCTCCAAACCTGAGTGCTTTCGGGCGAACCTTGGAGAACAAACCCCATCTCGTCAAACCTCAGGATGCCTCAGTGGCTTCCGCGGGCAATTCGCGGAGGACCTGAATCCCATTCTCAGCAGTGCTTGTCGACATCTCGTCGGACCTCAGGCCCTGGAAGCCAGATCCAGGGCCAAATTCCATGGGGCCACAGTCCAAACCTCGGAACACCGGATCCAAATCCCGTGAGAACTCAGGCCTGATCGGCCACTCCCAGGCAAACATCTCGGTTAGGTGTCCGTATCTCAGGACAACTGTGCCAAAGTCTCGGAATGTCAGGTGTACTCGACGAGATCCAGGGGTACATGTCACGTGGTCTCCGTCTGAATGTGCCCCGCCACCTCCGACACTTGGGAGAGTGCTGGTCCAATCCGTGGATGCCAGGAGCCAGTCTCGTGGGATCTGATTCCAAATCGAGCCAGAACTCGTCAAAACCTCTTGAGTGTTTGTGCCCAAGTTAGGGGATCCCGATGCCACTCCGGGGTGATCTCGGCCGATGCCCAGGAGAACCCATCCAAATGTCAACAAACCCTGGCCCTGTCAGGGAGATTCACGGGCATATGTCACGTGATCACGGCCCCAGCCTCGGAAGAACGCACTCAAGTCTCCTGGGGCCACCGGCCATTGGATGAGAAACAGCATCTAAGTTCATCAGACTTCAGGTAAAACGCGGGAATGCTCAGGCAAATCTCGTGGGGATCTCTGGCCCAGTTAGCGAGATCCAGAAGCAATCCCAAGGGGGTTGAAATCCAATTGTCATTAGAACGGAGCCAAAACCCTGAGGTCTCACCCCAGTCAGGGGTCTCGAGCAGATAAACTCATGGGATCGCAGTCTAAATTTTGGAGGCCCTGACCCACATCTCAAGAGATCTCAAGCCCTGCATGCGAGTTCCCAGACACACGTTTCGGCATATCCGTCCAAAACTCGGAAGAGATATGGATATGTCCTGAGATGTCAGGAATGATCAGAGAGATGGTGAGGCACCTGTCTCGTTGATCTTAGTGCGAATCTCGTGAGGAATCTCCGAATCTGGTGGAATCTCCCATCTGTTCGGCCACTCGCAGGACCCGAGGTTACCGGATCGTAGTCCGGACCTCCCCAGAACTCATCCAAATCTCTTGAGACCTCGGGCGCAGTCAGTGAGCTGCAGGGCATAGCTCGCCCCTTCTCAGTCCAAACCGAGGGGACCACATGCAATGTTCGAGTGCTGTCGGGCCCAGTCAGGGAGACTCGGGGTCAAATCTGGCGTCTCCTCCGTCCATGCGTCGGAGGAACGCACTCAATGCTCCTGGGATCTCGGGGAGCTCTATGGGACAAAGAGCGTCTGACTTCAGGGGAGCTCCATCCAAATCTCGGGACGGCTCATGCAAATCTGGTGTGATCCCATGCCCAGTCCTCGAGTTCCAGGGGGCAATGCTCACATGATCTCCATCCCAATTTCAGGAGGGGCCCTGCAGATCCAGAGCGCTCACGTCAAGACATCAAGGCCCCGGTAACGAACCCGCGTGGTTTCAGGCCAAGTCTTGGGGGGAACAAACAGCAAGTCATGGCAGCACAGGCCCCCTCTGCAAGACCCGGGGGCAAACCTCTCATGGTTTTAGTCTGCATCTCGGGAGAGCGCCTCCAAACCGCAGGATACAACGGGGCCAGGCAGCGAGATGGAAAGACAAACCAAGTGGGATCCCAGCACACGTCTGGGGACACCTGGCCCCAATGGAACAAGATCTCGGGCCTTGTGGAGGTTATGGAGGTCGCTTGGCTCAGGATAGTCGTCCAAATCTCGGTAGAACTGCGCGAATGCCCTGAGGTCTCAGGAAACGTCAGCGAGACCCAGGGAGACACGCACATGATCTCCGTCGACATCGCGTTTGCAATCTCCCAACCTCGTGGGAGCTCTGGTGCGTTCCACTACAACCTGTGGCTACGTGCACCGTTTCGGATTTCAAATGTCGCCAGAGCTCCTCAAACCATCTTGAGACTTCGACCCCTTTCGGTGAGATCCGGGGGCGAATCTCAGCTGATCTCAGTCCAAATCTCGGGAGGTCTCCTCCCCAGCTTCAGGGTTCTCGGACAATTTCAGGGAGATTCACAGGCAAAACTCCCATGATCTCCGGTCGGATGCGCTGACTCCAACCCACGGGATCTCAGGCCAAGGCCTCTCTGTTAGACACAGGGTTCAACTTCACAAATCTCAGTCCAAATCTCGGGAGAAAGCCTCCAAACCTCGGTCGACCCCGGTCACCATCAGGGCGACCCAGGGCCCAACTCCTGAGCTCTCAATCACCTTTGCAGCAGAACCCACCCAATGCCCCTGAGTCCTCACGTCCGGACGGTGCGAACCAGGCTCCAAACCTGAGTGCTTTCGTGCGAACCTTGGAGAACAAACCCCATCTTGTCAAAGCTCGGGACCCCTCAGTGGCTTCCGAGGGCAATTCGCAGGGGACCTGAATCCAATTCTCAGGAGTGCTCGTCGACATCTCATGGGACCACAGGCCCAGGAAGCCAGATCCAGGGCCAAATCTCATGGGGCCGCAGTCCACACCTCGGAACACCGGATCCAAATCCTGTGAGAACTCAGGACCCGTCGGACTCTCCCAGGCAAACGTCTCCGTGTAGGTGTCCGAATCTCAGGACAACTGTGCCAAAGCCTCGAAATGTCAGGTGTACTCGCCGAGATCGAGGGGCACATGTCACGTGGTCTCCGTCTGAATGAGGCTCGCCACCTCCGACACTTGTGAGAACGCTGGTCCAATCCGTGAATGCCAGGAGCCAGTCTCGTGGGATCGGATTCCAAATCGAGCTGGAACTCGTCAAAATCTCTTTAGTGGTTTGTGCCCAAGTTATGGAATCCGGGTGATCTCAGCCAAAGTCCAGGAGAACTCATTCAAATGTCAAGAACCCCTGGCCCTGTCAGGGAGATTCACGGACATATGTCACGTGATCACAGCCCCAGGCTCGGAAGAACGCACTCAAATCTTGCGGGGCCACTGTCCGTTGCGTGAGAAACAGCATCTAAGTTCATCTGACTTTAGGCGTAACACGGGAACACACACGCAAATTCCGGGGGGACCTCTGGCCCAGTTAGCGAGATCCAGAAGCAATCCCCAGGGGGTTGAAATCCAATTGTCATTAGAACGAAACCAAATCCCTGAGGTCTCACCCCAGTCAGGGGTCTCAAGCAATTAAACTCATGGGATCGCAGTCTAAACTTTGGAGGCCCTGACCCACATCTCATGAGATCTCAGGCCCTGCCTGCGAGTTCCTGGAAACACGTGTCGGCATATCCGTCCAAATATCGGAAGAGCTATGGAAATGTCCTGAGTTGTCAGGAATGATCAGAGAGATCGAGAGGCACCTGTCTCGTTGTTCTCAGGGCGAATCTCACGAGGAATCTCCGAATCTGGTGGAATCTCCGGTCCGTTCGGCCACTGGCAGGGCCCGAGGTCACCGGATCGTTGTCCAGACCTCCCCAGAACTCAACCAAATCTCTTGAGACCTCGGGCGCAGTCAGTGAGCGGCAGGGCAAAGCTCGCCCCTTCTCAGTCCAAACCTAGGGGACCACATGCAATGTTCGAGCACTGTCGGGCCCAGTCAGGGAGATTCGGGATCAAATATGGTGTCTCCTCCGTCCAAGCCTCGGAAGAACTCACTCAAAACTCCTGGGATCTCGGGGAGCTCTGTGGGACAGAGAGCACCTGACTTCAGGGGAGCTCCGTCCAAATCTCGGGACGGCTCATGCAAATCTGCCGTGATCCCATACCCAGTCCTCGAGATCCAGGGGGCAATGCTCACGTGATTTCCATCCCAATTTCAGGAGGGGCCCTGAAGTTCCAGAGCGCTCAGGTCCGGATATCAAGGCCCGGGTTCCAACCCCGCGTGGTTTCAGGCCAAATCTTGGGGGGAACAAACCGCAAGTCATGGCAGCACAGGCCCCCTCTGCAGTACCGGGGGGCAAAATTCTCGTGCTTTTAGTCTGCATCTCGGAAGAGCGCCTCCAAACCGCAGGAGACCACGGATCCAGGCAGCCAGATGGAAGGGCAAATCAAATGGCATCCCAGCCCACGTCTGGGGACACCTGGCCCCCAGGGAACGAGGTCTCTGGCCTTGGGGAGGATAAGGAGGTCGCTTGGCTCAAGATAGCCGTCCAAATCTCGGTAGAACTGCGCGAATCCCCGGAGATCTCAGGAAAAGTCAGCGAGACCCAGGGACACACGGCACGTGATCTCCGTCGGCATCGCGTTCGAGATCTCCCAACGACGTTGGAGCTCTGGCCCGTTCCTCTAAAACCTGTGGCCACGTGCGCCGTTTCTGAGTTCAAATGTCGACAGAGCTCCACAAACCCTCTTGAGACCTCGGCCCCTTTCCGTGAGATCCGGGGGCGAATCTCAGCTGCTCTCAGTCCAAATCTCGGGAGGTGTCCTCCCCAGCTTCAGGGTTCTCGGGGCTTTTCAGGGAGATTCACAGGCAAACCTCCCGTGATCTCCGGTCGGAGGCGCTGACTCCAATCCTTCGGGATCTCAGGCCAAGGCCTCTCTGTTAGACCGAGGGTTCAACTTCAGCATATCTCAGTCCAAATCTCGGGAGTACTCCTCCAAACCGCGGTCGATCCCAGTCACCTCAGGGAGACCCAGTGTCCAACTCCTGAGCTCTCAATCACCTTTGCGGCAGAACTCATCCAATGCTCCTGAGTGCTCACGTCCGGACGGTGCGAACCAGGCTCCAAACCTGAGTGCTTTCGGGCGAACCTTGGAGAACAACCCCCATCTCGTCAAACCTCAGGATGCCTCAGTGGCTTCCGCGGGCAATTCGCGGAGGACCTGAATCCCATTCTCAGCAGTGCTTGTCGACATCTCGTCGGACCTCAGGCCCTGGAAGCCAGATCCAGGGCCAAATTCCATGGGGCCACAGTCCAAACCTCGGAACACCGGATCCAAATCCCGTGAGAACTCAGGCCTGATCGGCCACTCCCAGGCAAACATCTCGGTTAGGTGTCCGTATCTCAGGACAACTGTGCCAAAGTCTCGGAATGTCAGGTGTACTCGACGAGATCCAGGGGTACATGTCACGTGGTCTCCGTCTGAATGTGCCCCGCCACCTCCGACACTTGGGAGAGTGCTGGTCCAATCCGTGGATGCCAGGAGCCAGTCTCGTGGGATCTGATTCCAAATCGAGCCAGAACTCGTCAAAACCTCTTGAGTGTTTGCGCCCAAGTTAGGGGATCCCGATGCCACTCCGGGGTGATCTCGGCCGATGCCCAGGAGAACCCATCCAAATGTCAACAAACCCTGGCCCTGTCAGGGAGATTCACGGGCATATGTCACGTGATCACGGCCCCAGCCTCGGAAGAACGCACTCAAGTCTCCTGGGGCCACCGGCCATTGGATGAGAAACAGCATCTAAGTTCATCAGACTTCAGGTAAAACGCGGGAATGCTCAGGCAAATCTCGTGGGGATCTCTGGCCCAGTTAGCGAGATCCAGAAGCAATCCCAAGGGGGTTGAAATCCAATTGTCATTAGAACGGAGCCAAAACCCTGAGGTCTCACCCCAGTCAGGGGTCTCGAGCAGATAAACTCATGGGATCGCAGTCTAAATTTTGGAGGCCCTGACCCACATCTCAAGAGATCTCAAGCCCTGCATGCGAGTTCCCAGACACACGTTTCGGCATATCCGTCCAAAACTCGGAAGAGATATGGATATGTCCTGAGATGTCAGGAATGATCAGAGAGATGGTGAGGCACCTGTCTCGTTGATCTTAGTGCGAATCTCGTGAGGAATCTCCGAATCTGGTGGAATCTCCCATCTGTTCGGCCACTCGCAGGACCCGAGGTTACCGGATCGTAGTCCGGACCTCCCCAGAACTCATCCAAATCTCTTGAGACCTCGGGCGCAGTCAGTGAGCTGCAGGGCATAGCTCGCCCCTTCTCAGTCCAAACCGAGGGGACCACATGCAATGTTCGAGTGCTGTCGGGCCCAGTCAGGGAGATTCGGGGTCAAATCTGGCGTCTCCTCCGTCCATGCGTCGGAGGAACGCACTCAATGCTCCTGGGATCTCGGGGAGCTCTATGGGACAAAGAGCGTCTGACTTCAGGGGAGCTCCATCCAAATCTCGGGACGGCTCATGCAAATCTGGTGTGATCCCATGCCCAGTCCTCGAGTTCCAGGGGGCAATGCTCACATGATCTCCATCCCAATTTCAGGAGGGGCCCTGCAGATCCAGAGCGCTCACGTCAAGACATCAAGGCCCCGGTAACGAACCCGCGTGGTTTCAGGCCAAGTCTTGGGGGGAACAAACAGCAAGTCATGGCAGCACAGGCCCCCTCTGCAAGACCCGGGGGCAAACCTCTCATGGTTTTAGTCTGCATCTCGGGAGAGCGCCTCCAAACCGCAGGATACAACGGGGCCAGGCAGCGAGATGGAAAGACAAACCAAGTGGGATCCCAGCACACGTCTGGGGACACCTGGCCCCAATGGAACAAGATCTCGGGCCTTGTGGAGGTTATGGAGGTCGCTTGGCTCAGGATAGTCGTCCAAATCTCGGTAGAACTGCGCGAATGCCCTGAGGTCTCAGGAAACGTCAGCGAGACCCAGGGAGACACGCACATGATCTCCGTCGACATCGCGTTTGCAATCTCCCAACCTCGTGGGAGCTCTGGTGCGTTCCACTACAACCTGTGGCTACGTGCACCGTTTCGGATTTCAAATGTCGCCAGAGCTCCTCAAACCATCTTGAGACTTCGACCCCTTTCGGTGAGATCCGGGGGCGAATCTCAGCTGATCTCAGTCCAAATCTCGGGAGGTCTCCTCCCCAGCTTCAGGGTTCTCGGACAATTTCAGGGAGATTCACAGGCAAAACTCCCATGATCTCCGGTCGGATGCGCTGACTCCAACCCACGGGATCTCAGGCCAAGGCCTCTCTGTTAGACACAGGGTTCAACTTCACAAATCTCAGTCCAAATCTCGGGAGAAAGCCTCCAAACCTCGGTCGACCCCGGTCACCATCAGGGCGACCCAGGGCCCAACTCCTGAGCTCTCAATCACCTTTGCAGCAGAACCCACCCAATGCCCCTGAGTCCTCACGTCCGGACGGTGCGAACCAGGCTCCAAACCTGAGTGCTTTCGTGCGAACCTTGGAGAACAAACCCCATCTTGTCAAAGCTCGGGACCCCTCAGTGGCTTCCGAGGGCAATTCGCAGGGGACCTGAATCCAATTCTCAGGAGTGCTCGTCGACATCTCATGGGACCACAGGCCCAGGAAGCCAGATCCAGGGCCAAATCTCATGGGGCCGCAGTCCACACCTCGGAACACCGGATCCAAATCCTGTGAGAACTCAGGACCCGTCGGACTCTCCCAGGCAAACGTCTCCGTGTAGGTGTCCGAATCTCAGGACAACTGTGCCAAAGCCTCGAAATGTCAGGTGTACTCGCCGAGATCGAGGGGCACATGTCACGTGGTCTCCGTCTGAATGAGGCTCGCCACCTCCGACACTTGTGAGAACGCTGGTCCAATCCGTGAATGCCAGGAGCCAGTCTCGTGGGATCGGATTCCAAATCGAGCTGGAACTCGTCAAAATCTCTTTAGTGGTTTGTGCCCAAGTTATGGAATCCGGGTGATCTCAGCCAAAGTCCAGGAGAACTCATTCAAATGTCAAGAACCCCTGGCCCTGTCAGGGAGATTCACGGACATATGTCACGTGATCACAGCCCCAGGCTCGGAAGAACGCACTCAAATCTTGCGGGGCCACTGTCCGTTGCGTGAGAAACAGCATCTAAGTTCATCTGACTTTAGGCGTAACACGGGAACACACACGCAAATTCCGGGGGGACCTCTGGCCCAGTTAGCGAGATCCAGAAGCAATCCCCAGGGGGTTGAAATCCAATTGTCATTAGAACGAAACCAAATCCCTGAGGTCTCACCCCAGTCAGGGGTCTCAAGCAATTAAACTCATGGGATCGCAGTCTAAACTTTGGAGGCCCTGACCCACATCTCATGAGATCTCAGGCCCTGCCTGCGAGTTCCTGGAAACACGTGTCGGCATATCCGTCCAAATATCGGAAGAGCTATGGAAATGTCCTGAGTTGTCAGGAATGATCAGAGAGATCGAGAGGCACCTGTCTCGTTGTTCTCAGGGCGAATCTCACGAGGAATCTCCGAATCTGGTGGAATCTCCGGTCCGTTCGGCCACTGGCAGGGCCCGAGGTCACCGGATCGTAGTCCAGACCTCCCCAGAACTCAACCAAATCTCTTGAGACCTCGGGCGCAGTCAGTGAGCGGCAGGGCAAAGCTCGCCCCTTCTCAGTCCAAACCTAGGGGACCACATGCAATGTTCGAGCACTGTCGGGCCCAGTCAGGGAGATTCGGGATCAAATATGGTGTCTCCTCCGTCCAAGCCTCGGAAGAACTCACTCAAAACTCCTGGGATCTCGGGGAGCTCTGTGGGACAGAGAGCACCTGACTTCAGGGGAGCTCCGTCCAAATCTCGGGACGGCTCATGCAAATCTGCCGTGATCCCATACCCAGTCCTCGAGATCCAGGGGGCAATGCTCACGTGATTTCCATCCCAATTTCAGGAGGGGCCCTGAAGTTCCAGAGCGCTCAGGTCCGGATATCAAGGCCCGGGTTCCAACCCCGCGTGGTTTCAGGCCAAATCTTGGGGGGAACAAACCGCAAGTCATGGCAGCACAGGCCCCCTCTGCAGTACCGGGGGGCAAAATTCTCGTGCTTTTAGTCTGCATCTCGGAAGAGCGCCTCCAAACCGCAGGAGACCACGGAGCCAGGCAGCCAGATGGAAGGGCAAATCAAATGGGATCCCAGCCCACGTCTGGGGACACCTGGCCCCCAGGGAACGAGGTCTCCGGCCTTGGGGAGGATAAGGAGGTCGCTTGGCTCAAGATAGCCGTCCAAATCTCGGTAGAACTGCGCGAATCCCCGGAGATCTCAGGAAAAGTCAGCGAGACCCAGGGACACACGGCACGTGATCTCCGTCGGCATCGCGTTCGAGATCTCCCAACGACGTTGGAGCTCTGGCCCGTTCCTCTAAAACCTGTGGCCACGTGCGCCGTTTCTGAGTTCAAATGTCGACAGAGCTCCACAAACCCTCTTGAGACCTCGGCCCCTTTCCGTGAGATCCGGGGGCGAATCTCAGCTGCTCTCAGTCCAAATCTCGGGAGGTGTCCTCCCCAGCTTCAGGGTTCTCGGGGCTTTTCAGGGAGATTCACAGGCAAACCTCCCGTGATCTCCGGTCGGAGGCGCTGACTCCAATCCTTCGGGATCTCAGGCCAAGGCCTCTCTGTTAGACCGAGGGTTCAACTTCAGCATATCTCAGTCCAAATCTCGGGAGTACTCCTCCAAACCGCGGTCGATCCCAGTCACCTCAGGGAGACCCAGTGTCCAACTCCTGAGCTCTCAATCACCTTTGCGGCAGAACTCATCCAATGCTCCTGAGTGCTCACGTCCGGACGGTGCGAACCAGGCTCCAAACTTGAGTGCTTTCGGGCGAACCTTGGAGAACAACCCCCATCTCGTCAAACCTCAGGATGCCTCAGTGGCTTCCGCGGGCAATTCGCGGAGGACCTGAATCCCATTCTCAGCAGTGCTTGTCGACATCTCGTCGGACCTCAGGCCCTGGAAGCCAGATCCAGGGCCAAATTCCATGGGGCCACAGTCCAAACCTCGGAACACCGGATCCAAATCCCGTGAGAACTCAGGCCTGATCGGCCACTCCCAGGCAAACATCTCGGTTAGGTGTCCGTATCTCAGGACAACTGTGCCAAAGTCTCGGAATGTCAGGTGTACTCGACGAGATCCAGGGGTACATGTCACGTGGTCTCCGTCTGAATGTGCCCCGCCACCTCCGACACTTGGGAGAGTGCTGGTCCAATCCGTGGATGCCAGGAGCCAGTCTCGTGGGATCTGATTCCAAATCGAGCCAGAACTCGTCAAAACCTCTTGAGTGTTTGCGCCCAAGTTAGGGGATCCCGATGCCACTCCGGGGTGATCTCGGCCGATGCCCAGGAGAACCCATCCAAATGTCAACAAACCCTGGCCCTGTCAGGGAGATTCACGGGCATATGTCACGTGATCACGGCCCCAGCCTCGGAAGAACGCACTCAAGTCTCCTGGGGCCACCGGCCATTGGATGAGAAACAGCATCTAAGTTCATCAGACTTCAGGTAAAACGCGGGAATGCTCAGGCAAATCTCGTGGGGATCTCTGGCCCAGTTAGCGAGATCCAGAAGCAATCCCAAGGGGGTTGAAATCCAATTGTCATTAGAACGGAGCCAAAACCCTGAGGTCTCACCCCAGTCAGGGGTCTCGAGCAGATAAACTCATGGGATCGCAGTCTAAATTTTGGAGGCCCTGACCCACATCTCAAGAGATCTCAAGCCCTGCATGCGAGTTCCCAGACACACGTTTCGGCATATCCGTCCAAACCTCGGAAGAGATATGGATATGTCCTGAGATGTCAGGAATGATCAGAGAGATGGTGAGGCACCTGTCTCGTTGATCTTAGTGCGAATCTCGTGAGGAATCTCCGAATCTGGTGGAATCTCCCATCTGTTCGGCCACTCGCAGGACCCGAGGTTACCGGATCGTAGTCCGGACCTCCCCAGAACTCATCCAAATCTCTTGAGACCTCGGGCGCAGTCAGTGAGCTGCAGGGCATAGCTCGCCCCTTCTCAGTCCAAACCGAGGGGACCACATGCAATGTTCGAGTGCTGTCGGGCCCAGTCAGGGAGATTCGGGGTCAAATCTGGCGTCTCCTCCGTCCATGCGTCGGAGGAACGCACTCAATGCTCCTGGGATCTCGGGGAGCTCTATGGGACAAAGAGCGTCTGACTTCAGGGGAGCTCCATCCAAATCTCGGGACGGCTCATGCAAATCTGGTGTGATCCCATGCCCAGTCCTCGAGTTCCAGGGGGCAATGCTCACATGATCTCCATCCCAATTTCAGGAGGGGCCCTGCAGATCCAGAGCGCTCACGTCAAGACATCAAGGCCCCGGTAACGAACCCGCGTGGTTTCAGGCCAAGTCTTGGGGGGAACAAACAGCAAGTCATGGCAGCACAGGCCCCCTCTGCAAGACCCGGGGGCAAACCTCTCATGGTTTTAGTCTGCATCTCGGGAGAGCGCCTCCAAACCGCAGGATACAACGGGGCCAGGCAGCGAGATGGAAAGACAAACCAAGTGGGATCCCAGCACACGTCTGGGGACACCTGGCCCCAATGGAACAAGATCTCGGGCCTTGTGGAGGTTATGGAGGTCGCTTGGCTCAGGATAGTCGTCCAAATCTCGGTAGAACTGCGCGAATGCCCTGAGGTCTCAGGAAACGTCAGCGAGACCCAGGGAGACACGCACATGATCTCCGTCGACATCGCGTTTGCAATCTCCCAACCTCGTGGGAGCTCTGGTGCGTTCCACTACAACCTGTGGCTACGTGCACCGTTTCGGATTTCAAATGTCGCCAGAGCTCCTCAAACCATCTTGAGACTTCGACCCCTTTCGGTGAGATCCGGGGGCGAATCTCAGCTGATCTCAGTCCAAATCTCGGGAGGTCTCCTCCCCAGCTTCAGGGTTCTCGGACAATTTCAGGGAGATTCACAGGCAAAACTCCCATGATCTCCGGTCGGATGCGCTGACTCCAACCCACGGGATCTCAGGCCAAGGCCTCTCTGTTAGACACAGGGTTCAACTTCACAAATCTCAGTCCAAATCTCGGGAGAAAGCCTCCAAACCTCGGTCGACCCCGGTCACCATCAGGGCGACCCAGGGCCCAACTCCTGAGCTCTCAATCACCTTTGCAGCAGAACCCACCCAATGCCCCTGAGTCCTCACGTCCGGACGGTGCGAACCAGGCTCCAAACCTGAGTGCTTTCGTGCGAACCTTGGAGAACAAACCCCATCTTGTCAAAGCTCGGGACCCCTCAGTGGCTTCCGAGGGCAATTCGCAGGGGACCTGAATCCAATTCTCAGGAGTGCTCGTCGACATCTCATGGGACCACAGGCCCAGGAAGCCAGATCCAGGGCCAAATCTCATGGGGCCGCAGTCCACACCTCGGAACACCGGATCCAAATCCTGTGAGAACTCAGGACCCGTCGGACTCTCCCAGGCAAACGTCTCCGTGTAGGTGTCCGAATCTCAGGACAACTGTGCCAAAGCCTCGAAATGTCAGGTGTACTCGCCGAGATCGAGGGGCACATGTCACGTGGTCTCCGTCTGAATGAGGCTCGCCACCTCCGACACTTGTGAGAACGCTGGTCCAATCCGTGAATGCCAGGAGCCAGTCTCGTGGGATCGGATTCCAAATCGAGCTGGAACTCGTCAAAATCTCTTTAGTGGTTTGTGCCCAAGTTATGGAATCCGGGTGATCTCAGCCAAAGTCCAGGAGAACTCATTCAAATGTCAAGAACCCCTGGCCCTGTCAGGGAGATTCACGGACATATGTCACGTGATCACAGCCCCAGGCTCGGAAGAACGCACTCAAATCTTGCGGGGCCACTGTCCGTTGCGTGAGAAACAGCATCTAAGTTCATCTGACTTTAGGCGTAACACGGGAACACACACGCAAATTCCGGGGGGACCTCTGGCCCAGTTAGCGAGATCCAGAAGCAATCCCCAGGGGGTTGAAATCCAATTGTCATTAGAACGAAACCAAATCCCTGAGGTCTCACCCCAGTCAGGGGTCTCAAGCAATTAAACTCATGGGATCGCAGTCTAAATTTTGGAGGCCCTGACCCACATCTCATGAGATCTCAGGCCCTGCCTGCGAGTTCCTGGAAACACGTGTCGGCATATCCGTCCAAATATCGGAAGAGCTATGGAAATGTCCTGAGTTGTCAGGAATGATCAGAGAGATCGAGAGGCACCTGTCTCGTTGTTCTCAGGGCGAATCTCACGAGGAATCTCCGAATCTGGTGGAATCTCCGGTCCGTTCGGCCACTGGCAGGGCCCGAGGTCACCGGATCGTAGTCCAGACCTCCCCAGAACTCAACCAAATCTCTTGAGACCTCGGGCGCAGTCAGTGAGCGGCAGGGCAAAGCTCGCCCCTTCTCAGTCCAAACCTAGGGGACCACATGCAATGTTCGAGCACTGTCGGGCCCAGTCAGGGAGATTCGGGATCAAATATGGTGTCTCCTCCGTCCAAGCCTCGGAAGAACTCACTCAAAACTCCTGGGATCTCGGGGAGCTCTGTGGGACAGAGAGCACCTGACTTCAGGGGAGCTCCGTCCAAATCTCGGGACGGCTCATGCAAATCTGCCGTGATCCCATACCCAGTCCTCGAGATCCAGGGGGCAATGCTCACGTGATTTCCATCCCAATTTCAGGAGGGGCCCTGAAGTTCCAGAGCGCTCAGGTCCGGATATCAAGGCCCGGGTTCCAACCCCGCGTGGTTTCAGGCCAAATCTTGGGGGGAACAAACCGCAAGTCATGGCAGCACAGGCCCCCTCTGCAGTACCGGGGGGCAAAATTCTCGTGCTTTTAGTCTGCATCTCGGAAGAGCGCCTCCAAAGCGCAGGAGACCACGGAGCCAGGCAGCCAGATGGAAGGGCAAATCAAATGGCATCCCAGCCCACGTCTGGGGACACCTGGCCCCCAGGGAACGAGGTCTCCGGCCTTGGGGAGGATAAGGAGGTCGCTTGGCTCAAGATAGCCGTCCAAATCTCGGTAGAACTGCGCGAATCCCCGGAGATCTCAGGAAAAGTCAGCGAGACCCAGGGACACACGGCACGTGATCTCCGTCGGCATCGCGTTCGAGATCTCCCAACGACGTTGGAGCTCTGGCCCGTTCCTCTAAAACCTGTGGCCACGTGCGCCGTTTCTGAGTTCAAATGTCGACAGAGCTCCACAAACCCTCTTGAGACCTCGGCCCCTTTCCGTGAGATCCGGGGGCGAATCTCAGCTGCTCTCAGTCCAAATCTCGGGAGGTGTCCTCCCCAGCTTCAGGGTTCTCGGGGCTTTTCAGGGAGATTCACAGGCAAACCTCCCGTGATCTCCGGTCGGAGGCGCTGACTCCAATCCTTCGGGATCTCAGGCCAAGGCCTCTCTGTTAGACCGAGGGTTCAACTTCAGCATATCTCAGTCCAAATCTCGGGAGTACTCCTCCAAACCGCGGTCGATCCCAGTCACCTCAGGGAGACCCAGTGTCCAACTCCTGAGCTCTCAATCACCTTTGCGGCAGAACTCATCCAATGCTCCTGAGTGCTCACGTCCGGACGGTGCGAACCAGGCTCCAAACCTGAGTGCTTTCGGGCGAACCTTGGAGAACAAACCCCATCTCGTCAAACCTCAGGATGCCTCAGTGGCTTCCGCGGGCAATTCGCGGAGGACCTGAATCCCATTCTCAGCAGTGCTTGTCGACATCTCGTCGGACCTCAGGCCCTGGAAGCCAGATCCAGGGCCAAATTCCATGGGGCCACAGTCCAAACCTCGGAACACCGGATCCAAATCCCGTGAGAACTCAGGCCTGATCGGCCACTCCCAGGCAAACATCTCGGTTAGGTGTCCGTATCTCAGGACAACTGTGCCAAAGTCTCGGAATGTCAGGTGTACTCGACGAGATCCAGGGGTACATGTCACGTGGTCTCCGTCTGAATGTGCCCCGCCACCTCCGACACTTGGGAGAGTGCTGGTCCAATCCGTGGATGCCAGGAGCCAGTCTCGTGGGATCTGATTCCAAATCGAGCCAGAACTCGTCAAAACCTCTTGAGTGTTTGCGCCCAAGTTAGGGGATCCCGATGCCACTCCGGGGTGATCTCGGCCGATGCCCAGGAGAACCCATCCAAATGTCAACAAACCCTGGCCCTGTCAGGGAGATTCACGGGCATATGTCACGTGATCACGGCCCCAGCCTCGGAAGAACGCACTCAAGTCTCCTGGGGCCACCGGCCATTGGATGAGAAACAGCATCTAAGTTCATCAGACTTCAGGTAAAACGCGGGAATGCTCAGGCAAATCTCGTGGGGATCTCTGGCCCAGTTAGCGAGATCCAGAAGCAATCCCAAGGGGGTTGAAATCCAATTGTCATTAGAACGGAGCCAAAACCCTGAGGTCTCACCCCAGTCAGGGGTCTCGAGCAGATAAACTCATGGGATCGCAGTCTAAATTTTGGAGGCCCTGACCCACATCTCAAGAGATCTCAAGCCCTGCATGCGAGTTCCCAGACACACGTTTCGGCATATCCGTCCAAAACTCGGAAGAGATATGGATATGTCCTGAGATGTCAGGAATGATCAGAGAGATGGTGAGGCACCTGTCTCGTTGATCTTAGTGCGAATCTCGTGAGGAATCTCCGAATCTGGTGGAATCTCCCATCTGTTCGGCCACTCGCAGGACCCGAGGTTACCGGATCGTAGTCCGGACCTCCCCAGAACTCATCCAAATCTCTTGAGACCTCGGGCGCAGTCAGTGAGCTGCAGGGCATAGCTCGCCCCTTCTCAGTCCAAACCGAGGGGACCACATGCAATGTTCGAGTGCTGTCGGGCCCAGTCAGGGAGATTCGGGGTCAAATCTGGCGTCTCCTCCGTCCATGCGTCGGAGGAACGCACTCAATGCTCCTGGGATCTCGGGGAGCTCTATGGGACAAAGAGCGTCTGACTTCAGGGGAGCTCCATCCAAATCTCGGGACGGCTCATGCAAATCTGGTGTGATCCCATGCCCAGTCCTCGAGTTCCAGGGGGCAATGCTCACATGATCTCCATCCCAATTTCAGGAGGGGCCCTGCAGATCCAGAGCGCTCACGTCAAGACATCAAGGCCCCGGTAACGAACCCGCGTGGTTTCAGGCCAAGTCTTGGGGGGAACAAACAGCAAGTCATGGCAGCACAGGCCCCCTCTGCAAGACCCGGGGGCAAACCTCTCATGGTTTTAGTCTGCATCTCGGGAGAGCGCCTCCAAACCGCAGGATACAACGGGGCCAGGCAGCGAGATGGAAAGACAAACCAAGTGGGATCCCAGCACACGTCTGGGGACACCTGGCCCCAATGGAACAAGATCTCGGGCCTTGTGGAGGTTATGGAGGTCGCTTGGCTCAGGATAGTCGTCCAAATCTCGGTAGAACTGCGCGAATGCCCTGAGGTCTCAGGAAACGTCAGCGAGACCCAGGGAGACACGCACATGATCTCCGTCGACATCGCGTTTGCAATCTCCCAACCTCGTGGGAGCTCTGGTGCGTTCCACTACAACCTGTGGCTACGTGCACCGTTTCGGATTTCAAATGTCGCCAGAGCTCCTCAAACCATCTTGAGACTTCGACCCCTTTCGGTGAGATCCGGGGGCGAATCTCAGCTGATCTCAGTCCAAATCTCGGGAGGTCTCCTCCCCAGCTTCAGGGTTCTCGGACAATTTCAGGGAGATTCACAGGCAAAACTCCCATGATCTCCGGTCGGATGCGCTGACTCCAACCCACGGGATCTCAGGCCAAGGCCTCTCTGTTAGACACAGGGTTCAACTTCACAAATCTCAGTCCAAATCTCGGGAGAAAGCCTCCAAACCTCGGTCGACCCCGGTCACCATCAGGGCGACCCAGGGCCCAACTCCTGAGCTCTCAATCACCTTTGCAGCAGAACCCACCCAATGCCCCTGAGTCCTCACGTCCGGACGGTGCGAACCAGGCTCCAAACCTGAGTGCTTTCGTGCGAACCTTGGAGAACAAACCCCATCTTGTCAAAGCTCGGGACCCCTCAGTGGCTTCCGAGGGCAATTCGCAGGGGACCTGAATCCAATTCTCAGGAGTGCTCGTCGACATCTCATGGGACCACAGGCCCAGGAAGCCAGATCCAGGGCCAAATCTCATGGGGCCGCAGTCCACACCTCGGAACACCGGATCCAAATCCTGTGAGAACTCAGGACCCGTCGGACTCTCCCAGGCAAACGTCTCCGTGTAGGTGTCCGAATCTCAGGACAACTGTGCCAAAGCCTCGAAATGTCAGGTGTACTCGCCGAGATCGAGGGGCACATGTCACGTGGTCTCCGTCTGAATGAGGCTCGCCACCTCCGACACTTGTGAGAACGCTGGTCCAATCCGTGAATGCCAGGAGCCAGTCTCGTGGGATCGGATTCCAAATCGAGCTGGAACTCGTCAAAATCTCTTTAGTGGTTTGTGCCCAAGTTATGGAATCCGGGTGATCTCAGCCAAAGTCCAGGAGAACTCATTCAAATGTCAAGAACCCCTGGCCCTGTCAGGGAGATTCACGGACATATGTCACGTGATCACAGCCCCAGGCTCGGAAGAACGCACTCAAATCTTGCGGGGCCACTGTCCGTTGCGTGAGAAACAGCATCTAAGTTCATCTGACTTTAGGCGTAACACGGGAACACACACGCAAATTCCGGGGGGACCTCTGGCCCAGTTAGCGAGATCCAGAAGCAATCCCCAGGGGGTTGAAATCCAATTGTCATTAGAACGAAACCAAATCCCTGAGGTCTCACCCCAGTCAGGGGTCTCAAGCAATTAAACTCATGGGATCGCAGTCTAAACTTTGGAGGCCCTGACCCACATCTCATGAGATCTCAGGCCCTGCCTGCGAGTTCCTGGAAACACGTGTCGGCATATCCGTCCAAATATCGGAAGAGCTATGGAAATGTCCTGAGTTGTCAGGAATGATCAGAGAGATCGAGAGGCACCTGTCTCGTTGTTCTCAGGGCGAATCTCACGAGGAATCTCCGAATCTGGTGGAATCTCCGGTCCGTTCGGCCACTGGCAGGGCCCGAGGTCACCGGATCGTAGTCCAGACCTCCCCAGAACTCAACCAAATCTCTTGAGACCTCGGGCGCAGTCAGTGAGCGGCAGGGCAAAGCTCGCCCCTTCTCAGTCCAAACCTAGGGGACCACATGCAATGTTCGAGCACTGTCGGGCCCAGTCAGGGAGATTCGGGATCAAATATGGTGTCTCCTCCGTCCAAGCCTCGGAAGAACTCACTCAAAACTCCTGGGATCTCGGGGAGCTCTGTGGGACAGAGAGCACCTGACTTCAGGGGAGCTCCGTCCAAATCTCGGGACGGCTCATGCAAATCTGCCGTGATCCCATACCCAGTCCTCGAGATCCAGGGGGCAATGCTCACGTGATTTCCATCCCAATTTCAGGAGGGGCCCTGAAGTTCCAGAGCGCTCAGGTCCGGATATCAAGGCCCGGGTTCCAACCCCGCGTGGTTTCAGGCCAAATCTTGGGGGGAACAAACCGCAAGTCATGGCAGCACAGGCCCCCTCTGCAGTACCGGGGGGCAAAATTCTCGTGCTTTTAGTCTGCATCTCGGAAGAGCGCCTCCAAACCGCAGGAGACCACGGAGCCAGGCAGCCAGATGGAAGGGCAAATCAAATGGGATCCCAGCCCACGTCTGGGGACACCTGGCCCCCAGGGAACGAGGTCTCCGGCCTTGGGGAGGATAAGGAGGTCGCTTGGCTCAAGATAGCCGTCCAAATCTCGGTAGAACTGCGCGAATCCCCGGAGATCTCAGGAAAAGTCAGCGAGACCCAGGGACACACGGCACGTGATCTCCGTCGGCATCGCGTTCGAGATCTCCCAACGACGTTGGAGCTCTGGCCCGTTCCTCTAAAACCTGTGGCCACGTGCGCCGTTTCTGAGTTCAAATGTCGACAGAGCTCCACAAACCCTCTTGAGACCTCGGCCCCTTTCCGTGAGATCCGGGGGCGAATCTCAGCTGCTCTCAGTCCAAATCTCGGGAGGTGTCCTCCCCAGCTTCAGGGTTCTCGGGGCTTTTCAGGGAGATTCACAGGCAAACCTCCCGTGATCTCCGGTCGGAGGCGCTGACTCCAATCCTTCGGGATCTCAGGCCAAGGCCTCTCTGTTAGACCGAGGGTTCAACTTCAGCATATCTCAGTCCAAATCTCGGGAGTACTCCTCCAAACCGCGGTCGATCCCAGTCACCTCAGGGAGACCCAGTGTCCAACTCCTGAGCTCTCAATCACCTTTGCGGCAGAACTCATCCAATGCTCCTGAGTGCTCACGTCCGGACGGTGCGAACCAGGCTCCAAACCTGAGTGCTTTCGGGCGAACCTTGGAGAACAACCCCCATCTCGTCAAACCTCAGGATGCCTCAGTGGCTTCCGCGGGCAATTCGCGGAGGACCTGAATCCCATTCTCAGCAGTGCTTGTCGACATCTCGTCGGACCTCAGGCCCTGGAAGCCAGATCCAGGGCCAAATTCCATGGGGCCACAGTCCAAACCTCGGAACACCGGATCCAAATCCCGTGAGAACTCAGGCCTGATCGGCCACTCCCAGGCAAACATCTCGGTTAGGTGTCCGTATCTCAGGACAACTGTGCCAAAGTCTCGGAATGTCAGGTGTACTCGACGAGATCCAGGGGTACATGTCACGTGGTCTCCGTCTGAATGTGCCCCGCCACCTCCGACACTTGGGAGAGTGCTGGTCCAATCCGTGGATGCCAGGAGCCAGTCTCGTGGGATCTGATTCCAAATCGAGCCAGAACTCGTCAAAACCTCTTGAGTGTTTGCGCCCAAGTTAGGGGATCCCGATGCCACTCCGGGGTGATCTCGGCCGATGCCCAGGAGAACCCATCCAAATGTCAACAAACCCTGGCCCTGTCAGGGAGATTCACGGGCATATGTCACGTGATCACGGCCCCAGCCTCGGAAGAACGCACTCAAGTCTCCTGGGGCCACCGGCCATTGGATGAGAAACAGCATCTAAGTTCATCAGACTTCAGGTAAAACGCGGGAATGCTCAGGCAAATCTCGTGGGGATCTCTGGCCCAGTTAGCGAGATCCAGAAGCAATCCCAAGGGGGTTGAAATCCAATTGTCATTAGAACGGAGCCAAAACCCTGAGGTCTCACCCCAGTCAGGGGTCTCGAGCAGATAAACTCATGGGATCGCAGTCTAAATTTTGGAGGCCCTGACCCACATCTCAAGAGATCTCAAGCCCTGCATGCGAGTTCCCAGACACACGTTTCGGCATATCCGTCCAAACCTCGGAAGAGATATGGATATGTCCTGAGATGTCAGGAATGATCAGAGAGATGGTGAGGCACCTGTCTCGTTGATCTTAGTGCGAATCTCGTGAGGAATCTCCGAATCTGGTGGAATCTCCCATCTGTTCGGCCACTCGCAGGACCCGAGGTTACCGGATCGTAGTCCGGACCTCCCCAGAACTCATCCAAATCTCTTGAGACCTCGGGCGCAGTCAGTGAGCTGCAGGGCATAGCTCGCCCCTTCTCAGTCCAAACCGAGGGGACCACATGCAATGTTCGAGTGCTGTCGGGCCCAGTCAGGGAGATTCGGGGTCAAATCTGGCGTCTCCTCCGTCCATGCGTCGGAGGAACGCACTCAATGCTCCTGGGATCTCGGGGAGCTCTATGGGACAAAGAGCGTCTGACTTCAGGGGAGCTCCATCCAAATCTCGGGACGGCTCATGCAAATCTGGTGTGATCCCATGCCCAGTCCTCGAGTTCCAGGGGGCAATGCTCACATGATCTCCATCCCAATTTCAGGAGGGGCCCTGCAGATCCAGAGCGCTCACGTCAAGACATCAAGGCCCCGGTAACGAACCCGCGTGGTTTCAGGCCAAGTCTTGGGGGGAACAAACAGCAAGTCATGGCAGCACAGGCCCCCTCTGCAAGACCCGGGGGCAAACCTCTCATGGTTTTAGTCTGCATCTCGGGAGAGCGCCTCCAAACCGCAGGATACAACGGGGCCAGGCAGCGAGATGGAAAGACAAACCAAGTGGGATCCCAGCACACGTCTGGGGACACCTGGCCCCAATGGAACAAGATCTCGGGCCTTGTGGAGGTTATGGAGGTCGCTTGGCTCAGGATAGTCGTCCAAATCTCGGTAGAACTGCGCGAATGCCCTGAGGTCTCAGGAAACGTCAGCGAGACCCAGGGAGACACGCACATGATCTCCGTCGACATCGCGTTTGCAATCTCCCAACCTCGTGGGAGCTCTGGTGCGTTCCACTACAACCTGTGGCTACGTGCACCGTTTCGGATTTCAAATGTCGCCAGAGCTCCTCAAACCATCTTGAGACTTCGACCCCTTTCGGTGAGATCCGGGGGCGAATCTCAGCTGATCTCAGTCCAAATCTCGGGAGGTCTCCTCCCCAGCTTCAGGGTTCTCGGACAATTTCAGGGAGATTCACAGGCAAAACTCCCATGATCTCCGGTCGGATGCGCTGACTCCAACCCACGGGATCTCAGGCCAAGGCCTCTCTGTTAGACACAGGGTTCAACTTCACAAATCTCAGTCCAAATCTCGGGAGAAAGCCTCCAAACCTCGGTCGACCCCGGTCACCATCAGGGCGACCCAGGGCCCAACTCCTGAGCTCTCAATCACCTTTGCAGCAGAACCCACCCAATGCCCCTGAGTCCTCACGTCCGGACGGTGCGAACCAGGCTCCAAACCTGAGTGCTTTCGTGCGAACCTTGGAGAACAAACCCCATCTTGTCAAAGCTCGGGACCCCTCAGTGGCTTCCGAGGGCAATTCGCAGGGGACCTGAATCCAATTCTCAGGAGTGCTCGTCGACATCTCATGGGACCACAGGCCCAGGAAGCCAGATCCAGGGCCAAATCTCATGGGGCCGCAGTCCACACCTCGGAACACCGGATCCAAATCCTGTGAGAACTCAGGACCCGTCGGACTCTCCCAGGCAAACGTCTCCGTGTAGGTGTCCGAATCTCAGGACAACTGTGCCAAAGCCTCGAAATGTCAGGTGTACTCGCCGAGATCGAGGGGCACATGTCACGTGGTCTCCGTCTGAATGAGGCTCGCCACCTCCGACACTTGTGAGAACGCTGGTCCAATCCGTGAATGCCAGGAGCCAGTCTCGTGGGATCGGATTCCAAATCGAGCTGGAACTCGTCAAAATCTCTTTAGTGGTTTGTGCCCAAGTTATGGAATCCGGGTGATCTCAGCCAAAGTCCAGGAGAACTCATTCAAATGTCAAGAACCCCTGGCCCTGTCAGGGAGATTCACGGACATATGTCACGTGATCACAGCCCCAGGCTCGGAAGAACGCACTCAAATCTTGCGGGGCCACTGTCCGTTGCGTGAGAAACAGCATCTAAGTTCATCTGACTTTAGGCGTAACACGGGAACACACACGCAAATTCCGGGGGGACCTCTGGCCCAGTTAGCGAGATCCAGAAGCAATCCCCAGGGGGTTGAAATCCAATTGTCATTAGAACGAAACCAAATCCCTGAGGTCTCACCCCAGTCAGGGGTCTCAAGCAATTAAACTCATGGGATCGCAGTCTAAATTTTGGAGGCCCTGACCCACATCTCATGAGATCTCAGGCCCTGCCTGCGAGTTCCTGGAAACACGTGTCGGCATATCCGTCCAAATATCGGAAGAGCTATGGAAATGTCCTGAGTTGTCAGGAATGATCAGAGAGATCGAGAGGCACCTGTCTCGTTGTTCTCAGGGCGAATCTCACGAGGAATCTCCGAATCTGGTGGAATCTCCGGTCCGTTCGGCCACTGGCAGGGCCCGAGGTCACCGGATCGTAGTCCAGACCTCCCCAGAACTCAACCAAATCTCTTGAGACCTCGGGCGCAGTCAGTGAGCGGCAGGGCAAAGCTCGCCCCTTCTCAGTCCAAACCTAGGGGACCACATGCAATGTTCGAGCACTGTCGGGCCCAGTCAGGGAGATTCGGGATCAAATATGGTGTCTCCTCCGTCCAAGCCTCGGAAGAACTCACTCAAAACTCCTGGGATCTCGGGGAGCTCTGTGGGACAGAGAGCACCTGACTTCAGGGGAGCTCCGTCCAAATCTCGGGACGGCTCATGCAAATCTGCCGTGATCCCATACCCAGTCCTCGAGATCCAGGGGGCAATGCTCACGTGATTTCCATCCCAATTTCAGGAGGGGCCCTGAAGTTCCAGAGCGCTCAGGTCCGGATATCAAGGCCCGGGTTCCAACCCCGCGTGGTTTCAGGCCAAATCTTGGGGGGAACAAACCGCAAGTCATGGCAGCACAGGCCCCCTCTGCAGTACCGGGGGGCAAAATTCTCGTGCTTTTAGTCTGCATCTCGGAAGAGCGCCTCCAAAGCGCAGGAGACCACGGAGCCAGGCAGCCAGATGGAAGGGCAAATCAAATGGCATCCCAGCCCACGTCTGGGGACACCTGGCCCCCAGGGAACGAGGTCTCCGGCCTTGGGGAGGATAAGGAGGTCGCTTGGCTCAAGATAGCCGTCCAAATCTCGGTAGAACTGCGCGAATCCCCGGAGATCTCAGGAAAAGTCAGCGAGACCCAGGGACACACGGCACGTGATCTCCGTCGGCATCGCGTTCGAGATCTCCCAACGACGTTGGAGCTCTGGCCCGTTCCTCTAAAACCTGTGGCCACGTGCGCCGTTTCTGAGTTCAAATGTCGACAGAGCTCCACAAACCCTCTTGAGACCTCGGCCCCTTTCCGTGAGATCCGGGGGCGAATCTCAGCTGCTCTCAGTCCAAATCTCGGGAGGTGTCCTCCCCAGCTTCAGGGTTCTCGGGGCTTTTCAGGGAGATTCACAGGCAAACCTCCCGTGATCTCCGGTCGGAGGCGCTGACTCCAATCCTTCGGGATCTCAGGCCAAGGCCTCTCTGTTAGACCGAGGGTTCAACTTCAGCATATCTCAGTCCAAATCTCGGGAGTACTCCTCCAAACCGCGGTCGATCCCAGTCACCTCAGGGAGACCCAGTGTCCAACTCCTGAGCTCTCAATCACCTTTGCGGCAGAACTCATCCAATGCTCCTGAGTGCTCACGTCCGGACGGTGCGAACCAGGCTCCAAACCTGAGTGCTTTCGGGCGAACCTTGGAGAACAACCCCCATCTCGTCAAACCTCAGGATGCCTCAGTGGCTTCCGCGGGCAATTCGCGGAGGACCTGAATCCCATTCTCAGCAGTGCTTGTCGACATCTCGTCGGACCTCAGGCCCTGGAAGCCAGATCCAGGGCCAAATTCCATGGGGCCACAGTCCAAACCTCGGAACACCGGATCCAAATCCCGTGAGAACTCAGGCCTGATCGGCCACTCCCAGGCAAACATCTCGGTTAGGTGTCCGTATCTCAGGACAACTGTGCCAAAGTCTCGGAATGTCAGGTGTACTCGACGAGATCCAGGGGTACATGTCACGTGGTCTCCGTCTGAATGTGCCCCGCCACCTCCGACACTTGGGAGAGTGCTGGTCCAATCCGTGGATGCCAGGAGCCAGTCTCGTGGGATCTGATTCCAAATCGAGCCAGAACTCGTCAAAACCTCTTGAGTGTTTGTGCCCAAGTTAGGGGATCCCGATGCCACTCCGGGGTGATCTCGGCCGATGCCCAGGAGAACCCATCCAAATGTCAACAAACCCTGGCCCTGTCAGGGAGATTCACGGGCATATGTCACGTGATCACGGCCCCAGCCTCGGAAGAACGCACTCAAGTCTCCTGGGGCCACCGGCCATTGGATGAGAAACAGCATCTAAGTTCATCAGACTTCAGGTAAAACGCGGGAATGCTCAGGCAAATCTCGTGGGGATCTCTGGCCCAGTTAGCGAGATCCAGAAGCAATCCCAAGGGGGTTGAAATCCAATTGTCATTAGAACGGAGCCAAAACCCTGAGGTCTCACCCCAGTCAGGGGTCTCGAGCAGATAAACTCATGGGATCGCAGTCTAAATTTTGGAGGCCCTGACCCACATCTCAAGAGATCTCAAGCCCTGCATGCGAGTTCCCAGACACACGTTTCGGCATATCCGTCCAAAACTCGGAAGAGATATGGATATGTCCTGAGATGTCAGGAATGATCAGAGAGATGGTGAGGCACCTGTCTCGTTGATCTTAGTGCGAATCTCGTGAGGAATCTCCGAATCTGGTGGAATCTCCCATCTGTTCGGCCACTCGCAGGACCCGAGGTTACCGGATCGTAGTCCGGACCTCCCCAGAACTCATCCAAATCTCTTGAGACCTCGGGCGCAGTCAGTGAGCTGCAGGGCATAGCTCGCCCCTTCTCAGTCCAAACCGAGGGGACCACATGCAATGTTCGAGTGCTGTCGGGCCCAGTCAGGGAGACTCGGGGTCAAATCTGGCGTCTCCTCCGTCCATGCGTCGGAGGAACGCACTCAATGCTCCTGGGATCTCGGGGAGCTCTATGGGACAAAGAGCGTCTGACTTCAGGGGAGCTCCATCCAAATCTCGGGACGGCTCATGCAAATCTGGTGTGATCCCATGCCCAGTCCTCGAGTTCCAGGGGGCAATGCTCACATGATCTCCATCCCAATTTCAGGAGGGGCCCTGCAGATCCAGAGCGCTCACGTCAAGACATCAAGGCCCCGGTAACGAACCCGCGTGGTTTCAGGCCAACTCTTGGGGGGAACAAACAGCAAGTCATGGCAGCACAGGCCCCCTCTGCAAGACCCGGGGGCAAACCTCTCATGGTTTTAGTCTGCATCTCGGGAGAGCGCCTCCAAACCGCAGGATACAACGGGGCCAGGCAGCGAGATGGAAAGACAAACCAAGTGGGATCCCAGCACACGTCTGGGGACACCTGGCCCCAATGGAACAAGATCTCGGGCCTTGTGGAGGTTATGGAGGTCGCTTGGCTCAGGATAGTCGTCCAAATCTCGGTAGAACTGCGCGAATGCCCTGAGGTCTCAGGAAACGTCAGCGAGACCCAGGGAGACACGCACATGATCTCCGTCGACATCGCGTTTGCAATCTCCCAACCTCGTGGGAGCTCTGGTGCGTTCCACTACAACCTGTGGCTACGTGCACCGTTTCGGATTTCAAATGTCGCCAGAGCTCCTCAAACCATCTTGAGACTTCGACCCCTTTCGGTGAGATCCGGGGGCGAATCTCAGCTGATCTCAGTCCAAATCTCGGGAGGTCTCCTCCCCAGCTTCAGGGTTCTCGGACAATTTCAGGGAGATTCACAGGCAAAACTCCCATGATCTCCGGTCGGATGCGCTGACTCCAACCCACGGGATCTCAGGCCAAGGCCTCTCTGTTAGACACAGGGTTCAACTTCACAAATCTCAGTCCAAATCTCGGGAGAAAGCCTCCAAACCTCGGTCGACCCCGGTCACCATCAGGGCGACCCAGGGCCCAACTCCTGAGCTCTCAATCACCTTTGCAGCAGAACCCACCCAATGCCCCTGAGTCCTCACGTCCGGACGGTGCGAACCAGGCTCCAAACCTGAGTGCTTTCGTGCGAACCTTGGAGAACAAACCCCATCTTGTCAAAGCTCGGGACCCCTCAGTGGCTTCCGAGGGCAATTCGCAGGGGACCTGAATCCAATTCTCAGGAGTGCTCGTCGACATCTCATGGGACCACAGGCCCAGGAAGCCAGATCCAGGGCCAAATCTCATGGGGCCGCAGTCCACACCTCGGAACACCGGATCCAAATCCTGTGAGAACTCAGGACCCGTCGGACTCTCCCAGGCAAACGTCTCCGTGTAGGTGTCCGAATCTCAGGACAACTGTGCCAAAGCCTCGAAATGTCAGGTGTACTCGCCGAGATCGAGGGGCACATGTCACGTGGTCTCCGTCTGAATGAGGCTCGCCACCTCCGACACTTGTGAGAACGCTGGTCCAATCCGTGAATGCCAGGAGCCAGTCTCGTGGGATCGGATTCCAAATCGAGCTGGAACTCGTCAAAATCTCTTTAGTGGTTTGTGCCCAAGTTATGGAATCCGGGTGATCTCAGCCAAAGTCCAGGAGAACTCATTCAAATGTCAAGAACCCCTGGCCCTGTCAGGGAGATTCACGGACATATGTCACGTGATCACAGCCCCAGGCTCGGAAGAACGCACTCAAATCTTGCGGGGCCACTGTCCGTTGCGTGAGAAACAGCATCTAAGTTCATCTGACTTTAGGCGTAACACGGGAACACACACGCAAATTCCGGGGGGACCTCTGGCCCAGTTAGCGAGATCCAGAAGCAATCCCCAGGGGGTTGAAATCCAATTGTCATTAGAACGAAACCAAATCCCTGAGGTCTCACCCCAGTCAGGGGTCTCAAGCAATTAAACTCATGGGATCGCAGTCTAAACTTTGGAGGCCCTGACCCACATCTCATGAGATCTCAGGCCCTGCCTGCGAGTTCCTGGAAACACGTGTCGGCATATCCGTCCAAATATCGGAAGAGCTATGGAAATGTCCTGAGTTGTCAGGAATGATCAGAGAGATCGAGAGGCACCTGTCTCGTTGTTCTCAGGGCGAATCTCACGAGGAATCTCCGAATCTGGTGGAATCTCCGGTCCGTTCGGCCACTGGCAGGGCCCGAGGTCACCGGATCGTAGTCCAGACCTCCCCAGAACTCAACCAAATCTCTTGAGACCTCGGGCGCAGTCAGTGAGCGGCAGGGCAAAGCTCGCCCCTTCTCAGTCCAAACCTAGGGGACCACATGCAATGTTCGAGCACTGTCGGGCCCAGTCAGGGAGATTCGGGATCAAATATGGTGTCTCCTCCGTCCAAGCCTCGGAAGAACTCACTCAAAACTCCTGGGATCTCGGGGAACTCTGTGGGACAGAGAGCACCTGACTTCAGGGGAGCTCCGTCCAAATCTCGGGACGGCTCATGCAAATCTGCCGTGATCCCATACCCAGTCCTCGAGATCCAGGGGGCAATGCTCACGTGATTTCCATCCCAATTTCAGGAGGGGCCCTGAAGTTCCAGAGCGCTCAGGTCCGGATATCAAGGCCCGGGTTCCAACCCCGCGTGGTTTCAGGCCAAATCTTGGGGGGAACAAACCGCAAGTCATGGCAGCACAGGCCCCCTCTGCAGTACCGGGGGGCAAAATTCTCGTGCTTTTAGTCTGCATCTCGGAAGAGCGCCTCCAAACCGCAGGAGACCACGGAGCCAGGCAGCCAGATGGAAGGGCAAATCAAATGGCATCCCAGCCCACGTCTGGGGACACCTGGCCCCCAGGGAACGAGGTCTCCGGCCTTGGGGAGGATAAGGAGGTCGCTTGGCTCAAGATAGCCGTCCAAATCTCGGTAGAACTGCGCGAATCCCCGGAGATCTCAGGAAAAGTCAGCGAGACCCAGGGACACACGGCACGTGATCTCCGTCGGCATCGCGTTCGAGATCTCCCAACGACGTTGGAGCTCTGGCCCGTTCCTCTAAAACCTGTGGCCACGTGCGCCGTTTCTGAGTTCAAATGTCGACAGAGCTCCACAAACCCTCTTGAGACCTCGGCCCCTTTCCGTGAGATCCGGGGGCGAATCTCAGCTGCTCTCAGTCCAAATCTCGGGAGGTGTCCTCCCCAGCTTCAGGGTTCTCGGGGCTTTTCAGGGAGATTCACAGGCAAACCTCCCGTGATCTCCGGTCGGAGGCGCTGACTCCAATCCTTCGGGATCTCAGGCCAAGGCCTCTCTGTTAGACCGAGGGTTCAACTTCAGCATATCTCAGTCCAAATCTCGGGAGTACTCCTCCAAACCGCGGTCGATCCCAGTCACCTCAGGGAGACCCAGTGTCCAACTCCTGAGCTCTCAATCACCTTTGCGGCAGAACTCATCCAATGCTCCTGAGTGCTCACGTCCGGACGGTGCGAACCAGGCTCCAAACCTGAGTGCTTTCGGGCGAACCTTGGAGAACAACCCCCATCTCGTCAAACCTCAGGATGCCTCAGTGGCTTCCGCGGGCAATTCGCGGAGGACCTGAATCCCATTCTCAGCAGTGCTTGTCGACATCTCGTCGGACCTCAGGCCCTGGAAGCCAGATCCAGGGCCAAATTCCATGGGGCCACAGTCCAAACCTCGGAACACCGGATCCAAATCCCGTGAGAACTCAGGCCTGATCGGCCACTCCCAGGCAAACATCTCGGTTAGGTGTCCGTATCTCAGGACAACTGTGCCAAAGTCTCGGAATGTCAGGTGTACTCGACGAGATCCAGGGGTACATGTCACGTGGTCTCCGTCTGAATGTGCCCCGCCACCTCCGACACTTGGGAGAGTGCTGGTCCAATCCGTGGATGCCAGGAGCCAGTCTCGTGGGATCTGATTCCAAATCGAGCCAGAACTCGTCAAAACCTCTTGAGTGTTTGCGCCCAAGTTAGGGGATCCCGATGCCACTCCGGGGTGATCTCGGCCGATGCCCAGGAGAACCCATCCAAATGTCAACAAACCCTGGCCCTGTCAGGGAGATTCACGGGCATATGTCACGTGATCACGGCCCCAGCCTCGGAAGAACGCACTCAAGTCTCCTGGGGCCACCGGCCATTGGATGAGAAACAGCATCTAAGTTCATCAGACTTCAGGTAAAACGCGGGAATGCTCAGGCAAATCTCGTGGGGATCTCTGGCCCAGTTAGCGAGATCCAGAAGCAATCCCAAGGGGGTTGAAATCCAATTGTCATTAGAACGGAGCCAAAACCCTGAGGTCTCACCCCAGTCAGGGGTCTCGAGCAGATAAACTCATGGGATCGCAGTCTAAATTTTGGAGGCCCTGACCCACATCTCAAGAGATCTCAAGCCCTGCATGCGAGTTCCCAGACACACGTTTCGGCATATCCGTCCAAAACTCGGAAGAGATATGGATATGTCCTGAGATGTCAGGAATGATCAGAGAGATGGTGAGGCACCTGTCTCGTTGATCTTAGTGCGAATCTCGTGAGGAATCTCCGAATCTGGTGGAATCTCCCATCTGTTCGGCCACTCGCAGGACCCGAGGTTACCGGATCGTAGTCCGGACCTCCCCAGAACTCATCCAAATCTCTTGAGACCTCGGGCGCAGTCAGTGAGCTGCAGGGCATAGCTCGCCCCTTCTCAGTCCAAACCGAGGGGACCACATGCAATGTTCGAGTGCTGTCGGGCCCAGTCAGGGAGATTCGGGGTCAAATCTGGCGTCTCCTCCGTCCATGCGTCGGAGGAACGCACTCAATGCTCCTGGGATCTCGGGGAGCTCTATGGGACAAAGAGCGTCTGACTTCAGGGGAGCTCCATCCAAATCTCGGGACGGCTCATGCAAATCTGGTGTGATCCCATGCCCAGTCCTCGAGTTCCAGGGGGCAATGCTCACATGATCTCCATCCCAATTTCAGGAGGGGCCCTGCAGATCCAGAGCGCTCACGTCAAGACATCAAGGCCCCGGTAACGAACCCGCGTGGTTTCAGGCCAAGTCTTGGGGGGAACAAACAGCAAGTCATGGCAGCACAGGCCCCCTCTGCAAGACCCGGGGGCAAACCTCTCATGGTTTTAGTCTGCATCTCGGGAGAGCGCCTCCAAACCGCAGGATACAACGGGGCCAGGCAGCGAGATGGAAAGACAAACCAAGTGGGATCCCAGCACACGTCTGGGGACACCTGGCCCCAATGGAACAAGATCTCGGGCCTTGTGGAGGTTATGGAGGTCGCTTGGCTCAGGATAGTCGTCCAAATCTCGGTAGAACTGCGCGAATGCCCTGAGGTCTCAGGAAACGTCAGCGAGACCCAGGGAGACACGCACATGATCTCCGTCGACATCGCGTTTGCAATCTCCCAACCTCGTGGGAGCTCTGGTGCGTTCCACTACAACCTGTGGCTACGTGCACCGTTTCGGATTTCAAATGTCGCCAGAGCTCCTCAAACCATCTTGAGACTTCGACCCCTTTCGGTGAGATCCGGGGGCGAATCTCAGCTGATCTCAGTCCAAATCTCGGGAGGTCTCCTCCCCAGCTTCAGGGTTCTCGGACAATTTCAGGGAGATTCACAGGCAAAACTCCCATGATCTCCGGTCGGATGCGCTGACTCCAACCCACGGGATCTCAGGCCAAGGCCTCTCTGTTAGACACAGGGTTCAACTTCACAAATCTCAGTCCAAATCTCGGGAGAAAGCCTCCAAACCTCGGTCGACCCCGGTCACCATCAGGGCGACCCAGGGCCCAACTCCTGAGCTCTCAATCACCTTTGCAGCAGAACCCACCCAATGCCCCTGAGTCCTCACGTCCGGACGGTGCGAACCAGGCTCCAAACCTGAGTGCTTTCGTGCGAACCTTGGAGAACAAACCCCATCTTGTCAAAGCTCGGGACCCCTCAGTGGCTTCCGAGGGCAATTCGCAGGGGACCTGAATCCAATTCTCAGGAGTGCTCGTCGACATCTCATGGGACCACAGGCCCAGGAAGCCAGATCCAGGGCCAAATCTCATGGGGCCGCAGTCCACACCTCGGAACACCGGATCCAAATCCTGTGAGAACTCAGGACCCGTCGGACTCTCCCAGGCAAACGTCTCCGTGTAGGTGTCCGAATCTCAGGACAACTGTGCCAAAGCCTCGAAATGTCAGGTGTACTCGCCGAGATCGAGGGGCACATGTCACGTGGTCTCCGTCTGAATGAGGCTCGCCACCTCCGACACTTGTGAGAACGCTGGTCCAATCCGTGAATGCCAGGAGCCAGTCTCGTGGGATCGGATTCCAAATCGAGCTGGAACTCGTCAAAATCTCTTTAGTGGTTTGTGCCCAAGTTATGGAATCCGGGTGATCTCAGCCAAAGTCCAGGAGAACTCATTCAAATGTCAAGAACCCCTGGCCCTGTCAGGGAGATTCACGGACATATGTCACGTGATCACAGCCCCAGGCTCGGAAGAACGCACTCAAATCTTGCGGGGCCACTGTCCGTTGCGTGAGAAACAGCATCTAAGTTCATCTGACTTTAGGCGTAACACGGGAACACACACGCAAATTCCGGGGGGACCTCTGGCCCAGTTAGCGAGATCCAGAAGCAATCCCCAGGGGGTTGAAATCCAATTGTCATTAGAACGAAACCAAATCCCTGAGGTCTCACCCCAGTCAGGGGTCTCAAGCAATTAAACTCATGGGATCGCAGTCTAAACTTTGGAGGCCCTGACCCACATCTCATGAGATCTCAGGCCCTGCCTGCGAGTTCCTGGAAACACGTGTCGGCATATCCGTCCAAATATCGGAAGAGCTATGGAAATGTCCTGAGTTGTCAGGAATGATCAGAGAGATCGAGAGGCACCTGTCTCGTTGTTCTCAGGGCGAATCTCACGAGGAATCTCCGAATCTGGTGGAATCTCCGGTCCGTTCGGCCACTGGCAGGGCCCGAGGTCACCGGATCGTAGTCCAGACCTCCCCAGAACTCAACCAAATCTCTTGAGACCTCGGGCGCAGTCAGTGAGCGGCAGGGCAAAGCTCGCCCCTTCTCAGTCCAAACCTAGGGGACCACATGCAATGTTCGAGCACTGTCGGGCCCAGTCAGGGAGATTCGGGATCAAATATGGTGTCTCCTCCGTCCAAGCCTCGGAAGAACTCACTCAAAACTCCTGGGATCTCGGGGAGCTCTGTGGGACAGAGAGCACCTGACTTCAGGGGAGCTCCGTCCAAATCTCGGGACGGTTCATGCAAATCTGCCGTGATCCCATACCCAGTCCTCGAGATCCAGGGGGCAATGCTCACGTGATTTCCATCCCAATTTCAGGAGGGGCCCTGAAGTTCCAGAGCGCTCAGGTCCGGATATCAAGGCCCGGGTTCCAACCCCGCGTGGTTTCAGGCCAAATCTTGGGGGGAACAAACCGCAAGTCATGGCAGCACAGGCCCCCTCTGCAGTACCGGGGGGCAAAATTCTCGTGCTTTTAGTCTGCATCTCGGAAGAGCGCCTCCAAACCGCAGGAGACCACGGAGCCAGGCAGCCAGATGGAAGGGCAAATCAAATGGGATCCCAGCCCACGTCTGGGGACACCTGGCCCCCAGGGAACGAGGTCTCCGGCCTTGGGGAGGATAAGGAGGTCGCTTGGCTCAAGATAGCCGTCCAAATCTCGGTAGAACTGCGCGAATCCCCGGAGATCTCAGGAAAAGTCAGCGAGACCCAGGGACACACGGCACGTGATCTCCGTCGGCATCGCGTTCGAGATCTCCCAACGACGTTGGAGCTCTGGCCCGTTCCTCTAAAACCTGTGGCCACGTGCGCCGTTTCTGAGTTCAAATGTCGACAGAGCTCCACAAACCCTCTTGAGACCTCGGCCCCTTTCCGTGAGATCCGGGGGCGAATCTCAGCTGCTCTCAGTCCAAATCTCGGGAGGTGTCCTCCCCAGCTTCAGGGTTCTCGGGGCTTTTCAGGGAGATTCACAGGCAAACCTCCCGTGATCTCCGGTCGGAGGCGCTGACTCCAATCCTTCGGGATCTCAGGCCAAGGCCTCTCTGTTAGACCGAGGGTTCAACTTCAGCATATCTCAGTCCAAATCTCGGGAGTACTCCTCCAAACCGCGGTCGATCCCAGTCACCTCAGGGAGACCCAGTGTCCAACTCCTGAGCTCTCAATCACCTTTGCGGCAGAACTCATCCAATGCTCCTGAGTGCTCACGTCCGGACGGTGCGAACCAGGCTCCAAACCTGAGTGCTTTCGGGCGAACCTTGGAGAACAACCCCCATCTCGTCAAACCTCAGGATGCCTCAGTGGCTTCCGCGGGCAATTCGCGGAGGACCTGAATCCCATTCTCAGCAGTGCTTGTCGACATCTCGTCGGACCTCAGGCCCTGGAAGCCAGATCCAGGGCCAAATTCCATGGGGCCACAGTCCAAACCTCGGAACACCGGATCCAAATCCCGTGAGAACTCAGGCCTGATCGGCCACTCCCAGGCAAACATCTCGGTTAGGTGTCCGTATCTCAGGACAACTGTGCCAAAGTCTCGGAATGTCAGGTGTACTCGACGAGATCCAGGGGTACATGTCACGTGGTCTCCGTCTGAATGTGCCCCGCCACCTCCGACACTTGGGAGAGTGCTGGTCCAATCCGTGGATGCCAGGAGCCAGTCTCGTGGGATCTGATTCCAAATCGAGCCAGAACTCGTCAAAACCTCTTGAGTGTTTGCGCCCAAGTTAGGGGATCCCGATGCCACTCCGGGGTGATCTCGGCCGATGCCCAGGAGAACCCATCCAAATGTCAACAAACCCTGGCCCTGTCAGGGAGATTCACGGGCATATGTCACGTGATCACGGCCCCAGCCTCGGAAGAACGCACTCAAGTCTCCTGGGGCCACCGGCCATTGGATGAGAAACAGCATCTAAGTTCATCAGACTTCAGGTAAAACGCGGGAATGCTCAGGCAAATCTCGTGGGGATCTCTGGCCCAGTTAGCGAGATCCAGAAGCAATCCCAAGGGGGTTGAAATCCAATTGTCATTAGAACGGAGCCAAAACCCTGAGGTCTCACCCCAGTCAGGGGTCTCGAGCAGATAAACTCATGGGATCGCAGTCTAAATTTTGGAGGCCCTGACCCACATCTCAAGAGATCTCAAGCCCTGCATGCGAGTTCCCAGACACACGTTTCGGCATATCCGTCCAAAACTCGGAAGAGATATGGATATGTCCTGAGATGTCAGGAATGATCAGAGAGATGGTGAGGCACCTGTCTCGTTGATCTTAGTGCGAATCTCGTGAGGAATCTCCGAATCTGGTGGAATCTCCCATCTGTTCGGCCACTCGCAGGACCCGAGGTTACCGGATCGTAGTCCGGACCTCCCCAGAACTCATCCAAATCTCTTGAGACCTCGGGCGCAGTCAGTGAGCTGCAGGGCATAGCTCGCCCCTTCTCAGTCCAAACCGAGGGGACCACATGCAATGTTCGAGTGCTGTCGGGCCCAGTCAGGGAGATTCGGGGTCAAATCTGGCGTCTCCTCCGTCCATGCGTCGGAGGAACGCACTCAATGCTCCTGGGATCTCGGGGAGCTCTATGGGACAAAGAGCGTCTGACTTCAGGGGAGCTCCATCCAAATCTCGGGACGGCTCATGCAAATCTGGTGTGATCCCATGCCCAGTCCTCGAGTTCCAGGGGGCAATGCTCACATGATCTCCATCCCAATTTCAGGAGGGGCCCTGCAGATCCAGAGCGCTCACGTCAAGACATCAAGGCCCCGGTAACGAACCCGCGTGGTTTCAGGCCAAGTCTTGGGGGGAACAAACAGCAAGTCATGGCAGCACAGGCCCCCTCTGCAAGACCCGGGGGCAAACCTCTCATGGTTTTAGTCTGCATCTCGGGAGAGCGCCTCCAAACCGCAGGATACAACGGGGCCAGGCAGCGAGATGGAAAGACAAACCAAGTGGGATCCCAGCACACGTCTGGGGACACCTGGCCCCAATGGAACAAGATCTCGGGCCTTGTGGAGGTTATGGAGGTCGCTTGGCTCAGGATAGTCGTCCAAATCTCGGTAGAACTGCGCGAATGCCCTGAGGTCTCAGGAAACGTCAGCGAGACCCAGGGAGACACGCACATGATCTCCGTCGACATCGCGTTTGCAATCTCCCAACCTCGTGGGAGCTCTGGTGCGTTCCACTACAACCTGTGGCTACGTGCACCGTTTCGGATTTCAAATGTCGCCAGAGCTCCTCAAACCATCTTGAGACTTCGACCCCTTTCGGTGAGATCCGGGGGCGAATCTCAGCTGATCTCAGTCCAAATCTCGGGAGGTCTCCTCCCCAGCTTCAGGGTTCTCGGACAATTTCAGGGAGATTCACAGGCAAAACTCCCATGATCTCCGGTCGGATGCGCTGACTCCAACCCACGGGATCTCAGGCCAAGGCCTCTCTGTTAGACACAGGGTTCAACTTCACAAATCTCAGTCCAAATCTCGGGAGAAAGCCTCCAAACCTCGGTCGACCCCGGTCACCATCAGGGCGACCCAGGGCCCAACTCCTGAGCTCTCAATCACCTTTGCAGCAGAACCCACCCAATGCCCCTGAGTCCTCACGTCCGGACGGTGCGAACCAGGCTCCAAACCTGAGTGCTTTCGTGCGAACCTTGGAGAACAAACCCCATCTTGTCAAAGCTCGGGACCCCTCAGTGGCTTCCGAGGGCAATTCGCAGGGGACCTGAATCCAATTCTCAGGAGTGCTCGTCGACATCTCATGGGACCACAGGCCCAGGAAGCCAGATCCAGGGCCAAATCTCATGGGGCCGCAGTCCACACCTCGGAACACCGGATCCAAATCCTGTGAGAACTCAGGACCCGTCGGACTCTCCCAGGCAAACGTCTCCGTGTAGGTGTCCGAATCTCAGGACAACTGTGCCAAAGCCTCGAAATGTCAGGTGTACTCGCCGAGATCGAGGGGCACATGTCACGTGGTCTCCGTCTGAATGAGGCTCGCCACCTCCGACACTTGTGAGAACGCTGGTCCAATCCGTGAATGCCAGGAGCCAGTCTCGTGGGATCGGATTCCAAATCGAGCTGGAACTCGTCAAAATCTCTTTAGTGGTTTGTGCCCAAGTTATGGAATCCGGGTGATCTCAGCCAAAGTCCAGGAGAACTCATTCAAATGTCAAGAACCCCTGGCCCTGTCAGGGAGATTCACGGACATATGTCACGTGATCACAGCCCCAGGCTCGGAAGAACGCACTCAAATCTTGCGGGGCCACTGTCCGTTGCGTGAGAAACAGCATCTAAGTTCATCTGACTTTAGGCGTAACACGGGAACACACACGCAAATTCCGGGGGGACCTCTGGCCCAGTTAGCGAGATCCAGAAGCAATCCCCAGGGGGTTGAAATCCAATTGTCATTAGAACGAAACCAAATCCCTGAGGTCTCACCCCAGTCAGGGGTCTCAAGCAATTAAACTCATGGGATCGCAGTCTAAATTTTGGAGGCCCTGACCCACATCTCATGAGATCTCAGGCCCTGCCTGCGAGTTCCTGGAAACACGTGTCGGCATATCCGTCCAAATATCGGAAGAGCTATGGAAATGTCCTGAGTTGTCAGGAATGATCAGAGAGATCGAGAGGCACCTGTCTCGTTGTTCTCAGGGCGAATCTCACGAGGAATCTCCGAATCTGGTGGAATCTCCGGTCCGTTCGGCCACTGGCAGGGCCCGAGGTCACCGGATCGTAGTCCAGACCTCCCCAGAACTCAACCAAATCTCTTGAGACCTCGGGCGCAGTCAGTGAGCGGCAGGGCAAAGCTCGCCCCTTCTCAGTCCAAACCTAGGGGACCACATGCAATGTTCGAGCACTGTCGGGCCCAGTCAGGGAGATTCGGGATCAAATATGGTGTCTCCTCCGTCCAAGCCTCGGAAGAACTCACTCAAAACTCCTGGGATCTCGGGGAGCTCTGTGGGACAGAGAGCACCTGACTTCAGGGGAGCTCCGTCCAAATCTCGGGACGGCTCATGCAAATCTGCCGTGATCCCATACCCAGTCCTCGAGATCCAGGGGGCAATGCTCACGTGATTTCCATCCCAATTTCAGGAGGGGCCCTGAAGTTCCAGAGCGCTCAGGTCCGGATATCAAGGCCCGGGTTCCAACCCCGCGTGGTTTCAGGCCAAATCTTGGGGGGAACAAACCGCAAGTCATGGCAGCACAGGCCCCCTCTGCAGTACCGGGGGGCAAAATTCTCGTGCTTTTAGTCTGCATCTCGGAAGAGCGCCTCCAAACCGCAGGAGACCACGGAGCCAGGCAGCCAGATGGAAGGGCAAATCAAATGGGATCCCAGCCCACGTCTGGGGACACCTGGCCCCCAGGGAACGAGGTCTCCGGCCTTGGGGAGGATAAGGAGGTCGCTTGGCTCAAGATAGCCGTCCAAATCTCGGTAGAACTGCGCGAATCCCCGGAGATCTCAGGAAAAGTCAGCGAGACCCAGGGACACACGGCACGTGATCTCCGTCGGCATCGCGTTCGAGATCTCCCAACGACGTTGGAGCTCTGGCCCGTTCCTCTAAAACCTGTGGCCACGTGCGCCGTTTCTGAGTTCAAATGTCGACAGAGCTCCACAAACCCTCTTGAGACCTCGGCCCCTTTCCGTGAGATCCGGGGGCGAATCTCAGCTGCTCTCAGTCCAAATCTCGGGAGGTGTCCTCCCCAGCTTCAGGGTTCTCGGGGCTTTTCAGGGAGATTCACAGGCAAACCTCCCGTGATCTCCGGTCGGAGGCGCTGACTCCAATCCTTCGGGATCTCAGGCCAAGGCCTCTCTGTTAGACCGAGGGTTCAACTTCAGCATATCTCAGTCCAAATCTCGGGAGTACTCCTCCAAACCGCGGTCGATCCCAGTCACCTCAGGGAGACCCAGTGTCCAACTCCTGAGCTCTCAATCACCTTTGCGGCAGAACTCATCCAATGCTCCTGAGTGCTCACGTCCGGACGGTGCGAACCAGGCTCCAAACCTGAGTGCTTTCGGGCGAACCTTGGAGAACAACCCCCATCTCGTCAAACCTCAGGATGCCTCAGTGGCTTCCGCGGGCAATTCGCGGAGGACCTGAATCCCATTCTCAGCAGTGCTTGTCGACATCTCGTCGGACCTCAGGCCCTGGAAGCCAGATCCAGGGCCAAATTCCATGGGGCCACAGTCCAAACCTCGGAACACCGGATCCAAATCCCGTGAGAACACAGGCCTGATCGGCCACTCCCAGGCAAACATCTCGGTTAGGTGTCCGTATCTCAGGACAACTGTGCCAAAGTCTCAGAATGTCAGGTGTACTCGACGAGATCCAGGGGTACATGTCACGTGGTCTCCGTCTGAATGTGCCCCGCCACCTCCGACACTTGGGAGAGTGCTGGTCCAATCCGTGGATGCCAGGAGCCAGTCTCGTGGGATCTGATTCCAAATCGAGCCAGAACTCGTCAAAACCTCTTGAGTGTTTGCGCCCAAGTTAGGGGATCCCGATGCCACTCCGGGGTGATCTCGGCCGATGCCCAGGAGAACCCATCCAAATGTCAACAAACCCTGGCCCTGTCAGGGAGATTCACGGGCATATGTCACGTGATCACGGCCCCAGCCTCGGAAGAACGCACTCAAGTCTCCTGGGGCCACCGGCCATTGGATGAGAAACAGCATCTAAGTTCATCAGACTTCAGGTAAAACGCGGGAATGCTCAGGCAAATCTCGTGGGGATCTCTGGCCCAGTTAGCGAGATCCAGAAGCAATCCCAAGGGGGTTGAAATCCAATTGTCATTAGAACGGAGCCAAAACCCTGAGGTCTCACCCCAGTCAGGGGTCTCGAGCAGATAAACTCATGGGATCGCAGTCTAAATTTTGGAGGCCCTGACCCACATCTCAAGAGATCTCAAGCCCTGCATGCGAGTTCCCAGACACACGTTTCGGCATATCCGTCCAAACCTCGGAAGAGATATGGATATGTCCTGAGATGTCAGGAATGATCAGAGAGATGGTGAGGCACCTGTCTCGTTGATCTTAGTGCGAATCTCGTGAGGAATCTCCGAATCTGGTGGAATCTCCCATCTGTTCGGCCACTCGCAGGACCCGAGGTTACCGGATCGTAGTCCGGACCTCCCCAGAACTCATCCAAATCTCTTGAGACCTCGGGCGCAGTCAGTGAGCTGCAGGGCATAGCTCGCCCCTTCTCAGTCCAAACCGAGGGGACCACATGCAATGTTCGAGTGCTGTCGGGCCCAGTCAGGGAGATTCGGGGTCAAATCTGGCGTCTCCTCCGTCCATGCGTCGGAGGAACGCACTCAATGCTCCTGGGATCTCGGGGAGCTCTATGGGACAAAGAGCGTCTGACTTCAGGGGAGCTCCATCCAAATCTCGGGACGGCTCATGCAAATCTGGTGTGATCCCATGCCCAGTCCTCGAGTTCCAGGGGGCAATGCTCACATGATCTCCATCCCAATTTCAGGAGGGGCCCTGCAGATCCAGAGCGCTCACGTCAAGACATCAAGGCCCCGGTAACGAACCCGCGTGGTTTCAGGCCAAGTCTTGGGGGGAACAAACAGCAAGTCATGGCAGCACAGGCCCCCTCTGCAAGACCCGGGGGCAAACCTCTCATGGTTTTAGTCTGCATCTCGGGAGAGCGCCTCCAAACCGCAGGATACAACGGGGCCAGGCAGCGAGATGGAAAGACAAACCAAGTGGGATCCCAGCACACGTCTGGGGACACCTGGCCCCAATGGAACAAGATCTCGGGCCTTGTGGAGGTTATGGAGGTCGCTTGGCTCAGGATAGTCGTCCAAATCTCGGTAGAACTGCGCGAATGCCCTGAGGTCTCAGGAAACGTCAGCGAGACCCAGGGAGACACGCACATGATCTCCGTCGACATCGCGTTTGCAATCTCCCAACCTCGTGGGAGCTCTGGTGCGTTCCACTACAACCTGTGGCTACGTGCACCGTTTCGGATTTCAAATGTCGCCAGAGCTCCTCAAACCATCTTGAGACTTCGACCCCTTTCGGTGAGATCCGGGGGCGAATCTCAGCTGATCTCAGTCCAAATCTCGGGAGGTCTCCTCCCCAGCTTCAGGGTTCTCGGACAATTTCAGGGAGATTCACAGGCAAAACTCCCATGATCTCCGGTCGGATGCACTGACTCCAACCCACGGGATCTCAGGCCAAGGCCTCTCTGTTAGACACAGGGTTCAACTTCACAAATCTCAGTCCAAATCTCGGGAGAAAGCCTCCAAACCTCGGTCGACCCCGGTCACCATCAGGGCGACCCAGGGCCCAACTCCTGAGCTCTCAATCACCTTTGCAGCAGAACCCACCCAATGCCCCTGAGTCCTCACGTCCGGCGGTGCGAACCAGGCTCCAAACCTGAGTGCTTTCGTGCGAACCTTGGAGAACAAACCCCATCTTGTCAAAGCTCGGGACCCCTCAGTGGCTTCCGAGGGCAATTCGCAGGGGACCTGAATCCAATTCTCAGGAGTGCTCGTCGACATCTCATGGGACCACAGGCCCAGGAAGCCAGATCCAGGGCCAAATCTCATGGGACCGCAGTCCACACCTCGGAACACCGGATCCAAATCCTGTGAGAACTCAGGACCCGTCGGACTCTCCCAGGCAAACGTCTCCGTGTAGGTGTCCGAATCTCAGGACAACTGTGCCAAAGCCTCGAAATGTCAGGTGTACTCGCCGAGATCGAGGGGCACATGTCACGTGGTCTCCGTCTGAATGAGGCTCGCCACCTCCGACACTTGTGAGAACGCTGGTCCAATCCGTGAATGCCAGGAGCCAGTCTCGTGGGATCTGATTCCAAATCGAGCTGGAACTCGTCAAAATCTCTTTAGTGGTTTGTGCCCAAGTTATGGAATCCGGGTGATCTCAGCCAAAGTCCAGGAGAACTCATTCAAATGTCAAGAACCCCTGGCCCTGTCAGGGAGATTCACGGACATATGTCACGTGATCACAGCCCCAGGCTCGGAAGAACGCACTCAAATCTTGCGGGGCCACTGTCCGTTGCGTGAGAAACAGCATCTAAGTTCATCTGACTTTAGGCGTAACACGGGAACACACACGCAAATTCCGGGGGGACCTCTGGCCCAGTTAGCGAGATCCAGAAGCAATCCCCAGGGGGTTGAAATCCAATTGTCATTAGAACGAAACCAAATCCCTGAGGTCTCACCCCAGTCAGGGGTCTCAAGCAATTAAACTCATGGGATCGCAGTCTAAATTTTGGAGGCCCTGACCCACATCTCATGAGATCTCAGGCCCTGCCTGCGAGTTCCTGGAAACACGTGTCGGCATATCCGTCCAAATATCGGAAGAGCTATGGAAATGTCCTGAGTTGTCAGGAATGATCAGAGAGATCGAGAGGCACCTGTCTCGTTGTTCTCAGGGCGAATCTCACGAGGAATCTCCGAATCTGGTGGAATCTCCGGTCCGTTCGGCCACTGGCAGGGCCCGAGGTCACCGGATCGTAGTCCAGACCTCCCCAGAACTCAACCAAATCTCTTGAGACCTCGGGCGCAGTCAGTGAGCGGCAGGGCAAAGCTCGCCCCTTCTCAGTCCAAACCTAGGGGACCACATGCAATGTTCGAGCACTGTCGGGCCCAGTCAGGGAGATTCGGGATCAAATATGGTGTCTCCTCCGTCCAAGCCTCGGAAGAACTCACTCAAAACTCCTGGGATCTCGGGGAGCTCTGTGGGACAGAGAGCACCTGACTTCAGGGGAGCTCCGTCCAAATCTCGGGACGGCTCATGCAAATCTGCCGTGATCCCATACCCAGTCCTCGAGATCCAGGGGGCAATGCTCACGTGATTTCCATCCCAATTTCAGGAGGGGCCCTGAAGTTCCAGAGCGCTCAGGTCCGGATATCAAGGCCCGGGTTCCAACCCCGCGTGGTTTCAGGCCAAATCTTGGGGGGAACAAACCGCAAGTCATGGCAGCACAGGCCCCCTCTGCAGTACCGGGGGGCAAAATTCTCGTGCTTTTAGTCTGCATCTCGGAAGAGCGCCTCCAAACCGCAGGAGACCACGGAGCCAGGCAGCCAGATGGAAGGGCAAATCAAATGGCATCCCAGCCCACGTCTGGGGACACCTGGCCCCCAGGGAACGAGGTCTCCGGCCTTGGGGAGGATAAGGAGGTCGCTTGGCTCAAGATAGCCGTCCAAATCTCGGTAGAACTGCGCGAATCCCCGGAGATCTCAGGAAAAGTCAGCGAGACCCAGGGACACACGGCACGTGATCTCCGTCGGCATCGCGTTCGAGATCTCCCAACGACGTTGGAGCTCTGGCCCGTTCCTCTAAAACCTGTGGCCACGTGCGCCGTTTCTGAGTTCAAATGTCGACAGAGCTCCACAAACCCTCTTGAGACCTCGGCCCCTTTCCGTGAGATCCGGGGGCGAATCTCAGCTGCTCTCAGTCCAAATCTCGGGAGGTGTCCTCCCCAGCTTCAGGGTTCTCGGGGCTTTTCAGGGAGATTCACAGGCAAACCTCCCGTGATCTCCGGTCGGAGGCGCTGACTCCAATCCTTCGGGATCTCAGGCCAAGGCCTCTCTGTTAGACCGAGGGTTCAACTTCAGCATATCTCAGTCCAAATCTCGGGAGTACTCCTCCAAACCGCGGTCGATCCCAGTCACCTCAGGGAGACCCAGTGTCCAACTCCTGAGCTCTCAATCACCTTTGCGGCAGAACTCATCCAATGCTCCTGAGTGCTCACGTCCGGACGGTGCGAACCAGGCTCCAAACCTGAGTGCTTTCGGGCGAACCTTGGAGAACAACCCCCATCTCGTCAAACCTCAGGATGCCTCAGTGGCTTCCGCGGGCAATTCGCGGAGGACCTGAATCCCATTCTCAGCAGTGCTTGTCGACATCTCGTCGGACCTCAGGCCCTGGAAGCCAGATCCAGGGCCAAATTCCATGGGGCCACAGTCCAAACCTCGGAACACCGGATCCAAATCCCGTGAGAACACAGGCCTGATCGGCCACTCCCAGGCAAACATCTCGGTTAGGTGTCCGTATCTCAGGACAACTGTGCCAAAGTCTCAGAATGTCAGGTGTACTCGACGAGATCCAGGGGTACATGTCACGTGGTCTCCGTCTGAATGTGCCCCGCCACCTCCGACACTTGGGAGAGTGCTGGTCCAATCCGTGGATGCCAGGAGCCAGTCTCGTGGGATCTGATTCCAAATCGAGCCAGAACTCGTCAAAACCTCTTGAGTGTTTGCGCCCAAGTTAGGGGATCCCGATGCCACTCCGGGGTGATCTCGGCCGATGCCCAGGAGAACCCATCCAAATGTCAACAAACCCTGGCCCTGTCAGGGAGATTCACGGGCATATGTCACGTGATCACGGCCCCAGCCTCGGAAGAACGCACTCAAGTCTCCTGGGGCCACCGGCCATTGGATGAGAAACAGCATCTAAGTTCATCAGACTTCAGGTAAAACGCGGGAATGCTCAGGCAAATCTCGTGGGGATCTCTGGCCCAGTTAGCGAGATCCAGAAGCAATCCCAAGGGGGTTGAAATCCAATTGTCATTAGAACGGAGCCAAAACCCTGAGGTCTCACCCCAGTCAGGGGTCTCGAGCAGATAAACTCATGGGATCGCAGTCTAAATTTTGGAGGCCCTGACCCACATCTCAAGAGATCTCAAGCCCTGCATGCGAGTTCCCAGACACACGTTTCGGCATATCCGTCCAAACCTCGGAAGAGATATGGATATGTCCTGAGATGTCAGGAATGATCAGAGAGATGGTGAGGCACCTGTCTCGTTGATCTTAGTGCGAATCTCGTGAGGAATCTCCGAATCTGGTGGAATCTCCCATCTGTTCGGCCACTCGCAGGACCCGAGGTTACCGGATCGTAGTCCGGACCTCCCCAGAACTCATCCAAATCTCTTGAGACCTCGGGCGCAGTCAGTGAGCTGCAGGGCATAGCTCGCCCCTTCTCAGTCCAAACCGAGGGGACCACATGCAATGTTCGAGTGCTGTCGGGCCCAGTCAGGGAGATTCGGGGTCAAATCTGGCGTCTCCTCCGTCCATGCGTCGGAGGAACGCACTCAATGCTCCTGGGATCTCGGGGAGCTCTATGGGACAAAGAGCGTCTGACTTCAGGGGAGCTCCATCCAAATCTCGGGACGGCTCATGCAAATCTGGTGTGATCCCATGCCCAGTCCTCGAGTTCCAGGGGGCAATGCTCACATGATCTCCATCCCAATTTCAGGAGGGGCCCTGCAGATCCAGAGCGCTCACGTCAAGACATCAAGGCCCCGGTAACGAACCCGCGTGGTTTCAGGCCAAGTCTTGGGGGGAACAAACAGCAAGTCATGGCAGCACAGGCCCCCTCTGCAAGACCCGGGGGCAAACCTCTCATGGTTTTAGTCTGCATCTCGGGAGAGCGCCTCCAAACCGCAGGATACAACGGGGCCAGGCAGCGAGATGGAAAGACAAACCAAGTGGGATCCCAGCACACGTCTGGGGACACCTGGCCCCAATGGAACAAGATCTCGGGCCTTGTGGAGGTTATGGAGGTCGCTTGGCTCAGGATAGTCGTCCAAATCTCGGTAGAACTGCGCGAATGCCCTGAGGTCTCAGGAAACGTCAGCGAGACCCAGGGAGACACGCACATGATCTCCGTCGACATCGCGTTTGCAATCTCCCAACCTCGTGGGAGCTCTGGTGCGTTCCACTACAACCTGTGGCTACGTGCACCGTTTCGGATTTCAAATGTCGCCAGAGCTCCTCAAACCATCTTGAGACTTCGACCCCTTTCGGTGAGATCCGGGGGCGAATCTCAGCTGATCTCAGTCCAAATCTCGGGAGGTCTCCTCCCCAGCTTCAGGGTTCTCGGACAATTTCAGGGAGATTCACAGGCAAAACTCCCATGATCTCCGGTCGGATGCACTGACTCCAACCCACGGGATCTCAGGCCAAGGCCTCTCTGTTAGACACAGGGTTCAACTTCACAAATCTCAGTCCAAATCTCGGGAGAAAGCCTCCAAACCTCGGTCGACCCCGGTCACCATCAGGGCGACCCAGGGCCCAACTCCTGAGCTCTCAATCACCTTTGCAGCAGAACCCACCCAATGCCCCTGAGTCCTCACGTCCGGCGGTGCGAACCAGGCTCCAAACCTGAGTGCTTTCGTGCGAACCTTGGAGAACAAACCCCATCTTGTCAAAGCTCGGGACCCCTCAGTGGCTTCCGAGGGCAATTCGCAGGGGACCTGAATCCAATTCTCAGGAGTGCTCGTCGACATCTCATGGGACCACAGGCCCAGGAAGCCAGATCCAGGGCCAAATCTCATGGGACCGCAGTCCACACCTCGGAACACCGGATCCAAATCCTGTGAGAACTCAGGACCCGTCGGACTCTCCCAGGCAAACGTCTCCGTGTAGGTGTCCGAATCTCAGGACAACTGTGCCAAAGCCTCGAAATGTCAGGTGTACTCGCCGAGATCGAGGGGCACATGTCACGTGGTCTCCGTCTGAATGAGGCTCGCCACCTCCGACACTTGTGAGAACGCTGGTCCAATCCGTGAATGCCAGGAGCCAGTCTCGTGGGATCTGATTCCAAATCGAGCTGGAACTCGTCAAAATCTCTTTAGTGGTTTGTGCCCAAGTTATGGAATCCGGGTGATCTCAGCCAAAGTCCAGGAGAACTCATTCAAATGTCAAGAACCCCTGGCCCTGTCAGGGAGATTCACGGACATATGTCACGTGATCACAGCCCCAGGCTCGGAAGAACGCACTCAAATCTTGCGGGGCCACTGTCCGTTGCGTGAGAAACAGCATCTAAGTTCATCTGACTTTAGGCGTAACACGGGAACACACACGCAAATTCCGGGGGGACCTCTGGCCCAGTTAGCGAGATCCAGAAGCAATCCCCAGGGGGTTGAAATCCAATTGTCATTAGAACGAAACCAAATCCCTGAGGTCTCACCCCAGTCAGGGGTCTCAAGCAATTAAACTCATGGGATCGCAGTCTAAATTTTGGAGGCCCTGACCCACATCTCATGAGATCTCAGGCCCTGCCTGCGAGTTCCTGGAAACACGTGTCGGCATATCCGTCCAAATATCGGAAGAGCTATGGAAATGTCCTGAGTTGTCAGGAATGATCAGAGAGATCGAGAGGCACCTGTCTCGTTGTTCTCAGGGCGAATCTCACGAGGAATCTCCGAATCTGGTGGAATCTCCGGTCCGTTCGGCCACTGGCAGGGCCCGAGGTCACCGGATCGTAGTCCAGACCTCCCCAGAACTCAACCAAATCTCTTGAGACCTCGGGCGCAGTCAGTGAGCGGCAGGGCAAAGCTCGCCCCTTCTCAGTCCAAACCTAGGGGACCACATGCAATGTTCGAGCACTGTCGGGCCCAGTCAGGGAGATTCGGGATCAAATATGGTGTCTCCTCCGTCCAAGCCTCGGAAGAACTCACTCAAAACTCCTGGGATCTCGGGGAGCTCTGTGGGACAGAGAGCACCTGACTTCAGGGGAGCTCCGTCCAAATCTCGGGACGGCTCATGCAAATCTGCCGTGATCCCATACCCAGTCCTCGAGATCCAGGGGGCAATGCTCACGTGATTTCCATCCCAATTTCAGGAGGGGCCCTGAAGTTCCAGAGCGCTCAGGTCCGGATATCAAGGCCCGGGTTCCAACCCCGCGTGGTTTCAGGCCAAATCTTGGGGGGAACAAACCGCAAGTCATGGCAGCACAGGCCCCCTCTGCAGTACCGGGGGGCAAAATTCTCGTGCTTTTAGTCTGCATCTCGGAAGAGCGCCTCCAAACCGCAGGAGACCACGGAGCCAGGCAGCCAGATGGAAGGGCAAATCAAATGGCATCCCAGCCCACGTCTGGGGACACCTGGCCCCCAGGGAACGAGGTCTCCGGCCTTGGGGAGGATAAGGAGGTCGCTTGGCTCAAGATAGCCGTCCAAATCTCGGTAGAACTGCGCGAATCCCCGGAGATCTCAGGAAAAGTCAGCGAGACCCAGGGACACACGGCACGTGATCTCCGTCGGCATCGCGTTCGAGATCTCCCAACGACGTTGGAGCTCTGGCCCGTTCCTCTAAAACCTGTGGCCACGTGCGCCGTTTCTGAGTTCAAATGTCGACAGAGCTCCACAAACCCTCTTGAGACCTCGGCCCCTTTCCGTGAGATCCGGGGGCGAATCTCAGCTGCTCTCAGTCCAAATCTCGGGAGGTGTCCTCCCCAGCTTCAGGGTTCTCGGGGCTTTTCAGGGAGATTCACAGGCAAACCTCCCGTGATCTCCGGTCGGAGGCGCTGACTCCAATCCTTCGGGATCTCAGGCCAAGGCCTCTCTGTTAGACCGAGGGTTCAACTTCAGCATATCTCAGTCCAAATCTCGGGAGTACTCCTCCAAACCGCGGTCGATCCCAGTCACCTCAGGGAGACCCAGTGTCCAACTCCTGAGCTCTCAATCACCTTTGCGGCAGAACTCATCCAATGCTCCTGAGTGCTCACGTCCGGACGGTGCGAACCAGGCTCCAAACCTGAGTGCTTTCGGGCGAACCTTGGAGAACAACCCCCATCTCGTCAAACCTCAGGATGCCTCAGTGGCTTCCGCGGGCAATTCGCGGAGGACCTGAATCCCATTCTCAGCAGTGCTTGTCGACATCTCGTCGGACCTCAGGCCCTGGAAGCCAGATCCAGGGCCAAATTCCATGGGGCCACAGTCCAAACCTCGGAACACCGGATCCAAATCCCGTGAGAACACAGGCCTGATCGGCCACTCCCAGGCAAACATCTCGGTTAGGTGTCCGTATCTCAGGACAACTGTGCCAAAGTCTCAGAATGTCAGGTGTACTCGACGAGATCCAGGGGTACATGTCACGTGGTCTCCGTCTGAATGTGCCCCGCCACCTCCGACACTTGGGAGAGTGCTGGTCCAATCCGTGGATGCCAGGAGCCAGTCTCGTGGGATCTGATTCCAAATCGAGCCAGAACTCGTCAAAACCTCTTGAGTGTTTGCGCCCAAGTTAGGGGATCCCGATGCCACTCCGGGGTGATCTCGGCCGATGCCCAGGAGAACCCATCCAAATGTCAACAAACCCTGGCCCTGTCAGGGAGATTCACGGGCATATGTCACGTGATCACGGCCCCAGCCTCGGAAGAACGCACTCAAGTCTCCTGGGGCCACCGGCCATTGGATGAGAAACAGCATCTAAGTTCATCAGACTTCAGGTAAAACGCGGGAATGCTCAGGCAAATCTCGTGGGGATCTCTGGCCCAGTTAGCGAGATCCAGAAGCAATCCCAAGGGGGTTGAAATCCAATTGTCATTAGAACGGAGCCAAAACCCTGAGGTCTCACCCCAGTCAGGGGTCTCGAGCAGATAAACTCATGGGATCGCAGTCTAAATTTTGGAGGCCCTGACCCACATCTCAAGAGATCTCAAGCCCTGCATGCGAGTTCCCAGACACACGTTTCGGCATATCCGTCCAAACCTCGGAAGAGATATGGATATGTCCTGAGATGTCAGGAATGATCAGAGAGATGGTGAGGCACCTGTCTCGTTGATCTTAGTGCGAATCTCGTGAGGAATCTCCGAATCTGGTGGAATCTCCCATCTGTTCGGCCACTCGCAGGACCCGAGGTTACCGGATCGTAGTCCGGACCTCCCCAGAACTCATCCAAATCTCTTGAGACCTCGGGCGCAGTCAGTGAGCTGCAGGGCATAGCTCGCCCCTTCTCAGTCCAAACCGAGGGGACCACATGCAATGTTCGAGTGCTGTCGGGCCCAGTCAGGGAGATTCGGGGTCAAATCTGGCGTCTCCTCCGTCCATGCGTCGGAGGAACGCACTCAATGCTCCTGGGATCTCGGGGAGCTCTATGGGACAAAGAGCGTCTGACTTCAGGGGAGCTCCATCCAAATCTCGGGACGGCTCATGCAAATCTGGTGTGATCCCATGCCCAGTCCTCGAGTTCCAGGGGGCAATGCTCACATGATCTCCATCCCAATTTCAGGAGGGGCCCTGCAGATCCAGAGCGCTCACGTCAAGACATCAAGGCCCCGGTAACGAACCCGCGTGGTTTCAGGCCAAGTCTTGGGGGGAACAAACAGCAAGTCATGGCAGCACAGGCCCCCTCTGCAAGACCCGGGGGCAAACCTCTCATGGTTTTAGTCTGCATCTCGGGAGAGCGCCTCCAAACCGCAGGATACAACGGGGCCAGGCAGCGAGATGGAAAGACAAACCAAGTGGGATCCCAGCACACGTCTGGGGACACCTGGCCCCAATGGAACAAGATCTCGGGCCTTGTGGAGGTTATGGAGGTCGCTTGGCTCAGGATAGTCGTCCAAATCTCGGTAGAACTGCGCGAATGCCCTGAGGTCTCAGGAAACGTCAGCGAGACCCAGGGAGACACGCACATGATCTCCGTCGACATCGCGTTTGCAATCTCCCAACCTCGTGGGAGCTCTGGTGCGTTCCACTACAACCTGTGGCTACGTGCACCGTTTCGGATTTCAAATGTCGCCAGAGCTCCTCAAACCATCTTGAGACTTCGACCCCTTTCGGTGAGATCCGGGGGCGAATCTCAGCTGATCTCAGTCCAAATCTCGGGAGGTCTCCTCCCCAGCTTCAGGGTTCTCGGACAATTTCAGGGAGATTCACAGGCAAAACTCCCATGATCTCCGGTCGGATGCACTGACTCCAACCCACGGGATCTCAGGCCAAGGCCTCTCTGTTAGACACAGGGTTCAACTTCACAAATCTCAGTCCAAATCTCGGGAGAAAGCCTCCAAACCTCGGTCGACCCCGGTCACCATCAGGGCGACCCAGGGCCCAACTCCTGAGCTCTCAATCACCTTTGCAGCAGAACCCACCCAATGCCCCTGAGTCCTCACGTCCGGCGGTGCGAACCAGGCTCCAAACCTGAGTGCTTTCGTGCGAACCTTGGAGAACAAACCCCATCTTGTCAAAGCTCGGGACCCCTCAGTGGCTTCCGAGGGCAATTCGCAGGGGACCTGAATCCAATTCTCAGGAGTGCTCGTCGACATCTCATGGGACCACAGGCCCAGGAAGCCAGATCCAGGGCCAAATCTCATGGGACCGCAGTCCACACCTCGGAACACCGGATCCAAATCCTGTGAGAACTCAGGACCCGTCGGACTCTCCCAGGCAAACGTCTCCGTGTAGGTGTCCGAATCTCAGGACAACTGTGCCAAAGCCTCGAAATGTCAGGTGTACTCGCCGAGATCGAGGGGCACATGTCACGTGGTCTCCGTCTGAATGAGGCTCGCCACCTCCGACACTTGTGAGAACGCTGGTCCAATCCGTGAATGCCAGGAGCCAGTCTCGTGGGATCTGATTCCAAATCGAGCTGGAACTCGTCAAAATCTCTTTAGTGGTTTGTGCCCAAGTTATGGAATCCGGGTGATCTCAGCCAAAGTCCAGGAGAACTCATTCAAATGTCAAGAACCCCTGGCCCTGTCAGGGAGATTCACGGACATATGTCACGTGATCACAGCCCCAGGCTCGGAAGAACGCACTCAAATCTTGCGGGGCCACTGTCCGTTGCGTGAGAAACAGCATCTAAGTTCATCTGACTTTAGGCGTAACACGGGAACACACACGCAAATTCCGGGGGGACCTCTGGCCCAGTTAGCGAGATCCAGAAGCAATCCCCAGGGGGTTGAAATCCAATTGTCATTAGAACGAAACCAAATCCCTGAGGTCTCACCCCAGTCAGGGGTCTCAAGCAATTAAACTCATGGGATCGCAGTCTAAATTTTGGAGGCCCTGACCCACATCTCATGAGATCTCAGGCCCTGCCTGCGAGTTCCTGGAAACACGTGTCGGCATATCCGTCCAAATATCGGAAGAGCTATGGAAATGTCCTGAGATGTCAGGAATGATCAGAGAGATCGAGAGGCACCTGTCTCGTTGTTCTCAGGGCGAATCTCACGAGGAATCTCCGAATCTGGTGGAATCTCCGGTCCGTTCGGCCACTGGCAGGGCCCGAGGTCACCGGATCGTAGTCCAGACCTCCCCAGAACTCATCCAAATCTCTTGAGACCTCGGGCGCAGTCAGTGAGCGGCAGGGCAAAGCTCGCCCCTTCTCAGTCCAAACCTAGGGGACCACATGCAATGTTCGAGCACTGTCGGGCCCAGTCAGGGAGATTCGGGATCAAATATGGTGTCTCCTCCGTCCAAGCCTCGGAAGAACTCACTCAAAACTCCTGGGATCTCGGGGAGCTCTGTGGGACGGAGAGCACCTGACTTCAGGGGAGCTCCGTCCAAATCTCGGGACGGCTCATGCAAATCTGCCGTGATCCCATACCCAGTCCTCGAGATCCAGGGGGCAATGCTCACGTGATTTCCATCCCAATTTCAGGAGGGGCCCTGAAGTTCCAGAGCGCTCAGGTCCGGATATCAAGGCCCGGGTTCCAACCCCGCGTGGTTTCAGGCCAAATCTTGGGGGGAACAAACCGCAAGTCATGGCAGCACAGGCCCCCTCTGCAGTACCGGGGGGCAAAATTCTCGTGCTTTTAGTCTGCATCTCGGAAGAGCGCCTCCAAACCGCAGGAGACCACGGAGCCAGGCAGCCAGATGGAAGGGCAAATCAAATGGCATCCCAGCCCACGTCTGGGGACACCTGGCCCCCAGGGAACGAGGTCTCCGGCCTTGGGGAGGATAAGGAGGTCGCTTGGCTCAAGATAGCCGTCCAAATCTCGGTAGAACTGCGCGAATCCCCGGAGATCTCAGGAAAAGTCAGCGAGACCCAGGGACACACGGCACGTGATCTCCGTCGGCATCGCGTTCGAGATCTCCCAACGACGTTGGAGCTCTGGCCCGTTCCTCTAAAACCTGTGGCCACGTGCGCCGTTTCTGAGTTCAAATGTCGACAGAGCTCCACAAACCCTCTTGAGACCTCGGCCCCTTTCCGTGAGATCCGGGGGCGAATCTCAGCTGCTCTCAGTCCAAATCTCGGGAGGTGTCCTCCCCAGCTTCAGGGTTCTCGGGGCTTTTCAGGGAGATTCACAGGCAAACCTCCCGTGATCTCCGGTCGGAGGCGCTGACTCCAATCCTTCGGGATCTCAGGCCAAGGCCTCTCTGTTAGACCGAGGGTTCAACTTCAGCATATCTCAGTCCAAATCTCGGGAGTACTCCTCCAAACCGCGGTCGATCCCAGTCACCTCAGGGAGACCCAGTGTCCAACTCCTGAGCTCTCAATCACCTTTGCGGCAGAACTCATCCAATGCTCCTGAGTGCTCACGTCCGGACGGTGCGAACCAGGCTCCAAACCTGAGTGCTTTCGGGCGAACCTTGGAGAACAAACCCCATCTCGTCAAACCTCAGGATGCCTCAGTGGCTTCCGCGGGCAATTCGCGGAGGACCTGAATCCCATTCTCAGCAGTGCTTGTCGACATCTCGTCGGACCTCAGGCCCTGGAAGCCAGATCCAGGGCCAAATTCCATGGGGCCACAGTCCAAACCTCGGAACACCGGATCCAAATCCCGTGAGAACTCAGGCCTGATCGGCCACTCCCAGGCAAACATCTCGGTTAGGTGTCCGTATCTCAGGACAACTGTGCCAAAGTCTCGGAATGTCAGGTGTACTCGACGAGATCCAGGGGTACATGTCACGTGGTCTCCGTCTGAATGTGCCCCGCCACCTCCGACACTTGGGAGAGTGCTGGTCCAATCCGTGGATGCCAGGAGCCAGTCTCGTGGGATCTGATTCCAAATCGAGCCAGAACTCGTCAAAACCTCTTGAGTGTTTGTGCCCAAGTTAGGGGATCCCGATGCCACTCCGGGGTGATCTCGGCCGATGCCCAGGAGAACCCATCCAAATGTCAACAAACCCTGGCCCTGTCAGGGAGATTCACGGGCATATGTCACGTGATCACGGCCCCAGCCTCGGAAGAACGCACTCAAGTCTCCTGGGGCCACCGGCCATTGGATGAGAAACAGCATCTAAGTTCATCAGACTTCAGGTAAAACGCGGGAATGCTCAGGCAAATCTCGTGGGGATCTCTGGCCCAGTTAGCGAGATCCAGAAGCAATCCCAAGGGGGTTGAAATCCAATTGTCATTAGAACGGAGCCAAAACCCTGAGGTCTCACCCCAGTCAGGGGTCTCGAGCAGATAAACTCATGGGATCGCAGTCTAAATTTTGGAGGCCCTGACCCAAATCTCAAGAGATCTCAAGCCCTGCATGCGAGTTCCCAGACACACGTTTCGGCATATCCGTCCAAAACTCGGAAGAGATATGGATATGTCCTGAGATGTCAGGAATGATCAGAGAGATGGTGAGGCACCTGTCTCGTTGATCTTAGTGCGAATCTCGTGAGGAATCTCCGAATCTGGTGGAATCTCCCATCTGTTCGGCCACTCGCAGGACCCGAGGTTACCGGATCGTAGTCCGGACCTCCCCAGAACTCATCCAAATCTCTTGAGACCTCGGGCGCAGTCAGTGAGCTGCAGGGCATAGCTCGCCCCTTCTCAGTCCAAACCGAGGGGACCACATGCAATGTTCGAGTGCTGTCGGGCCCAGTCAGGGAGACTCGGGGTCAAATCTGGCGTCTCCTCCGTCCATGCGTCGGAGGAACGCACTCAATGCTCCTGGGATCTCGGGGAGCTCTATGGGACAAAGAGCGTCTGACTTCAGGGGAGCTCCATCCAAATCTCGGGACGGCTCATGCAAATCTGGTGTGATCCCATGCCCAGTCCTCGAGTTCCAGGGGGCAATGCTCACATGATCTCCATCCCAATTTCAGGAGGGGCCCTGCAGATCCAGAGCGCTCACGTCAAGACATCAAGGCCCCGGTAACGAACCCGCGTGGTTTCAGGCCAAGTCTTGGGGGGAACAAACAGCAAGTCATGGCAGCACAGGCCCCCTCTGCAAGACCCGGGGGCAAACCTCTCATGGTTTTAGTCTGCATCTCGGGAGAGCGCCTCCAAACCGCAGGATACAACGGGGCCAGGCAGCGAGATGGAAAGACAAACCAAGTGGGATCCCAGCACACGTCTGGGGACACCTGGCCCCAATGGAACAAGATCTCGGGCCTTGTGGAGGTTATGGAGGTCGCTTGGCTCAGGATAGTCGTCCAAATCTCGGTAGAACTGCGCGAATGCCCTGAGGTCTCAGGAAACGTCAGCGAGACCCAGGGAGACACGCACATGATCTCCGTCGACATCGCGTTTGCAATCTCCCAACCTCGTGGGAGCTCTGGTGCGTTCCACTACAACCTGTGGCTACGTGCACCGTTTCGGATTTCAAATGTCGCCAGAGCTCCTCAAACCATCTTGAGACTTCGACCCCTTTCGGTGAGATCCGGGGGCGAATCTCAGCTGATCTCAGTCCAAATCTCGGGAGGTCTCCTCCCCAGCTTCAGGGTTCTCGGACAATTTCAGGGAGATTCACAGGCAAAACTCCCATGATCTCCGGTCGGATGCGCTGACTCCAACCCACGGGATCTCAGGCCAAGGCCTCTCTGTTAGACACAGGGTTCAACTTCACAAATCTCAGTCCAAATCTCGGGAGAAAGCCTCCAAACCTCGGTCGACCCCGGTCACCATCAGGGCGACCCAGGGCCCAACTCCTGAGCTCTCAATCACCTTTGCAGCAGAACCCACCCAATGCCCCTGAGTCCTCACGTCCGGACGGTGCGAACCAGGCTCCAAACCTGAGTGCTTTCGTGCGAACCTTGGAGAACAAACCCCATCTTGTCAAAGCTCGGGACCCCTCAGTGGCTTCCGAGGGCAATTCGCAGGGGACCTGAATCCAATTCTCAGGAGTGCTCGTCGACATCTCATGGGACCACAGGCCCAGGAAGCCAGATCCAGGGCCAAATCTCATGGGGCCGCAGTCCACACCTCGGAACACCGGATCCAAATCCTGTGAGAACTCAGGACCCGTCGGACTCTCCCAGGCAAACGTCTCCGTGTAGGTGTCCGAATCTCAGGACAACTGTGCCAAAGCCTCGAAATGTCAGGTGTACTCGCCGAGATCGAGGGGCACATGTCACGTGGTCTCCGTCTGAATGAGGCTCGCCACCTCCGACACTTGTGAGAACGCTGGTCCAATCCGTGAATGCCAGGAGCCAGTCTCGTGGGATCGGATTCCAAATCGAGCTGGAACTCGTCAAAATCTCTTTAGTGGTTTGTGCCCAAGTTATGGAATCCGGGTGATCTCAGCCAAAGTCCAGGAGAACTCATTCAAATGTCAAGAACCCCTGGCCCTGTCAGGGAGATTCACGGACATATGTCACGTGATCACAGCCCCAGGCTCGGAAGAACGCACTCAAATCTTGCGGGGCCACTGTCCGTTGCGTGAGAAACAGCATCTAAGTTCATCTGACTTTAGGCGTAACACGGGAACACACACGCAAATTCCGGGGGGACCTCTGGCCCAGTTAGCGAGATCCAGAAGCAATCCCCAGGGGGTTGAAATCCAATTGTCATTAGAACGAAACCAAATCCCTGAGGTCTCACCCCAGTCAGGGGTCTCAAGCAATTAAACTCATGGGATCGCAGTCTAAATTTTGGAGGCCCTGACCCACATCTCATGAGATCTCAGGCCCTGCCTGCGAGTTCCTGGAAACACGTGTCGGCATATCCGTCCAAATATCGGAAGAGCTATGGAAATGTCCTGAGTTGTCAGGAATGATCAGAGAGATCGAGAGGCACCTGTCTCGTTGTTCTCAGGGCGAATCTCACGAGGAATCTCCGAATCTGGTGGAATCTCCGGTCCGTTCGGCCACTGGCAGGGCCCGAGGTCACCGGATCGTAGTCCAGACCTCCCCAGAACTCAACCAAATCTCTTGAGACCTCGGGCGCAGTCAGTGAGCGGCAGGGCAAAGCTCGCCCCTTCTCAGTCCAAACCTAGGGGACCACATGCAATGTTCGAGCACTGTCGGGCCCAGTCAGGGAGATTCGGGATCAAATATGGTGTCTCCTCCGTCCAAGCCTCGGAAGAACTCACTCAAAACTCCTGGGATCTCGGGGAGCTCTGTGGGACAGAGAGCACCTGACTTCAGGGGAGCTCCGTCCAAATCTCGGGACGGCTCATGCAAATCTGCCGTGATCCCATACCCAGTCCTCGAGATCCAGGGGGCAATGCTCACGTGATTTCCATCCCAATTTCAGGAGGGGCCCTGAAGTTCCAGAGCGCTCAGGTCCGGATATCAAGGCCCGGGTTCCAACCCCGCGTGGTTTCAGGCCAAATCTTGGGGGGAACAAACCGCAAGTCATGGCAGCACAGGCCCCCTCTGCAGTACCGGGGGGCAAAATTCTCGTGCTTTTAGTCTGCATCTCGGAAGAGCGCCTCCAAACCGCAGGAGACCACGGAGCCAGGCAGCCAGATGGAAGGGCAAATCAAATGGCATCCCAGCCCACGTCTGGGGACACCTGGCCCCCAGGGAACGAGGTCTCCGGCCTTGGGGAGGATAAGGAGGTCGCTTGGCTCAAGATAGCCGTCCAAATCTCGGTAGAACTGCGCGAATCCCCGGAGATCTCAGGAAAAGTCAGCGAGACCCAGGGACACACGGCACGTGATCTCCGTCGGCATCGCGTTCGAGATCTCCCAACGACGTTGGAGCTCTGGCCCGTTCCTCTAAAACCTGTGGCCACGTGCGCCGTTTCTGAGTTCAAATGTCGACAGAGCTCCACAAACCCTCTTGAGACCTCGGCCCCTTTCCGTGAGATCCGGGGGCGAATCTCAGCTGCTCTCAGTCCAAATCTCGGGAGGTGTCCTCCCCAGCTTCAGGGTTCTCGGGGCTTTTCAGGGAGATTCACAGGCAAACCTCCCGTGATCTCCGGTCGGAGGCGCTGACTCCAATCCTTCGGGATCTCAGGCCAAGGCCTCTCTGTTAGACCGAGGGTTCAACTTCAGCATATCTCAGTCCAAATCTCGGGAGTACTCCTCCAAACCGCGGTCGATCCCAGTCACCTCAGGGAGACCCAGTGTCCAACTCCTGAGCTCTCAATCACCTTTGCGGCAGAACTCATCCAATGCTCCTGAGTGCTCACGTCCGGACGGTGCGAACCAGGCTCCAAACCTGAGTGCTTTCGGGCGAACCTTGGAGAACAACCCCCATCTCGTCAAACCTCAGGATGCCTCAGTTGCTTCCGCGGGCAATTCGCGGAGGACCTGAATCCCATTCTCAGCAGTGCTTGTCGACATCTCGTCGGACCTCAGGCCCTGGAAGCCAGATCCAGGGCCAAATTCCATGGGGCCACAGTCCAAACCTCGGAACACCGGATCCAAATCCCGTGAGAACACAGGCCTGATCGGCCACTCCCAGGCAAACATCTCAGTTAGGTGTCCGTATCTCAGGACAACTGTGCCAAAGTCTCGGAATGTCAGGTGTACTCGACGAGATCCAGGGGTACATGTCACGTGGTCTCCGTCTGAATGTGCCCCGCCACCTCCGACACTTGGGAGAGTGCTGGTCCAATCCGTGGATGCCAGGAGCCAGTCTCGTGGGATCTGATTCCAAATCGAGCCAGAACTCGTCAAAACCTCTTGAGTGTTTGTGCCCAAGTTAGGGGATCCCGATGCCACTCCGGGGTGATCTCGGCCGATGCCCAGGAGAACCCATCCAAATGTCAACAAACCCTGGCCCTGTCAGGGAGATTCACGGGCATATGTCACGTGATCACGGCCCCAGCTTCGGAAGAACGCACTCAAGTCTCCTGGGGCCACCGGCCATTGGATGAGAAACAGCATCTAAGTTCATCAGACTTCAGGTAAAACGCGGGAATGCTCAGGCAAATCTCGTGGGGATCTCTGGCCCAGTTAGCGAGATCCAGAAGCAATCCCAAGGGGGTTGAAATCCAATTGTCATTAGAACGGAGCCAAAACCCTGAGGTCTCACCCCAGTCAGGGGTCTCGAGCAGATAAACTCATGGGATCGCAGTCTAAATTTTGGAGGCCCTGACCCACATCTCAAGAGATCTCAAGCCCTGCATGCGAGTTCCCAGACACACGTTTCGGCATATCCGTCCAAACCTCGGAAGAGATATGGATATGTCCTGAGATGTCAGGAATGATCAGAGAGATGGTGAGGCACCTGTCTCGTTGATCTTAGTGCGAATCTCGTGAGGAATCTCCGAATCTGGTGGAATCTCCCATCTGTTCGGCCACTCGCAGGGCCCGAGGTTACCGGATCGTAGTCCGGACCTCCCCAGAACTCATCCAAATCTCTTGAGACCTCGGGCGCAGTCAGTGAGCTGCAGGGCATAGCTCGCCCCTTCTCAGTCCAAACCGAGGGGACCACATGCAATGTTCGAGTGCTGTCGGGCCCAGTCAGGGAGATTCGGGGTCAAATCTGGCGTCTCCTCCGTCCATGCGTCGGAGGAACGCACTCAATGCTCCTGGGATCTCGGGGAGCTCTATGGGACAAAGAGCGTCTGACTTCAGGGGAGCTCCATCCAAATCTCGGGACGGCTCATGCAAATCTGGTGTGATCCCATGCCCAGTCCTCGAGTTCCAGGGGGCAATGCTCACATGATCTCCATCCCAATTTCAGGAGGGGCCCTGCAGATCCAGAGCGCTCACGTCAAGACATCAAGGCCCCGGTAACGAACCCGCGTGGTTTCAGGCCAAGTCTTGGGGGGAACAAACAGCAAGTCATGGCAGCACAGGCCCCCTCTGCAAGACCCGGGGGCAAACCTCTCATGGTTTTAGTCTGCATCTCGGGAGAGCGCCTCCAAACCGCAGGATACAACGGGGCCAGGCAGCGAGATGGAAAGACAAACCAAGTGGGATCCCAGCACACGTCTGGGGACACCTGGCCCCAATGGAACAAGATCTCGGGCCTTGTGGAGGTTATGGAGGTCGCTTGGCTCAGGATAGTCGTCCAAATCTCGGTAGAACTGCGCGAATGCCCTGAGGTCTCAGGAAACGTCAGCGAGACCCAGGGAGACACGCACATGATCTCCGTCGACATCGCGTTTGCAATCTCCCAACCTCGTGGGAGCTCTGGTGCGTTCCACTACAACCTGTGGCTACGTGCACCGTTTCGGATTTCAAATGTCGCCAGAGCTCCTCAAACCATCTTGAGACTTCGACCCCTTTCGGTGAGATCCGGGGGCGAATCTCAGCTGATCTCAGTCCAAATCTCGGGAGGTCTCCTCCCCAGCTTCAGGGTTCTCGGACAATTTCAGGGAGATTCACAGGCAAAACTCCCATGATCTCCGGTCGGATGCGCTGACTCCAACCCACGGGATCTCAGGCCAAGGCCTCTCTGTTAGACACAGGGTTCAACTTCACAAATCTCAGTCCAAATCTCGGGAGAAAGCCTCCAAACCTCGGTCGACCCCGGTCACCATCAGGGCGACCCAGGGCCCAACTCCTGAGCTCTCAATCACCTTTGCAGCAGAACCCACCCAATGCCCCTGAGTCCCCACGTCCGGACGGTGCGAACCAGGCTCCAAACCTGAGTGCTTTCGTGCGAACCTTGGAGAACAAACCCCATCTTGTCAAAGCTCGGGACCCCTCAGTGGCTTCCGAGGGCAATTCGCAGGGGACCTGAATCCAATTCTCAGGAGTGCTCGTCGACATCTCATGGGACCACAGGCCCAGGAAGCCAGATCCAGGGCCAAATCTCATGGGGCCGCAGTCCACACCTCGGAACACCGGATCCAAATCCTGTGAGAACTCAGGACCCGTCGGACTCTCCCAGGCAAACGTCTCCGTGTAGGTGTCCGAATCTCAGGACAACTGTGCCAAAGCCTCGAAATGTCAGGTGTACTCGCCGAGATCGAGGGGCACATGTCACGTGGTCTCCGTCTGAATGAGGCTCGCCACCTCCGACACTTGTGAGAACGCTGGTCCAATCCGTGAATGCCAGGAGCCAGTCTCGTGGGATCGGATTCCAAATCGAGCTGGAACTCGTCAAAATCTCTTTAGTGGTTTGTGCCCAAGTTATGGAATCCGGGTGATCTCAGCCAAAGTCCAGGAGAACTCATTCAAATGTCAAGAACCCCTGGCCCTGTCAGGGAGATTCACGGACATATGTCACGTGATCACAGCCCCAGGCTCGGAAGAACGCACTCAAATCTTGCGGGGCCACTGTCCGTTGCGTGAGAAACAGCATCTAAGTTCATCTGACTTTAGGCGTAACACGGGAACACACACGCAAATTCCGGGGGGACCTCTGGCCCAGTTAGCGAGATCCAGAAGCAATCCCCAGGGGGTTGAAATCCAATTGTCATTAGAACGAAACCAAATCCCTGAGGTCTCACCCCAGTCAGGGGTCTCAAGCAATTAAACTCATGGGATCGCAGTCTAAATTTTGGAGGCCCTGACCCACATCTCATGAGATCTCAGGCCCTGCCTGCGAGTTCCTGGAAACACGTGTCGGCATATCCGTCCAAATATCGGAAGAGCTATGGAAATGTCCTGAGATGTCAGGAATGATCAGAGAGATCGAGAGGCACCTGTCTCGTTGTTCTCAGGGCGAATCTCACGAGGAATCTCCGAATCTGGTGGAATCTCCGGTCCGTTCGGCCACTGGCAGGGCCCGAGGTCACCGGATCGTAGTCCAGACCTCCCCAGAACTCAACCAAATCTCTTGAGACCTCGGGCGCAGTCAGTGAGCGGCAGGGCAAAGCTCGCCCCTTCTCAGTCCAAACCTAGGGGACCACATGCAATGTTCGAGCACTGTCGGGCCCAGTCAGGGAGATTCGGGATCAAATATGGTGTCTCCTCCGTCCAAGCCTCGGAAGAACTCACTCAAAACTCCTGGGATCTCGGGGAGCTCTGTGGGACAGAGAGCACCTGACTTCAGGGGAGCTCCGTCCAAATCTCGGGACGGCTCATGCAAATCTGCCGTGATCCCATACCCAGTCCTCGAGATCCAGGGGGCAATGCTCACGTGATTTCCATCCCAATTTCAGGAGGGGCCCTGAAGTTCCAGAGCGCTCAGGTCCGGATATCAAGGCCCGGGTTCCAACCCCGCGTGGTTTCAGGCCAAATCTTGGGGGGAACAAACCGCAAGTCATGGCAGCACAGGCCCCCTCTGCAGTACCGGGGGGCAAAATTCTCGTGCTTTTAGTCTGCATCTCGGAAGAGCGCCTCCAAACCGCAGGAGACCACGGAGCCAGGCAGCCAGATGGAAGGGCAAATCAAATGGGATCCCAGCCCACGTCTGAGGACACCTGGCCCCCAGGGAACGAGGTCTCCGGCCTTGGGGAGGATAAGGAGGTCGCTTGGCTCAAGATAGCCGTCCAAATCTCGGTAGAACTGCGCGAATCCCCGGAGATCTCAGGAAAAGTCAGCGAGACCCAGGGACACACGGCACGTGATCTCCGTCGGCATCGCGTTCGAGATCTCCCAACGACGTTGGAGCTCTGGCCCGTTCCTCTAAAACCTGTGGCCACGTGCGCCGTTTCTGAGTTCAAATGTCGACAGAGCTCCACAAACCCTCTTGAGACCTCGGCCCCTTTCCGTGAGATCCGGGGGCGAATCTCAGCTGCTCTCAGTCCAAATCTCGGGAGGTGTCCTCCCCAGCTTCAGGGTTCTCGGGGCTTTTCAGGGAGATTCACAGGCAAACCTCCCGTGATCTCCGGTCGGAGGCGCTGACTCCAATCCTTCGGGATCTCAGGCCAAGGCCTCTCTGTTAGACCGAGGGTTCAACTTCAGCATATCTCAGTCCAAATCTCGGGAGTACTCCTCCAAACCGCGGTCGATCCCAGTCACCTCAGGGAGACCCAGTGTCCAACTCCTGAGCTCTCAATCACCTTTGCGGCAGAACTCATCCAATGCTCCTGAGTGCTCACGTCCGGACGGTGCGAACCAGGCTCCAAACCTGAGTGCTTTCGGGCGAACCTTGGAGAACAACCCCCATCTCGTCAAACCTCAGGATGCCTCAGTGGCTTCCGCGGGCAATTCGCGGAGGACCTGAATCCCATTCTCAGCAGTGCTTGTCGACATCTCGTCGGACCTCAGGCCCTGGAAGCCAGATCCAGGGCCAAATTCCATGGGGCCACAGTCCAAACCTCGGAACACCGGATCCAAATCCCGTGAGAACACAGGCCTGATCGGCCACTCCCAGGCAAACATCTCGGTTAGGTGTCCGTATCTCAGGACAACTGTGCCAAAGTCTCGGAATGTCAGGTGTACTCGACGAGATCCAGGGGTACATGTCACGTGGTCTCCGTCTGAATGTGCCCCGCCACCTCCGACACTTGGGAGAGTGCTGGTCCAATCCGTGGATGCCAGGAGCCAGTCTCGTGGGATCTGATTCCAAATCGAGCCATAACTCGTCAAAACCTCTTGAGTGTTTGTGCCCAAGTTAGGGGATCCCGATGCCACTCCGGGGTGATCTCGGCCGATGCCCAGGAGAACCCATCCAAATGTCAACAAACCCTGGCCCTGTCAGGGAGATTCACGGGCATATGTCACGTGATCACGGCCCCAGCCTCGGAAGAACGCACTCAAGTCTCCTGGGGCCACCGGCCATTGGATGAGAAACAGCATCTAAGTTCATCAGACTTCAGGTAAAACGCGGGAATGCTCAGGCAAATCTCGTGGGGATCTCTGGCCCAGTTAGCGAGATCCAGAAGCAATCCCAAGGGGGTTGAAATCCAATTGTCATTAGAACGGAGCCAAAACCCTGAGGTCTCACCCCAGTCAGGGGTCTCGAGCAGATAAACTCATGGGATCGCAGTCTAAATTTTGGAGGCCCTGACCCACATCTCAAGAGATCTCAAGCCCTGCATGCGAGTTCCCAGACACACGTTTCGGCATATCCGTCCAAACCTCGGAAGAGATATGGATATGTCCTGAGATGTCAGGAATGATCAGAGAGATGGTGAGGCACCTGTCTCGTTGATCTTAGTGCGAATCTCGTGAGGAATCTCCGAATCTGGTGGAATCTCCCATCTGTTCGGCCACTCGCAGGACCCGAGGTTACCGGATCGTAGTCCGGACCTCCCCAGAACTCATCCAAATCTCTTGAGACCTCGGGCGCAGTCAGTGAGCTGCAGGGCATAGCTCGCCCCTTCTCAGTCCAAACCGAGGGGACCACATGCAATGTTCGAGTGCTGTCGGGCCCAGTCAGGGAGATTCGGGGTCAAATCTGGCGTCTCCTCCGTCCATGCGTCGGAGGAACGCACTCAATGCTCCTGGGATCTCGGGGAGCTCTATGGGACAAAGAGCGTCTGACTTCAGGGGAGCTCCATCCAAATCTCGGGACGGCTCATGCAAATCTGGTGTGATCCCATGCCCAGTCCTCGAGTTCCAGGGGGCAATGCTCACATGATCTCCATCCCAATTTCAGGAGGGGCCCTGCAGATCCAGAGCGCTCACGTCAAGACATCAAGGCCCCGGTAACGAACCCGCGTGGTTTCAGGCCAAGTCTTGGGGGGAACAAACAGCAAGTCATGGCAGCACAGGCCCCCTCTGCAAGACCCGGGGGCAAACCTCTCATGGTTTTAGTCTGCATCTCGGGAGAGCGCCTCGAAACCGCAGGATACAACGGGGCCAGGCAGCGAGATGGAAAGACAAACCAAGTGGGATCCCAGCACACGTCTGGGGACACCTGGCCCCAATGGAACAAGATCTCGGGCCTTGTGGAGGTTATGGAGGTCGCTTGGCTCAGGATAGTCGTCCAAATCTCGGTAGAACTGCGCGAATGCCCTGAGGTCTCAGGAAACGTCAGCGAGACCCAGGGAGACACGCACATGATCTCCGTCGACATCGCCTTTGCAATCTCCCAACCTCGTGGGAGCTCTGGTGCGTTCCACTACAACCTGTGGCTACGTGCACCGTTTCGGATTTCAAATGTCGCCAGAGCTCCTCAAACCATCTTGAGACTTCGACCCCTTTCGGTGAGATCCGGGGGCGAATCTCAGCTGATCTCAGTCCAAATCTCGGGAGGTCTCCTCCCCAGCTTCAGGGTTCTCGGACAATTTCAGGGAGATTCACAGGCAAAACTCCCATGATCTCCGGTCGGATGCGCTGACTCCAACCCACGGGATCTCAGGCCAAGGCCTCTCTGTTAGACACAGGGTTCAACTTCACAAATCTCAGTCCAAATCTCGGGAGAAAGCCTCCAAACCTCGGTCGACCCCGGTCACCATCAGGGCGACCCAGGGCCCAACTCCTGAGCTCTCAATCACCTTTGCAGCAGAACCCACCCAATGCCCCTGAGTCCTCACGTCCGGACGGTGCGAACCAGGCTCCAAACCTGAGTGCTTTCGTGCGAACCTTGGAGAACAAACCCCATCTTGTCAAAGCTCGGGACCCCTCAGTGGCTTCCGAGGGCAATTCGCAGGGGACCTGAATCCAATTCTCAGGAGTGCTCGTCGACATCTCATGGGACCACAGGCCCAGGAAGCCAGATCCAGGGCCAAATCTCATGGGGCCGCAGTCCACACCTCGGAACACCGGATCCAAATCCTGTGAGAACTCAGGACCCGTCGGACTCTCCCAGGCAAACGTCTCCGTGTAGGTGTCCGAATCTCAGGACAACTGTGCCAAAGCCTCGAAATGTCAGGTGTACTCGCCGAGATCGAGGGGCACATGTCACGTGGTCTCCGTCTGAATGAGGCTCGCCACCTCCGACACTTGTGAGAACGCTGGTCCAATCCGTGAATGCCAGGAGCCAGTCTCGTGGGATCGGATTCCAAATCGAGCTGGAACTCGTCAAAATCTCTTTAGTGGTTTGTGCCCAAGTTATGGAATCCGGGTGATCTCAGCCAAAGTCCAGGAGAACTCATTCAAATGTCAAGAACCCCTGGCCCTGTCAGGGAGATTCACGGACATATGTCACGTGATCACAGCCCCAGGCTCGGAAGAACGCACTCAAATCTTGCGGGGCCACTGTCCGTTGCGTGAGAAACAGCATCTAAGTTCATCTGACTTTAGGCGTAACACGGGAACACACACGCAAATTCCGGGGGGACCTCTGGCCCAGTTAGCGAGATCCAGAAGCAATCCCCAGGGGGTTGAAATCCAATTGTCATTAGAACGAAACCAAATCCCTGAGGTCTCACCCCAGTCAGGGGTCTCAAGCAATTAAACTCATGGGATCGCAGTCTAAATTTTGGAGGCCCTGACCCACATCTCATGAGATCTCAGGCCCTGCCTGCGAGTTCCTGGAAACACGTGTCGGCATATCCGTCCAAATATCGGAAGAGCTATGGAAATGTCCTGAGATGTCAGGAATGATCAGAGAGATCGAGAGGCACCTGTCTCGTTGTTCTCAGGGCGAATCTCACGAGGAATCTCCGAATCTGGTGGAATCTCCGGTCCGTTCGGCCACTGGCAGGGCCCGAGGTCACCGGATCGTAGTCCAGACCTCCCCAGAACTCAACCAAATCTCTTGAGACCTCGGGCGCAGTCAGTGAGCGGCAGGGCAAAGCTCGCCCCTTCTCAGTCCAAACCTAGGGGACCACATGCAATGTTCGAGCACTGTCGGGCCCAGTCAGGGAGATTCGGGATCAAATATGGTGTCTCCTCCGTCCAAGCCTCGGAAGAACTCACTCAAAACTCCTGGGATCTCGGGGAGCTCTGTGGGACAGAGAGCACCTGACTTCAGGGGAGCTCCGTCCAAATCTCGGGACGGCTCATGCAAATCTGCCGTGATCCCATACCCCGTCCTCGAGATCCAGGGGGCAATGCTCACGTGATTTCCATCCCAATTTCAGGAGGGGCCCTGAAGTTCCAGAGCGCTCAGGTCCGGATATCAAGGCCCGGGTTCCAACCCCGCGTGGTTTCAGGCCAAATCTTGGGGGGAACAAACCGCAAGTCATGGCAGCACAGGCCCCCTCTGCAGTACCGGGGGGCAAAATTCTCGTGCTTTTAGTCTGCATCTCGGAAGAGCGCCTCCAAACCGCAGGAGACCACGGAGCCAGGCAGCCAGATGGAAGGGCAAATCAAATGGGATCCCAGCCCACGTCTGAGGACACCTGGCCCCCAGGGAACGAGGTCTCCGGCCTTGGGGAGGATAAGGAGGTCGCTTGGCTCAAGATAGCCGTCCAAATCTCGGTAGAACTGCGCGAATCCCCGGAGATCTCAGGAAAAGTCAGCGAGACCCAGGGACACACGGCACATGATCTCCGTCGGCATCGCGTTCGAGATCTCCCAACGACGTTGGAGCTCTGGCCCGTTCCTCTAAAACCTGTGGCCACGTGCGCCGTTTCTGAGTTCAAATGTCGACAGAGCTCCACAAACCCTCTTGAGACCTCGGCCCCTTTCCGTGAGATCCGGGGGCGAATCTCAGCTGCTCTCAGTCCAAATCTCGGGAGGTGTCCTCCCCAGCTTCAGGGTTCTCGGGGCTTTTCAGGGAGATTCACAGGCAAACCTCCCGTGATCTCCGGTCGGAGGCGCTGACTCCAATCCTTCGGGATCTCAGGCCAAGGCCTCTCTGTTAGACCGAGGGTTCAACTTCAGCATATCTCAGTCCAAATCTCGGGAGTACTCCTCCAAACCGCGGTCGATCCCAGTCACCTCAGGGAGACCCAGTGTCCAACTCCTGAGCTCTCAATCACCTTTGCGGCAGAACTCATCCAATGCTCCTGAGTGCTCACGTCCGGACGGTGCGAACCAGGCTCCAAACCTGAGTGCTTTCGGGCGAACCTTGGAGAACAACCCCCATCTCGTCAAACCTCAGGATGCCTCAGTGGCTTCCGCGGGCAATTCGCGGAGGACCTGAATCCCATTCTCAGCAGTGCTTGTCGACATCTCGTCGGACCTCAGGCCCTGGAAGCCAGATCCAGGGCCAAATTCCATGGGGCCACAGTCCAAACCTCGGAACACCGGATCCAAATCCCGTGAGAACACAGGCCTGATCGGCCACTCCCAGGCAAACATCTCGGTTAGGTGTCCGTATCTCAGGACAACTGTGCCAAAGTCTCGGAATGTCAGGTGTACTCGACGAGATCCAGGGGTACATGTCACGTGGTCTCCGTCTGAATGTGCCCCGCCACCTCCGACACTTGGGAGAGTGCTGGTCCAATCCGTGGATGCCAGGAGCCAGTCTCGTGGGATCTGATTCCAAATCGAGCCATAACTCGTCAAAACCTCTTGAGTGTTTGTGCCCAAGTTAGGGGATCCCGATGCCACTCCGGGGTGATCTCGGCCGATGCCCAGGAGAACCCATCCAAATGTCAACAAACCCTGGCCCTGTCAGGGAGATTCACGGGCATATGTCACGTGATCACGGCCCCAGCCTCGGAAGAACGCACTCAAGTCTCCTGGGGCCACCGGCCATTGGATGAGAAACAGCATCTAAGTTCATCAGACTTCAGGTAAAACGCGGGAATGCTCAGGCAAATCTCGTGGGGATCTCTGGCCCAGTTAGCGAGATCCAGAAGCAATCCCAAGGGGGTTGAAATCCAATTGTCATTAGAACGGAGCCAAAACCCTGAGGTCTCACCCCAGTCAGGGGTCTCGAGCAGATAAACTCATGGGATCGCAGTCTAAATTTTGGAGGCCCTGACCCACATCTCAAGAGATCTCAAGCCCTGCATGCGAGTTCCCAGACACACGTTTCGGCATATCCGTCCAAACCTCGGAAGAGATATGGATATGTCCTGAGATGTCAGGAATGATCAGAGAGATGGTGAGGCACCTGTCTCGTTGATCTTAGTGCGAATCTCGTGAGGAATCTCCGAATCTGGTGGAATCTCCCATCTGTTCGGCCACTCGCAGGACCCGAGGTTACCGGATCGTAGTCCGGACCTCCCCAGAACTCATCCAAATCTCTTGAGACCTCGGGCGCAGTCAGTGAGCTGCAGGGCATAGCTCGCCCCTTCTCAGTCCAAACCGAGGGGACCACATGCAATGTTCGAGTGCTGTCGGGCCCAGTCAGGGAGATTCGGGGTCAAATCTGGCGTCTCCTCCGTCCATGCGTCGGAGGAACGCACTCAATGCTCCTGGGATCTCGGGGAGCTCTATGGGACAAAGAGCGTCTGACTTCAGGGGAGCTCCATCCAAATCTCGGGACGGCTCATGCAAATCTGGTGTGATCCCATGCCCAGTCCTCGAGTTCCAGGGGGCAATGCTCACATGATCTCCATCCCAATTTCAGGAGGGGCCCTGCAGATCCAGAGCGCTCACGTCAAGACATCAAGGCCCCGGTAACGAACCCGCGTGGTTTCAGGCCAAGTCTTGGGGGGAACAAACAGCAAGTCATGGCAGCACAGGCCCCCTCTGCAAGACCCGGGGGCAAACCTCTCATGGTTTTAGTCTGCATCTCGGGAGAGCGCCTCCAAACCGCAGGATACAACGGGGCCAGGCAGCGAGATGGAAAGACAAACCAAGTGGGATCCCAGCACACGTCTGGGGACACCTGGCCCCAATGGAACAAGATCTCGGGCCTTGTGGAGGTTATGGAGGTCGCTTGGCTCAGGATAGTCGTCCAAATCTCGGTAGAACTGCGCGAATGCCCTGAGGTCTCAGGAAACGTCAGCGAGACCCAGGGAGACACGCACATGATCTCCGTCGACATCGCGTTTGCAATCTCCCAACCTCGTGGGAGCTCTGGTGCGTTCCACTACAACCTGTGGCTACGTGCACCGTTTCGGATTTCAAATGTCGCCAGAGCTCCTCAAACCATCTTGAGACTTCGACCCCTTTCGGTGAGATCCGGGGGCGAATCTCAGCTGATCTCAGTCCAAATCTCGGGAGGTCTCCTCCCCAGCTTCAGGGTTCTCGGACAATTTCAGGGAGATTCACAGGCAAAACTCCCATGATCTCCGGTCGGATGCGCTGACTCCAACCCACGGGATCTCAGGCCAAGGCCTCTCTGTTAGACACAGGGTTCAACTTCACAAATCTCAGTCCAAATCTCGGGAGAAAGCCTCCAAACCTCGGTCGACCCCGGTCACCATCAGGGCGACCCAGGGCCCAACTCCTGAGCTCTCAATCACCTTTGCAGCAGAACCCACCCAATGCCCCTGAGTCCTCACGTCCGGACGGTGCGAACCAGGCTCCAAACCTGAGTGCTTTCGTGCGAACCTTGGAGAACAAACCCCATCTTGTCAAAGCTCGGGACCCCTCAGTGGCTTCCGAGGGCAATTCGCAGGGGACCTGAATCCAATTCTCAGGAGTGCTCGTCGACATCTCATGGGACCACAGGCCCAGGAAGCCAGATCCAGGGCCAAATCTCATGGGGCCGCAGTCCACACCTCGGAACACCGGATCCAAATCCTGTGAGAACTCAGGACCCGTCGGACTCTCCCAGGCAAACGTCTCCGTGTAGGTGTCCGAATCTCAGGACAACTGTGCCAAAGCCTCGAAATGTCAGGTGTACTCGCCGAGATCGAGGGGCACATGTCACGTGGTCTCCGTCTGAATGAGGCTCGCCACCTCCGACACTTGTGAGAACGCTGGTCCAATCCGTGAATGCCAGGAGCCAGTCTCGTGGGATCGGATTCCAAATCGAGCTGGAACTCGTCAAAATCTCTTTAGTGGTTTGTGCCCAAGTTATGGAATCCGGGTGATCTCAGCCAAAGTCCAGGAGAACTCATTCAAATGTCAAGAACCCCTGTCCCTGTCAGGGAGATTCACGGACATATGTCACGTGATCACAGCCCCAGGCTCGGAAGAACGCACTCAAATCTTGCGGGGCCACTGTCCGTTGCGTGAGAAACAGCATCTAAGTTCATCTGACTTTAGGCGTAACACGGGAACACACACGCAAATTCCGGGGGGACCTCTGGCCCAGTTAGCGAGATCCAGAAGCAATCCCCAGGGGGTTGAAATCCAATTGTCATTAGAACGAAACCAAATCCCTGAGGTCTCACCCCAGTCAGGGGTCTCAAGCAATTAAACTCATGGGATCGCAGTCTAAATTTTGGAGGCCCTGACCCACATCTCATGAGATCTCAGGCCCTGCCTGCGAGTTCCTGGAAACACGTGTCGGCATATCCGTCCAAATATCGGAAGAGCTATGGAAATGTCCTGAGATGTCAGGAATGATCAGAGAGATCGAGAGGCACCTGTCTCGTTGTTCTCAGGGCGAATCTCACGAGGAATCTCCGAATCTGGTGGAATCTCCGGTCCGTTCGGCCACTGGCAGGGCCCGAGGTCACCGGATCGTAGTCCAGACCTCCCCAGAACTCAACCAAATCTCTTGAGACCTCGGGCGCAGTCAGTGAGCGGCAGGGCAAAGCTCGCCCCTTCTCAGTCCAAACCTAGGGGACCACATGCAATGTTCGAGCACTGTCGGGCCCAGTCAGGGAGATTCGGGATCAAATATGGTGTCTCCTCCGTCCAAGCCTCGGAAGAACTCACTCAAAACTCCTGGGATCTCGGGGAGCTCTGTGGGACAGAGAGCACCTGACTTCAGGGGAGCTCCGTCCAAATCTCGGGACGGCTCATGCAAATCTGCCGTGATCCCATACCCAGTCCTCGAGATCCAGGGGGCAATGCTCACGTGATTTCCATCCCAATTTCAGGAGGGGCCCTGAAGTTCCAGAGCGCTCAGGTCCGGATATCAAGGCCCGGGTTCCAACCCCGCGTGGTTTCAGGCCAAATCTTGGGGGGAACAAACCGCAAGTCATGGCAGCACAGGCCCCCTCTGCAGTACCGGGGGGCAAAATTCTCGTGCTTTTAGTCTGCATCTCGGAAGAGCGCCTCCAAACCGCAGGAGACCACGGAGCCAGGCAGCCAGATGGAAGGGCAAATCAAATGGGATCCCAGCCCACGTCTGAGGACACCTGGCCCCCAGGGAACGAGGTCTCCGGCCTTGGGGAGGATAAGGAGGTCGCTTGGCTCAAGATAGCCGTCCAAATCTCGGTAGAACTGCGCGAATCCCCGGAGATCTCAGGAAAAGTCAGCGAGACCCAGGGACACACGGCACGTGATCTCCGTCGGCATCGCGTTCGAGATCTCCCAACGACGTTGGAGCTCTGGCCCGTTCCTCTAAAACCTGTGGCCACGTGCGCCGTTTCTGAGTTCAAATGTCGACAGAGCTCCACAAACCCTCTTGAGACCTCGGCCCCTTTCCGTGAGATCCGGGGGCGAATCTCAGCTGCTCTCAGTCCAAATCTCGGGAGGTGTCCTCCCCAGCTTCAGGGTTCTCGGGGCTTTTCAGGGAGATTCACAGGCAAACCTCCCGTGATCTCCGGTCGGAGGCGCTGACTCCAATCCTTCGGGATCTCAGGCCAAGGCCTCTCTGTTAGACCGAGGGTTCAACTTCAGCATATCTCAGTCCAAATCTCGGGAGTACTCCTCCAAACCGCGGTCGATCCCAGTCACCTCAGGGAGACCCAGTGTCCAACTCCTGAGCTCTCAATCACCTTTGCGGCAGAACTCATCCAATGCTCCTGAGTGCTCACGTCCGGACGGTGCGAACCAGGCTCCAAACCTGAGTGCTTTCGGGCGAACCTTGGAGAACAACCCCCATCTCGTCAAACCTCAGGATGCCTCAGTGGCTTCCGCGGGCAATTCGCGGAGGACCTGAATCCCATTCTCAGCAGTGCTTGTCGACATCTCGTCGGACCTCAGGCCCTGGAAGCCAGATCCAGGGCCAAATTCCATGGGGCCACAGTCCAAACCTCGGAACACCGGATCCAAATCCCGTGAGAACACAGGCCTGATCGGCCACTCCCAGGCAAACATCTCGGTTAGGTGTCCGTATCTCAGGACAACTGTGCCAAAGTCTCGGAATGTCAGGTGTACTCGACGAGATCCAGGGGTACATGTCACGTGGTCTCCGTCTGAATGTGCCCCGCCACCTCCGACACTTGGGAGAGTGCTGGTCCAATCCGTGGATGCCAGGAGCCAGTCTCGTGGGATCTGATTCCAAATCGAGCCAGAACTCGTCAAAACCTCTTGAGTGTTTGTGCCCAAGTTAGGGGATCCCGATGCCACTCCGGGGTGATCTCGGCCGATGCCCAGGAGAACCCATCCAAATGTCAACAAACCCTGGCCCTGTCAGGGAGATTCACGGGCATATGTCACGTGATCACGGCCCCAGCCTCGGAAGAACGCACTCAAGTCTCCTGGGGCCACCGGCCATTGGATGAGAAACAGCATCTAAGTTCATCAGACTTCAGGTAAAACGCGGGAATGCTCAGGCAAATCTCGTGGGGATCTCTGGCCCAGTTAGCGAGATCCAGAAGCAATCCCAAGGGGGTTGAAATCCAATTGTCATTAGAACGGAGCCAAAACCCTGAGGTCTCACCCCAGTCAGGGGTCTCGAGCAGATAAACTCATGGGATCGCAGTCTAAATTTTGGAGGCCCTGACCCACATCTCAAGAGATCTCAAGCCCTGCATGCGAGTTCCCAGACACACGTTTCGGCATATCCGTCCAAAACTCGGAAGAGATATGGATATGTCCTGAGATGTCAGGAATGATCAGAGAGATGGTGAGGCACCTGTCTCGTTGATCTTAGTGCGAATCTCGTGAGGAATCTCCGAATCTGGTGGAATCTCCCATCTGTTCGGCCACTCGCAGGACCCGAGGTTACCGGATCGTAGTCCGGACCTCCCCAGAACTCATCCAAATCTCTTGAGACCTCGGGCGCAGTCAGTGAGCTGCAGGGCATAGCTCTCCCCTTCTCAGTCCAAACCGAGGGGACCACATGCAATGTTCGAGTGCTGTCGGGCCCAGTCAGGGAGACTCGGGGTCAAATCTGGCGTCTCCTCCGTCCATGCGTCGGAGGAACGCACTCAATGCTCCTGGGATCTCGGGGAGCTCTATGGGACAAAGAGCGTCTGACTTCAGGGGAGCTCCATCCAAATCTCGGGACGGCTCATGCAAATCTGGTGTGATCCCATGCCCAGTCCTCGAGTTCCAGGGGGCAATGCTCACATGATCTCCATCCCAATTTCAGGAGGGGCCCTGCAGATCCAGAGCGCTCACGTCAAGACATCAAGGCCCCGGTAACGAACCCGCGTGGTTTCAGGCCAAGTCTTGGGGGGAACAAACAGCAAGTCATGGCAGCACAGGCCCCCTCTGCAAGACCCGGGGGCAAACCTCTCATGGTTTTAGTCTGCATCTCGGGAGAGCGCCTCCAAACCGCAGGATACAACGGGGCCAGGCAGCGAGATGGAAAGACAAACCAAGTGGGATCCCAGCACACGTCTGGGGACACCTGGCCCCAATGGAACAAGATCTCGGGCCTTGTGGAGGTTATGGAGGTCGCTTGGCTCAGGATAGTCGTCCAAATCTCGGTAGAACTGCGCGAATGCCCTGAGGTCTCAGGAAACGTCAGCGAGACCCAGGGAGACACGCACATGATCTCCGTCGACATCGCGTTTGCAATCTCCCAACCTCGTGGGAGCTCTGGTGCGTTCCACTACAACCTGTGGCTACGTGCACCGTTTCGGATTTCAAATGTCGCCAGAGCTCCTCAAACCATCTTGAGACTTCGACCCCTTTCGGTGAGATCCGGGGGCGAATCTCAGCTGATCTCAGTCCAAATCTCGGGAGGTCTCCTCCCCAGCTTCAGGGTTCTCGGACAATTTCAGGGAGATTCACAGGCAAAACTCCCATGATCTCCGGTCGGATGCGCTGACTCCAACCCACGGGATCTCAGGCCAAGGCCTCTCTGTTAGACACAGGGTTCAACTTCACAAATCTCAGTCCAAATCTCGGGAGAAAGCCTCCAAACCTCGGTCGACCCCGGTCACCATCAGGGCGACCCAGGGCCCAACTCCTGAGCTCTCAATCACCTTTGCAGCAGAACCCACCCAATGCCCCTGAGTCCTCACGTCCGGACGGTGCGAACCAGGCTCCAAACCTGAGTGCTTTCGTGCGAACCTTGGAGAACAAACCCCATCTTGTCAAAGCTCGGGACCCCTCAGTGGCTTCCGAGGGCAATTCGCAGGGGACCTGAATCCAATTCTCAGGAGTGCTCGTCGACATCTCATGGGACCACAGGCCCAGGAAGCCAGATCCAGGGCCAAATCTCATGGGGCCGCAGTCCACACCTCGGAACACCGGATCCAAATCCTGTGAGAACTCAGGACCCGTCGGACTCTCCCAGGCAAACGTCTCCGTGTAGGTGTCCGAATCTCAGGACAACTGTGCCAAAGCCTCGAAATGTCAGGTGTACTCGCCGAGATCGAGGGGCACATGTCACGTGGTCTCCGTCTGAATGAGGCTCGCCACCTCCGACACTTGTGAGAACGCTGGTCCAATCCGTGAATGCCAGGAGCCAGTCTCGTGGGATCGGATTCCAAATCGAGCTGGAACTCGTCAAAATCTCTTTAGTGGTTTGTGCCCAAGTTATGGAATCCGGGTGATCTCAGCCAAAGTCCAGGAGAACTCATTCAAATGTCAAGAACCCCTGGCCCTGTCAGGGAGATTCACGGACATATGTCACGTGATCACAGCCCCAGGCTCGGAAGAACGCACTCAAATCTTGCGGGGCCACTGTCCGTTGCGTGAGAAACAGCATCTAAGTTCATCTGACTTTAGGCGTAACACGGGAACACACACGCAAATTCCGGGGGGACCTCTGGCCCAGTTAGCGAGATCCAGAAGCAATCCCCAGGGGGTTGAAATCCAATTGTCATTAGAACGAAACCAAATCCCTGAGGTCTCACCCCAGTCAGGGGTCTCAAGCAATTAAACTCATGGGATCGCAGTCTAAACTTTGGAGGCCCTGACCCACATCTCATGAGATCTCAGGCCCTGCCTGCGAGTTCCTGGAAACACGTGTCGGCATATCCGTCCAAATATCGGAAGAGCTATGGAAATGTCCTGAGTTGTCAGGAATGATCAGAGAGATCGAGAGGCACCTGTCTCGTTGTTCTCAGGGCGAATCTCACGAGGAATCTCCGAATCTGGTGGAATCTCCGGTCCGTTCGGCCACTGGCAGGGCCCGAGGTCACCGGATCGTAGTCCAGACCTCCCCAGAACTCAACCAAATCTCTTGAGACCTCGGGCGCAGTCAGTGAGCGGCAGGGCAAAGCTCGCCCCTTCTCAGTCCAAACCTAGGGGACCACATGCAATGTTCGAGCACTGTCGGGCCCAGTCAGGGAGATTCGGGATCAAATATGGTGTCTCCTCCGTCCAAGCCTCGGAAGAACTCACTCAAAACTCCTGGGATCTCGGGGAACTCTGTGGGACAGAGAGCACCTGACTTCAGGGGAGCTCCGTCCAAATCTCGGGACGGCTCATGCAAATCTGCCGTGATCCCATACCCAGTCCTCGAGATCCAGGGGGCAATGCTCACGTGATTTCCATCCCAATTTCAGGAGGGGCCCTGAAGTTCCAGAGCGCTCAGGTCCGGATATCAAGGCCCGGGTTCCAACCCCGCGTGGTTTCAGGCCAAATCTTGGGGGGAACAAACCGCAAGTCATGGCAGCACAGGCCCCCTCTGCAGTACCGGGGGGCAAAATTCTCGTGCTTTTAGTCTGCATCTCGGAAGAGCGCCTCCAAACCGCAGGAGACCACGGAGCCAGGCAGCCAGATGGAAGGGCAAATCAAATGGCATCCCAGCCCACGTCTGGGGACACCTGGCCCCCAGGGAACGAGGTCTCCGGCCTTGGGGAGGATAAGGAGGTCGCTTGGCTCAAGATAGCCGTCCAAATCTCGGTAGAACTGCGCGAATCCCCGGAGATCTCAGGAAAAGTCAGCGAGACCCAGGGACACACGGCACGTGATCTCCGTCGGCATCGCGTTCGAGATCTCCCAACGACGTTGGAGCTCTGGCCCGTTCCTCTAAAACCTGTGGCCACGTGTGCCGTTTCTGAGTTCAAATGTCGACAGAGCTCCACAAACCCTCTTGAGACCTCGGCCCCTTTCCGTGAGATCCGGGGGCGAATCTCAGCTGCTCTCAGTCCAAATCTCGGGAGGTGTCCTCCCCAGCTTCAGGGTTCTCGGGGCTTTTCAGGGAGATTCACAGGCAAACCTCCCGTGATCTCCGGTCGGAGGCGCTGACTCCAATCCTTCGGGATCTCAGGCCAAGGCCTCTCTGTTAGACCGAGGGTTCAACTTCAGCATATCTCAGTCCAAATCTCGGGAGTACTCCTCCAAACCGCGGTCGATCCCAGTCACCTCAGGGAGACCCAGTGTCCAACTCCTGAGCTCTCAATCACCTTTGCGGCAGAACTCATCCAATGCTCCTGAGTGCTCACGTCCGGACGGTGCGAACCAGGCTCCAAACCTGAGTGCTTTCGGGCGAACCTTGGAGAACAACCCCCATCTCGTCAAACCTCAGGATGCCTCAGTGGCTTCCGCGGGCAATTCGCGGAGGACCTGAATCCCATTCTCAGCAGTGCTTGTCGACATCTCGTCGGACCTCAGGCCCTGGAAGCCAGATCCAGGGCCAAATTCCATGGGGCCACAGTCCAAACCTCGGAACACCGGATCCAAATCCCGTGAGAACTCAGGCCTGATCGGCCACTCCCAGGCAAACATCTCGGTTAGGTGTCCGTATCTCAGGACAACTGTGCCAAAGTCTCGGAATGTCAGGTGTACTCGACGAGATCCAGGGGTACATGTCACGTGGTCTCCGTCTGAATGTGCCCCGCCACCTCCGACACTTGGGAGAGTGCTGGTCCAATCCGTGGATGCCAGGAGCCAGTCTCGTGGGATCTGATTCCAAATCGAGCCAGAACTCGTCAAAACCTCTTGAGTGTTTGCGCCCAAGTTAGGGGATCCCGATGCCACTCCGGGGTGATCTCGGCCGATGCCCAGGAGAACCCATCCAAATGTCAACAAACCCTGGCCCTGTCAGGGAGATTCACGGGCATATGTCACGTGATCACGGCCCCAGCCTCGGAAGAACGCACTCAAGTCTCCTGGGGCCACCGGCCATTGGATGAGAAACAGCATCTAAGTTCATCAGACTTCAGGTAAAACGCGGGAATGCTCAGGCAAATCTCGTGGGGATCTCTGGCCCAGTTAGCGAGATCCAGAAGCAATCCCAAGGGGGTTGAAATCCAATTGTCATTAGAACGGAGCCAAAACCCTGAGGTCTCACCCCAGTCAGGGGTCTCGAGCAGATAAACTCATGGGATCGCAGTCTAAATTTTGGAGGCCCTGACCCACATCTCAAGAGATCTCAAGCCCTGCATGCGAGTTCCCAGACACACGTTTCGGCATATCCGTCCAAAACTCGGAAGAGATATGGATATGTCCTGAGATGTCAGGAATGATCAGAGAGATGGTGAGGCACCTGTCTCGTTGATCTTAGTGCGAATCTCGTGAGGAATCTCCGAATCTGGTGGAATCTCCCATCTGTTCGGCCACTCGCAGGACCCGAGGTTACCGGATCGTAGTCCGGACCTCCCCAGAACTCATCCAAATCTCTTGAGACCTCGGGCGCAGTCAGTGAGCTGCAGGGCATAGCTCGCCCCTTCTCAGTCCAAACCGAGGGGACCACATGCAATGTTCGAGTGCTGTCGGGCCCAGTCAGGGAGATTCGGGGTCAAATCTGGCGTCTCCTCCGTCCATGCGTCGGAGGAACGCACTCAATGCTCCTGGGATCTCGGGGAGCTCTATGGGACAAAGAGCGTCTGACTTCAGGGGAGCTCCATCCAAATCTCGGGACGGCTCATGCAAATCTGGTGTGATCCCATGCCCAGTCCTCGAGTTCCAGGGGGCAATGCTCACATGATCTCCATCCCAATTTCAGGAGGGGCCCTGCAGATCCAGAGCGCTCACGTCAAGACATCAAGGCCCCGGTAACGAACCCGCGTGGTTTCAGGCCAAGTCTTGGGGGGAACAAACAGCAAGTCATGGCAGCACAGGCCCCCTCTGCAAGACCCGGGGGCAAACCTCTCATGGTTTTAGTCTGCATCTCGGGAGAGCGCCTCCAAACCGCAGGATACAACGGGGCCAGGCAGCGAGATGGAAAGACAAACCAAGTGGGATCCCAGCACACGTCTGGGGACACCTGGCCCCAATGGAACAAGATCTCGGGCCTTGTGGAGGTTATGGAGGTCGCTTGGCTCAGGATAGTCGTCCAAATCTCGGTAGAACTGCGCGAATGCCCTGAGGTCTCAGGAAACGTCAGCGAGACCCAGGGAGACACGCACATGATCTCCGTCGACATCGCGTTTGCAATCTCCCAACCTCGTGGGAGCTCTGGTGCGTTCCACTACAACCTGTGGCTACGTGCACCGTTTCGGATTTCAAATGTCGCCAGAGCTCCTCAAACCATCTTGAGACTTCGACCCCTTTCGGTGAGATCCGGGGGCGAATCTCAGCTGATCTCAGTCCAAATCTCGGGAGGTCTCCTCCCCAGCTTCAGGGTTCTCGGACAATTTCAGGGAGATTCACAGGCAAAACTCCCATGATCTCCGGTCGGATGCGCTGACTCCAACCCACGGGATCTCAGGCCAAGGCCTCTCTGTTAGACACAGGGTTCAACTTCACAAATCTCAGTCCAAATCTCGGGAGAAAGCCTCCAAACCTCGGTCGACCCCGGTCACCATCAGGGCGACCCAGGGCCCAACTCCTGAGCTCTCAATCACCTTTGCAGCAGAACCCACCCAATGCCCCTGAGTCCTCACGTCCGGACGGTGCGAACCAGGCTCCAAACCTGAGTGATTTCGTGCGAACCTTGGAGAACAAACCCCATCTTGTCAAAGCTCGGGACCCCTCAGTGGCTTCCGAGGGCAATTCGCAGGGGACCTGAATCCAATTCTCAGGAGTGCTCGTCGACATCTCATGGGACCACAGGCCCAGGAAGCCAGATCCAGGGCCAAATCTCATGGGGCCGCAGTCCACACCTCGGAACACCGGATCCAAATCCTGTGAGAACTCAGGACCCGTCGGACTCTCCCAGGCAAACGTCTCCGTGTAGGTGTCCGAATCTCAGGACAACTGTGCCAAAGCCTCGAAATGTCAGGTGTACTCGCCGAGATCGAGGGGCACATGTCACGTGGTCTCCGTCTGAATGAGGCTCGCCACCTCCGACACTTGTGAGAACGCTGGTCCAATCCGTGAATGCCAGGAGCCAGTCTCGTGGGATCGGATTCCAAATCGAGCTGGAACTCGTCAAAATCTCTTTAGTGGTTTGTGCCCAAGTTATGGAATCCGGGTGATCTCAGCCAAAGTCCAGGAGAACTCATTCAAATGTCAAGAACCCCTGGCCCTGTCAGGGAGATTCACGGACATATGTCACGTGATCACAGCCCCAGGCTCGGAAGAACGCACTCAAATCTTGCGGGGCCACTGTCCGTTGCGTGAGAAACAGCATCTAAGTTCATCTGACTTTAGGCGTAACACGGGAACACACACGCAAATTCCGGGGGGACCTCTGGCCCAGTTAGCGAGATCCAGAAGCAATCCCCAGGGGGTTGAAATCCAATTGTCATTAGAACGAAACCAAATCCCTGAGGTCTCACCCCAGTCAGGGGTCTCAAGCAATTAAACTCATGGGATCGCAGTCTAAACTTTGGAGGCCCTGACCCACATCTCATGAGATCTCAGGCCCTGCCTGCGAGTTCCTGGAAACACGTGTCGGCATATCCGTCCAAATATCGGAAGAGCTATGGAAATGTCCTGAGTTGTCAGGAATGATCAGAGAGATCGAGAGGCACCTGTCTCGTTGTTCTCAGGGCGAATCTCACGAGGAATCTCCGAATCTGGTGGAATCTCCGGTCCGTTCGGCCACTGGCAGGGCCCGAGGTCACCGGATCGTAGTCCAGACCTCCCCAGAACTCAACCAAATCTCTTGAGACCTCGGGCGCAGTCAGTGAGCGGCAGGGCAAAGCTCGCCCCTTCTCAGTCCAAACCTAGGGGACCACATGCAATGTTCGAGCACTGTCGGGCCCAGTCAGGGAGATTCGGGATCAAATATGGTGTCTCCTCCGTCCAAGCCTCGGAAGAACTCACTCAAAACTCCTGGGATCTCGGGGAGCTCTGTGGGACAGAGAGCACCTGACTTCAGGGGAGCTCCGTCCAAATCTCGGGACGGCTCATGCAAATCTGCCGTGATCCCATACCCAGTCCTCGAGATCCAGGGGGCAATGCTCACGTGATTTCCATCCCAATTTCAGGAGGGGCCCTGAAGTTCCAGAGCGCTCAGGTCCGGATATCAAGGCCCGGGTTCCAACCCCGCGTGGTTTCAGGCCAAATCTTGGGGGGAACAAACCGCAAGTCATGGCAGCACAGGCCCCCTCTGCAGTACCGGGGGGCAAAATTCTCGTGCTTTTAGTCTGCATCTCGGAAGAGCGCCTCCAAACCGCAGGAGACCACGGAGCCAGGCAGCCAGATGGAAGGGCAAATCAAATGGGATCCCAGCCCACGTCTGGGGACACCTGGCCCCCAGGGAACGAGGTCTCCGGCCTTGGGGAGGATAAGGAGGTCGCTTGGCTCAAGATAGCCGTCCAAATCTCGGTAGAACTGCGCGAATCCCCGGAGATCTCAGGAAAAGTCAGCGAGACCCAGGGACACACGGCACGTGATCTCCGTCGGCATCGCGTTCGAGATCTCCCAACGACGTTGGAGCTCTGGCCCGTTCCTCTAAAACCTGTGGCCACGTGCGCCGTTTCTGAGTTCAAATGTCGACAGAGCTCCACAAACCCTCTTGAGACCTCGGCCCCTTTCCGTGAGATCCGGGGGCGAATCTCAGCTGCTCTCAGTCCAAATCTCGGGAGGTGTCCTCCCCAGCTTCAGGGTTCTCGGGGCTTTTCAGGGAGATTCACAGGCAAACCTCCCGTGATCTCCGGTCGGAGGCGCTGACTCCAATCCTTCGGGATCTCAGGCCAAGGCCTCTCTGTTAGACCGAGGGTTCAACTTCAGCATATCTCAGTCCAAATCTCGGGAGTACTCCTCCAAACCGCGGTCGATCCCAGTCACCTCAGGGAGACCCAGTGTCCAACTCCTGAGCTCTCAATCACCTTTGCGGCAGAACTCATCCAATGCTCCTGAGTGCTCACGTCCGGACGGTGCGAACCAGGCTCCAAACCTGAGTGCTTTCGGGCGAACCTTGGAGAACAACCCCCATCTCGTCAAACCTCAGGATGCCTCAGTGGCTTCCGCGGGCAATTCGCGGAGGACCTGAATCCCATTCTCAGCAGTGCTTGTCGACATCTCGTCGGACCTCAGGCCCTGGAAGCCAGATCCAGGGCCAAATTCCATGGGGCCACAGTCCAAACCTCGGAACACCGGATCCAAATCCCGTGAGAACACAGGCCTGATCGGCCACTCCCAGGCAAACATCTCGGTTAGGTGTCCGTATCTCAGGACAACTGTGCCAAAGTCTCGGAATGTCAGGTGTACTCGACGAGATCCAGGGGTACATGTCACGTGGTCTCCGTCTGAATGTGCCCCGCCACCTCCGACACTTGGGAGAGTGCTGGTCCAATCCGTGGATGCCAGGAGCCAGTCTCGTGGGATCTGATTCCAAATCGAGCCAGAACTCGTCAAAACCTCTTGAGTGTTTGCGCCCAAGTTAGGGGATCCCGATGCCACTCCGGGGTGATCTCGGCCGATGCCCAGGAGAACCCATCCAAATGTCAACAAACCCTGGCCCTGTCAGGGAGATTCACGGGCATATGTCACGTGATCACGGCCCCAGCCTCGGAAGAACGCACTCAAGTCTCCTGGGGCCACCGGCCATTGGATGAGAAACAGCATCTAAGTTCATCAGACTTCAGGTAAAACGCGGGAATGCTCAGGCAAATCTCGTGGGGATCTCTGGCCCAGTTAGCGAGATCCAGAAGCAATCCCAAGGGGGTTGAAATCCAATTGTCATTAGAACGGAGCCAAAACCCTGAGGTCTCACCCCAGTCAGGGGTCTCGAGCAGATAAACTCATGGGATCGCAGTCTAAATTTTGGAGGCCCTGACCCACATCTCAAGAGATCTCAAGCCCTGCATGCGAGTTCCCAGACACACGTTTCGGCATATCCGTCCAAACCTCGGAAGAGATATGGATATGTCCTGAGATGTCAGGAATGATCAGAGAGATGGTGAGGCACCTGTCTCGTTGATCTTAGTGCGAATCTCGTGAGGAATCTCCGAATCTGGTGGAATCTCCCATCTGTTCGGCCACTCGCAGGACCCGAGGTTACCGGATCGTAGTCCGGACCTCCCCAGAACTCATCCAAATCTCTTGAGACCTCGGGCGCAGTCAGTGAGCTGCAGGGCATAGCTCGCCCCTTCTCAGTCCAAACCGAGGGGACCACATGCAATGTTCGAGTGCTGTCGGGCCCAGTCAGGGAGATTCGGGGTCAAATCTGGCGTCTCCTCCGTCCATGCGTCGGAGGAACGCACTCAATGCTCCTGGGATCTCGGGGAGCTCTATGGGACAAAGAGCGTCTGACTTCAGGGGAGCTCCATCCAAATCTCGGGACGGCTCATGCAAATCTGGTGTGATCCCATGCCCAGTCCTCGAGTTCCAGGGGGCAATGCTCACATGATCTCCATCCCAATTTCAGGAGGGGCCCTGCAGATCCAGAGCGCTCACGTCAAGACATCAAGGCCCCGGTAACGAACCCGCGTGGTTTCAGGCCAAGTCTTGGGGGGAACAAACAGCAAGTCATGGCAGCACAGGCCCCCTCTGCAAGACCCGGGGGCAAACCTCTCATGGTTTTAGTCTGCATCTCGGGAGAGCGCCTCCAAACCGCAGGATACAACGGGGCCAGGCAGCGAGATGGAAAGACAAACCAAGTGGGATCCCAGCACACGTCTGGGGACACCTGGCCCCAATGGAACAAGATCTCGGGCCTTGTGGAGGTTATGGAGGTCGCTTGGCTCAGGATAGTCGTCCAAATCTCGGTAGAACTGCGCGAATGCCCTGAGGTCTCAGGAAACGTCAGCGAGACCCAGGGAGACACGCACATGATCTCCGTCGACATCGCCTTTGCAATCTCCCAACCTCGTGGGAGCTCTGGTGCGTTCCACTACAACCTGTGGCTACGTGCACCGTTTCGGATTTCAAATGTCGCCAGAGCTCCTCAAACCATCTTGAGACTTCGACCCCTTTCGGTGAGATCCGGGGGCGAATCTCAGCTGATCTCAGTCCAAATCTCGGGAGGTCTCCTCCCCAGCTTCAGGGTTCTCGGACAATTTCAGGGAGATTCACAGGCAAAACTCCCATGATCTCCGGTCGGATGCACTGACTCCAACCCACGGGATCTCAGGCCAAGGCCTCTCTGTTAGACACAGGGTTCAACTTCACAAATCTCAGTCCAAATCTCGGGAGAAAGCCTCCAAACCTCGGTCGACCCCGGTCACCATCAGGGCGACCCAGGGCCCAACTCCTGAGCTCTCAATCACCTTTGCAGCAGAACCCACCCAATGCCCCTGAGTCCTCACGTCCGGCGGTGCGAACCAGGCTCCAAACCTGAGTGCTTTCGTGCGAACCTTGGAGAACAAACCCCATCTTGTCAAAGCTCGGGACCCCTCAGTGGCTTCCGAGGGCAATTCGCAGGGGACCTGAATCCAATTCTCAGGAGTGCTCGTCGACATCTCATGGGACCACAGGCCCAGGAAGCCAGATCCAGGGCCAAATCTCATGGGACCGCAGTCCACACCTCGGAACACCGGATCCAAATCCTGTGAGAACTCAGGACCCGTCGGACTCTCCCAGGCAAACGTCTCCGTGTAGGTGTCCGAATCTCAGGACAACTGTGCCAAAGCCTCGAAATGTCAGGTGTACTCGCCGAGATCGAGGGGCACATGTCACGTGGTCTCCGTCTGAATGAGGCTCGCCACCTCCGACACTTGTGAGAACGCTGGTCCAATCCGTGAATGCCAGGAGCCAGTCTCGTGGGATCTGATTCCAAATCGAGCTGGAACTCGTCAAAACCTCTTGAGTGTTTGCGCCCAAGTTAGGGGATCCCGATGCCACTCCGGGGTGATCTCGGCCGATGCCCAGGAGAACCCATCCAAATGTCAACAAACCCTGGCCCTGTCAGGGAGATTCACGGGCATATGTCACGTGATCACGGCCCCAGCCTCGGAAGAACGCACTCAAGTCTCCTGGGGCCACCGGCCATTGGATGAGAAACAGCATCTAAGTTCATCAGACTTCAGGTAAAACGCGGGAATGCTCAGGCAAATCTCGTGGGGATCTCTGGCCCAGTTAGCGAGATCCAGAAGCAATCCCAAGGGGGTTGAAATCCAATTGTCATTAGAACGGAGCCAAAACCCTGAGGTCTCACCCCAGTCAGGGGTCTCGAGCAGATAAACTCATGGGATCGCAGTCTAAATTTTGGAGGCCCTGACCCACATCTCAAGAGATCTCAAGCCCTGCATGCGAGTTCCCAGACACACGTTTCGGCATATCCGTCCAAACCTCGGAAGAGATATGGATATGTCCTGAGATGTCAGGAATGATCAGAGAGATGGTGAGGCACCTGTCTCGTTGATCTTAGTGCGAATCTCGTGAGGAATCTCCGAATCTGGTGGAATCTCCCATCTGTTCGGCCACTCGCAGGACCCGAGGTTACCGGATCGTAGTCCGGACCTCCCCAGAACTCATCCAAATCTCTTGAGACCTCGGGCGCAGTCAGTGAGCTGCAGGGCATAGCTCGCCCCTTCTCAGTCCAAACCGAGGGGACCACATGCAATGTTCGAGTGCTGTCGGGCCCAGTCAGGGAGATTCGGGGTCAAATCTGGCGTCTCCTCCGTCCATGCGTCGGAGGAACGCACTCAATGCTCCTGGGATCTCGGGGAGCTCTATGGGACAAAGAGCGTCTGACTTCAGGGGAGCTCCATCCAAATCTCGGGACGGCTCATGCAAATCTGGTGTGATCCCATGCCCAGTCCTCGAGTTCCAGGGGGCAATGCTCACATGATCTCCATCCCAATTTCAGGAGGGGCCCTGCAGATCCAGAGCGCTCACGTCAAGACATCAAGGCCCCGGTAACGAACCCGCGTGGTTTCAGGCCAAGTCTTGGGGGGAACAAACAGCAAGTCATGGCAGCACAGGCCCCCTCTGCAAGACCCGGGGGCAAACCTCTCATGGTTTTAGTCTGCATCTCGGGAGAGCGCCTCCAAACCGCAGGATACAACGGGGCCAGGCAGCGAGATGGAAAGACAAACCAAGTGGGATCCCAGCACACGTCTGGGGACACCTGGCCCCAATGGAACAAGATCTCGGGCCTTGTGGAGGTTATGGAGGTCGCTTGGCTCAGGATAGTCGTCCAAATCTCGGTAGAACTGCGCGAATGCCCTGAGGTCTCAGGAAACGTCAGCGAGACCCAGGGAGACACGCACATGATCTCCGTCGACATCGCCTTTGCAATCTCCCAACCTCGTGGGAGCTCTGGTGCGTTCCACTACAACCTGTGGCTACGTGCACCGTTTCGGATTTCAAATGTCGCCAGAGCTCCTCAAACCATCTTGAGACTTCGACCCCTTTCGGTGAGATCCGGGGGCGAATCTCAGCTGATCTCAGTCCAAATCTCGGGAGGTCTCCTCCCCAGCTTCAGGGTTCTCGGACAATTTCAGGGAGATTCACAGGCAAAACTCCCATGATCTCCGGTCGGATGCACTGACTCCAACCCACGGGATCTCAGGCCAAGGCCTCTCTGTTAGACACAGGGTTCAACTTCACAAATCTCAGTCCAAATCTCGGGAGAAAGCCTCCAAACCTCGGTCGACCCCGGTCACCATCAGGGCGACCCAGGGCCCAACTCCTGAGCTCTCAATCACCTTTGCAGCAGAACCCACCCAATGCCCCTGAGTCCTCACGTCCGGCGGTGCGAACCAGGCTCCAAACCTGAGTGCTTTCGTGCGAACCTTGGAGAACAAACCCCATCTTGTCAAAGCTCGGGACCCCTCAGTGGCTTCCGAGGGCAATTCGCAGGGGACCTGAATCCAATTCTCAGGAGTGCTCGTCGACATCTCATGGGACCACAGGCCCAGGAAGCCAGATCCAGGGCCAAATCTCATGGGACCGCAGTCCACACCTCGGAACACCGGATCCAAATCCTGTGAGAACTCAGGACCCGTCGGACTCTCCCAGGCAAACGTCTCCGTGTAGGTGTCCGAATCTCAGGACAACTGTGCCAAAGCCTCGAAATGTCAGGTGTACTCGCCGAGATCGAGGGGCACATGTCACGTGGTCTCCGTCTGAATGAGGCTCGCCACCTCCGACACTTGTGAGAACGCTGGTCCAATCCGTGAATGCCAGGAGCCAGTCTCGTGGGATCTGATTCCAAATCGAGCTGGAACTCGTCAAAATCTCTTTAGTGGTTTGTGCCCAAGTTATGGAATCCGGGTGATCTCAGCCAAAGTCCAGGAGAACTCATTCAAATGTCAAGAACCCCTGGCCCTGTCAGGGAGATTCACGGACATATGTCACGTGATCACAGCCCCAGGCTCGGAAGAACGCACTCAAATCTTGCGGGGCCACTGTCCGTTGCGTGAGAAACAGCATCTAAGTTCATCTGACTTTAGGCGTAACACGGGAACACACACGCAAATTCCGGGGGGACCTCTGGCCCAGTTAGCGAGATCCAGAAGCAATCCCCAGGGGGTTGAAATCCAATTGTCATTAGAACGAAACCAAATCCCTGAGGTCTCACCCCAGTCAGGGGTCTCAAGCAATTAAACTCATGGGATCGCAGTCTAAATTTTGGAGGCCCTGACCCACATCTCATGAGATCTCAGGCCCTGCCTGCGAGTTCCTGGAAACACGTGTCGGCATATCCGTCCAAATATCGGAAGAGCTATGGAAATGTCCTGAGATGTCAGGAATGATCAGAGAGATCGAGAGGCACCTGTCTCGTTGTTCTCAGGGCGAATCTCACGAGGAATCTCCGAATCTGGTGGAATCTCCGGTCCGTTCGGCCACTGGCAGGGCCCGAGGTCACCGGATCGTAGTCCAGACCTCCCCAGAACTCATCCAAATCTCTTGAGACCTCGGGCGCAGTCAGTGAGCGGCAGGGCAAAGCTCGCCCCTTCTCAGTCCAAACCTAGGGGACCACATGCAATGTTCGAGCACTGTCGGGCCCAGTCAGGGAGATTCGGGATCAAATATGGTGTCTCCTCCGTCCAAGCCTCGGAAGAACTCACTCAAAACTCCTGGGATCTCGGGGAGCTCTGTGGGACGGAGAGCACCTGACTTCAGGGGAGCTCCGTCCAAATCTCGGGACGGCTCATGCAAATCTGCCGTGATCCCATACCCAGTCCTCGAGATCCAGGGGGCAATGCTCACGTGATTTCCATCCCAATTTCAGGAGGGGCCCTGAAGTTCCAGAGCGCTCAGGTCCGGATATCAAGGCCCGGGTTCCAACCCCGCGTGGTTTCAGGCCAAATCTTGGGGGGAACAAACCGCAAGTCATGGCAGCACAGGCCCCCTCTGCAGTACCGGGGGGCAAAATTCTCGTGCTTTTAGTCTGCATCTCGGAAGAGCGCCTCCAAACCGCAGGAGACCACGGAGCCAGGCAGCCAGATGGAAGGGCAAATCAAATGGCATCCCAGCCCACGTCTGGGGACACCTGGCCCCCAGGGAACGAGGTCTCCGGCCTTGGGGAGGATAAGGAGGTCGCTTGGCTCAAGATAGCCGTCCAAATCTCGGTAGAACTGCGCGAATCCCCGGAGATCTCAGGAAAAGTCAGCGAGACCCAGGGACACACGGCACGTGATCTCCGTCGGCATCGCGTTCGAGATCTCCCAACGACGTTGGAGCTCTGGCCCGTTCCTCTAAAACCTGTGGCCACGTGCGCCGTTTCTGAGTTCAAATGTCGACAGAGCTCCACAAACCCTCTTGAGACCTCGGCCCCTTTCCGTGAGATCCGGGGGCGAATCTCAGCTGCTCTCAGTCCAAATCTCGGGAGGTGTCCTCCCCAGCTTCAGGGTTCTCGGGGCTTTTCAGGGAGATTCACAGGCAAACCTCCCGTGATCTCCGGTCGGAGGCGCTGACTCCAATCCTTCGGGATCTCAGGCCAAGGCCTCTCTGTTAGACCGAGGGTTCAACTTCAGCATATCTCAGTCCAAATCTCGGGAGTACTCCTCCAAACCGCGGTCGATCCCAGTCACCTCAGGGAGACCCAGTGTCCAACTCCTGAGCTCTCAATCACCTTTGCGGCAGAACTCATCCAATGCTCCTGAGTGCTCACGTCCGGACGGTGCGAACCAGGCTCCAAACCTGAGTGCTTTCGGGCGAACCTTGGAGAACAAACCCCATCTCGTCAAACCTCAGGATGCCTCAGTGGCTTCCGCGGGCAATTCGCGGAGGACCTGAATCCCATTCTCAGCAGTGCTTGTCGACATCTCGTCGGACCTCAGGCCCTGGAAGCCAGATCCAGGGCCAAATTCCATGGGGCCACAGTCCAAACCTCGGAACACCGGATCCAAATCCCGTGAGAACTCAGGCCTGATCGGCCACTCCCAGGCAAACATCTCGGTTAGGTGTCCGTATCTCAGGACAACTGTGCCAAAGTCTCGGAATGTCAGGTGTACTCGACGAGATCCAGGGGTACATGTCACGTGGTCTCCGTCTGAATGTGCCCCGCCACCTCCGACACTTGGGAGAGTGCTGGTCCAATCCGTGGATGCCAGGAGCCAGTCTCGTGGGATCTGATTCCAAATCGAGCCAGAACTCGTCAAAACCTCTTGAGTGTTTGTGCCCAAGTTAGGGGATCCCGATGCCACTCCGGGGTGATCTCGGCCGATGCCCAGGAGAACCCATCCAAATGTCAACAAACCCTGGCCCTGTCAGGGAGATTCACGGGCATATGTCACGTGATCACGGCCCCAGCCTCGGAAGAACGCACTCAAGTCTCCTGGGGCCACCGGCCATTGGATGAGAAACAGCATCTAAGTTCATCAGACTTCAGGTAAAACGCGGGAATGCTCAGGCAAATCTCGTGGGGATCTCTGGCCCAGTTAGCGAGATCCAGAAGCAATCCCAAGGGGGTTGAAATCCAATTGTCATTAGAACGGAGCCAAAACCCTGAGGTCTCACCCCAGTCAGGGGTCTCGAGCAGATAAACTCATGGGATCGCAGTCTAAATTTTGGAGGCCCTGACCCACATCTCAAGAGATCTCAAGCCCTGCATGCGAGTTCCCAGACACACGTTTCGGCATATCCGTCCAAAACTCGGAAGAGATATGGATATGTCCTGAGATGTCAGGAATGATCAGAGAGATGGTGAGGCACCTGTCTCGTTGATCTTAGTGCGAATCTCGTGAGGAATCTCCGAATCTGGTGGAATCTCCCATCTGTTCGGCCACTCGCAGGACCCGAGGTTACCGGATCGTAGTCCGGACCTCCCCAGAACTCATCCAAATCTCTTGAGACCTCGGGCGCAGTCAGTGAGCTGCAGGGCATAGCTCGCCCCTTCTCAGTCCAAACCGAGGGGACCACATGCAATGTTCGAGTGCTGTCGGGCCCAGTCAGGGAGACTCGGGGTCAAATCTGGCGTCTCCTCCGTCCATGCGTCGGAGGAACGCACTCAATGCTCCTGGGATCTCGGGGAGCTCTATGGGACAAAGAGCGTCTGACTTCAGGGGAGCTCCATCCAAATCTCGGGACGGCTCATGCAAATCTGGTGTGATCCCATGCCCAGTCCTCGAGTTCCAGGGGGCAATGCTCACATGATCTCCATCCCAATTTCAGGAGGGGCCCTGCAGATCCAGAGCGCTCACGTCAAGACATCAAGGCCCCGGTAACGAACCCGCGTGGTTTCAGGCCAAGTCTTGGGGGGAACAAACAGCAAGTCATGGCAGCACAGGCCCCCTCTGCAAGACCCGGGGGCAAACCTCTCATGGTTTTAGTCTGCATCTCGGGAGAGCGCCTCCAAACCGCAGGATACAACGGGGCCAGGCAGCGAGATGGAAAGACAAACCAAGTGGGATCCCAGCACACGTCTGGGGACACCTGGCCCCAATGGAACAAGATCTCGGGCCTTGTGGAGGTTATGGAGGTCGCTTGGCTCAGGATAGTCGTCCAAATCTCGGTAGAACTGCGCGAATGCCCTGAGGTCTCAGGAAACGTCAGCGAGACCCAGGGAGACACGCACATGATCTCCGTCGACATCGCGTTTGCAATCTCCCAACCTCGTGGGAGCTCTGGTGCGTTCCACTACAACCTGTGGCTACGTGCACCGTTTCGGATTTCAAATGTCGCCAGAGCTCCTCAAACCATCTTGAGACTTCGACCCCTTTCGGTGAGATCCGGGGGCGAATCTCAGCTGATCTCAGTCCAAATCTCGGGAGGTCTCCTCCCCAGCTTCAGGGTTCTCGGACAATTTCAGGGAGATTCACAGGCAAAACTCCCATGATCTCCGGTCGGATGCGCTGACTCCAACCCACGGGATCTCAGGCCAAGGCCTCTCTGTTAGACACAGGGTTCAACTTCACAAATCTCAGTCCAAATCTCGGGAGAAAGCCTCCAAACCTCGGTCGACCCCGGTCACCATCAGGGCGACCCAGGGCCCAACTCCTGAGCTCTCAATCACCTTTGCAGCAGAACCCACCCAATGCCCCTGAGTCCTCACGTCCGGACGGTGCGAACCAGGCTCCAAACCTGAGTGCTTTCGTGCGAACCTTGGAGAACAAACCCCATCTTGTCAAAGCTCGGGACCCCTCAGTGGCTTCCGAGGGCAATTCGCAGGGGACCTGAATCCAATTCTCAGGAGTGCTCGTCGACATCTCATGGGACCACAGGCCCAGGAAGCCAGATCCAGGGCCAAATCTCATGGGGCCGCAGTCCACACCTCGGAACACCGGATCCAAATCCTGTGAGAACTCAGGACCCGTCGGACTCTCCCAGGCAAACGTCTCCGTGTAGGTGTCCGAATCTCAGGACAACTGTGCCAAAGCCTCGAAATGTCAGGTGTACTCGCCGAGATCGAGGGGCACATGTCACGTGGTCTCCGTCTGAATGAGGCTCGCCACCTCCGACACTTGTGAGAACGCTGGTCCAATCCGTGAATGCCAGGAGCCAGTCTCGTGGGATCGGATTCCAAATCGAGCTGGAACTCGTCAAAATCTCTTTAGTGGTTTGTGCCCAAGTTATGGAATCCGGGTGATCTCAGCCAAAGTCCAGGAGAACTCATTCAAATGTCAAGAACCCCTGGCCCTGTCAGGGAGATTCACGGACATATGTCACGTGATCACAGCCCCAGGCTCGGAAGAACGCACTCAAATCTTGCGGGGCCACTGTCCGTTGCGTGAGAAACAGCATCTAAGTTCATCTGACTTTAGGCGTAACACGGGAACACACACGCAAATTCCGGGGGGACCTCTGGCCCAGTTAGCGAGATCCAGAAGCAATCCCCAGGGGGTTGAAATCCAATTGTCATTAGAACGAAACCAAATCCCTGAGGTCTCACCCCAGTCAGGGGTCTCAAGCAATTAAACTCATGGGATCGCAGTCTAAATTTTGGAGGCCCTGACCCACATCTCATGAGATCTCAGGCCCTGCCTGCGAGTTCCTGGAAACACGTGTCGGCATATCCGTCCAAATATCGGAAGAGCTATGGAAATGTCCTGAGTTGTCAGGAATGATCAGAGAGATCGAGAGGCACCTGTCTCGTTGTTCTCAGGGCGAATCTCACGAGGAATCTCCGAATCTGGTGGAATCTCCGGTCCGTTCGGCCACTGGCAGGGCCCGAGGTCACCGGATCGTAGTCCAGACCTCCCCAGAACTCAACCAAATCTCTTGAGACCTCGGGCGCAGTCAGTGAGCGGCAGGGCAAAGCTCGCCCCTTCTCAGTCCAAACCTAGGGGACCACATGCAATGTTCGAGCACTGTCGGGCCCAGTCAGGGAGATTCGGGATCAAATATGGTGTCTCCTCCGTCCAAGCCTCGGAAGAACTCACTCAAAACTCCTGGGATCTCGGGGAGCTCTGTGGGACAGAGAGCACCTGACTTCAGGGGAGCTCCGTCCAAATCTCGGGACGGCTCATGCAAATCTGCCGTGATCCCATACCCAGTCCTCGAGATCCAGGGGGCAATGCTCACGTGATTTCCATCCCAATTTCAGGAGGGGCCCTGAAGTTCCAGAGCGCTCAGGTCCGGATATCAAGGCCCGGGTTCCAACCCCGCGTGGTTTCAGGCCAAATCTTGGGGGGAACAAACCGCAAGTCATGGCAGCACAGGCCCCCTCTGCAGTACCGGGGGGCAAAATTCTCGTGCTTTTAGTCTGCATCTCGGAAGAGCGCCTCCAAACCGCAGGAGACCACGGAGCCAGGCAGCCAGATGGAAGGGCAAATCAAATGGCATCCCAGCCCACGTCTGGGGACACCTGGCCCCCAGGGAACGAGGTCTCCGGCCTTGGGGAGGATAAGGAGGTCGCTTGGCTCAAGATAGCCGTCCAAATCTCGGTAGAACTGCGCGAATCCCCGGAGATCTCAGGAAAAGTCAGCGAGACCCAGGGACACACGGCACGTGATCTCCGTCGGCATCGCGTTCGAGATCTCCCAACGACGTTGGAGCTCTGGCCCGTTCCTCTAAAACCTGTGGCCACGTGCGCCGTTTCTGAGTTCAAATGTCGACAGAGCTCCACAAACCCTCTTGAGACCTCGGCCCCTTTCCGTGAGATCCGGGGGCGAATCTCAGCTGCTCTCAGTCCAAATCTCGGGAGGTGTCCTCCCCAGCTTCAGGGTTCTCGGGGCTTTTCAGGGAGATTCACAGGCAAACCTCCCGTGATCTCCGGTCGGAGGCGCTGACTCCAATCCTTCGGGATCTCAGGCCAAGGCCTCTCTGTTAGACCGAGGGTTCAACTTCAGCATATCTCAGTCCAAATCTCGGGAGTACTCCTCCAAACCGCGGTCGATCCCAGTCACCTCAGGGAGACCCAGTGTCCAACTCCTGAGCTCTCAATCACCTTTGCGGCAGAACTCATCCAATGCTCCTGAGTGCTCACGTCCGGACGGTGCGAACCAGGCTCCAAACCTGAGTGCTTTCGGGCGAACCTTGGAGAACAACCCCCATCTCGTCAAACCTCAGGATGCCTCAGTTGCTTCCGCGGGCAATTCGCGGAGGACCTGAATCCCATTCTCAGCAGTGCTTGTCGACATCTCGTCGGACCTCAGGCCCTGGAAGCCAGATCCAGGGCCAAATTCCATGGGGCCACAGTCCAAACCTCGGAACACCGGATCCAAATCCCGTGAGAACACAGGCCTGATCGGCCACTCCCAGGCAAACATCTCAGTTAGGTGTCCGTATCTCAGGACAACTGTGCCAAAGTCTCGGAATGTCAGGTGTACTCGACGAGATCCAGGGGTACATGTCACGTGGTCTCCGTCTGAATGTGCCCCGCCACCTCCGACACTTGGGAGAGTGCTGGTCCAATCCGTGGATGCCAGGAGCCAGTCTCGTGGGATCTGATTCCAAATCGAGCCAGAACTCGTCAAAACCTCTTGAGTGTTTGTGCCCAAGTTAGGGGATCCCGATGCCACTCCGGGGTGATCTCGGCCGATGCCCAGGAGAACCCATCCAAATGTCAACAAACCCTGGCCCTGTCAGGGAGATTCACGGGCATATGTCACGTGATCACGGCCCCAGCCTCGGAAGAACGCACTCAAGTCTCCTGGGGCCACCGGCCATTGGATGAGAAACAGCATCTAAGTTCATCAGACTTCAGGTAAAACGCGGGAATGCTCAGGCAAATCTCGTGGGGATCTCTGGCCCAGTTAGCGAGATCCAGAAGCAATCCCAAGGGGGTTGAAATCCAATTGTCATTAGAACGGAGCCAAAACCCTGAGGTCTCACCCCAGTCAGGGGTCTCGAGCAGATAAACTCATGGGATCGCAGTCTAAATTTTGGAGGCCCTGACCCACATCTCAAGAGATCTCAAGCCCTGCATGCGAGTTCCCAGACACACGTTTCGGCATATCCGTCCAAAACTCGGAAGAGATATGGATATGTCCTGAGATGTCAGGAATGATCAGAGAGATGGTGAGGCACCTGTCTCGTTGATCTTAGTGCGAATCTCGTGAGGAATCTCCGAATCTGGTGGAATCTCCCATCTGTTCGGCCACTCGCAGGACCCGAGGTTACCGGATCGTAGTCCGGACCTCCCCAGAACTCATCCAAATCTCTTGAGACCTCGGGCGCAGTCAGTGAGCTGCAGGGCATAGCTCGCCCCTTCTCAGTCCAAACCGAGGGGACCACATGCAATGTTCGAGTGCTGTCGGGCCCAGTCAGGGAGACTCGGGGTCAAATCTGGCGTCTCCTCCGTCCATGCGTCGGAGGAACGCACTCAATGCTCCTGGGATCTCGGGGAGCTCTATGGGACAAAGAGCGTCTGACTTCAGGGGAGCTCCATCCAAATCTCGGGACGGCTCATGCAAATCTGGTGTGATCCCATGCCCAGTCCTCGAGTTCCAGGGGGCAATGCTCACATGATCTCCATCCCAATTTCAGGAGGGGCCCTGCAGATCCAGAGCGCTCACGTCAAGACATCAAGGCCCCGGTAACGAACCCGCGTGGTTTCAGGCCAAGTCTTGGGGGGAACAAACAGCAAGTCATGGCAGCACAGGCCCCCTCTGCAAGACCCGGGGGCAAACCTCTCATGGTTTTAGTCTGCATCTCGGGAGAGCGCCTCCAAACCGCAGGATACAACGGGGCCAGGCAGCGAGATGGAAAGACAAACCAAGTGGGATCCCAGCACACGTCTGGGGACACCTGGCCCCAATGGAACAAGATCTCGGGCCTTGTGGAGGTTATGGAGGTCGCTTGGCTCAGGATAGTCGTCCAAATCTCGGTAGAACTGCGCGAATGCCCTGAGGTCTCAGGAAACGTCAGCGAGACCCAGGGAGACACGCACATGATCTCCGTCGACATCGCGTTTGCAATCTCCCAACCTCGTGGGAGCTCTGGTGCGTTCCACTACAACCTGTGGCTACGTGCACCGTTTCGGATTTCAAATGTCGCCAGAGCTCCTCAAACCATCTTGAGACTTCGACCCCTTTCGGTGAGATCCGGGGGCGAATCTCAGCTGATCTCAGTCCAAATCTCGGGAGGTCTCCTCCCCAGCTTCAGGGTTCTCGGACAATTTCAGGGAGATTCACAGGCAAAACTCCCATGATCTCCGGTCGGATGCGCTGACTCCAACCCACGGGATCTCAGGCCAAGGCCTCTCTGTTAGACACAGGGTTCAACTTCACAAATCTCAGTCCAAATCTCGGGAGAAAGCCTCCAAACCTCGGTCGACCCCGGTCACCATCAGGGCGACCCAGGGCCCAACTCCTGAGCTCTCAATCACCTTTGCAGCAGAACCCACCCAATGCCCCTGAGTCCTCACGTCCGGACGGTGCGAACCAGGCTCCAAACCTGAGTGCTTTCGTGCGAACCTTGGAGAACAAACCCCATCTTGTCAAAGCTCGGGACCCCTCAGTGGCTTCCGAGGGCAATTCGCAGGGGACCTGAATCCAATTCTCAGGAGTGCTCGTCGACATCTCATGGGACCACAGGCCCAGGAAGCCAGATCCAGGGCCAAATCTCATGGGGCCGCAGTCCACACCTCGGAACACCGGATCCAAATCCTGTGAGAACTCAGGACCCGTCGGACTCTCCCAGGCAAACGTCTCCGTGTAGGTGTCCGAATCTCAGGACAACTGTGCCAAAGCCTCGAAATGTCAGGTGTACTCGCCGAGATCGAGGGGCACATGTCACGTGGTCTCCGTCTGAATGAGGCTCGCCACCTCCGACACTTGTGAGAACGCTGGTCCAATCCGTGAATGCCAGGAGCCAGTCTCGTGGGATCGGATTCCAAATCGAGCTGGAACTCGTCAAAATCTCTTTAGTGGTTTGTGCCCAAGTTATGGAATCCGGGTGATCTCAGCCAAAGTCCAGGAGAACTCATTCAAATGTCAAGAACCCCTGGCCCTGTCAGGGAGATTCACGGACATATGTCACGTGATCACAGCCCCAGGCTCGGAAGAACGCACTCAAATCTTGCGGGGCCACTGTCCGTTGCGTGAGAAACAGCATCTAAGTTCATCTGACTTTAGGCGTAACACGGGAACACACACGCAAATTCCGGGGGGACCTCTGGCCCAGTTAGCGAGATCCAGAAGCAATCCCCAGGGGGTTGAAATCCAATTGTCATTAGAACGAAACCAAATCCCTGAGGTCTCACCCCAGTCAGGGGTCTCAAGCAATTAAACTCATGGGATCGCAGTCTAAATTTTGGAGGCCCTGACCCACATCTCATGAGATCTCAGGCCCTGCCTGCGAGTTCCTGGAAACACGTGTCGGCATATCCGTCCAAATATCGGAAGAGCTATGGAAATGTCCTGAGTTGTCAGGAATGATCAGAGAGATCGAGAGGCACCTGTCTCGTTGTTCTCAGGGCGAATCTCACGAGGAATCTCCGAATCTGGTGGAATCTCCGGTCCGTTCGGCCACTGGCAGGGCCCGAGGTCACCGGATCGTAGTCCAGACCTCCCCAGAACTCAACCAAATCTCTTGAGACCTCGGGCGCAGTCAGTGAGCGGCAGGGCAAAGCTCGCCCCTTCTCAGTCCAAACCTAGGGGACCACATGCAATGTTCGAGCACTGTCGGGCCCAGTCAGGGAGATTCGGGATCAAATATGGTGTCTCCTCCGTCCAAGCCTCGGAAGAACTCACTCAAAACTCCTGGGATCTCGGGGAGCTCTGTGGGACAGAGAGCACCTGACTTCAGGGGAGCTCCGTCCAAATCTCGGGACGGCTCATGCAAATCTGCCGTGATCCCATACCCAGTCCTCGAGATCCAGGGGGCAATGCTCACGTGATTTCCATCCCAATTTCAGGAGGGGCCCTGAAGTTCCAGAGCGCTCAGGTCCGGATATCAAGGCCCGGGTTCCAACCCCGCGTGGTTTCAGGCCAAATCTTGGGGGGAACAAACCGCAAGTCATGGCAGCACAGGCCCCCTCTGCAGTACCGGGGGGCAAAATTCTCGTGCTTTTAGTCTGCATCTCGGAAGAGCGCCTCCAAACCGCAGGAGACCACGGAGCCAGGCAGCCAGATGGAAGGGCAAATCAAATGGCATCCCAGCCCACGTCTGGGGACACCTGGCCCCCAGGGAACGAGGTCTCCGGCCTTGGGGAGGATAAGGAGGTCGCTTGGCTCAAGATAGCCGTCCAAATCTCGGTAGAACTGCGCGAATCCCCGGAGATCTCAGGAAAAGTCAGCGAGACCCAGGGACACACGGCACGTGATCTCCGTCGGCATCGCGTTCGAGATCTCCCAACGACGTTGGAGCTCTGGCCCGTTCCTCTAAAACCTGTGGCCACGTGCGCCGTTTCTGAGTTCAAATGTCGACAGAGCTCCACAAACCCTCTTGAGACCTCGGCCCCTTTCCGTGAGATCCGGGGGCGAATCTCAGCTGCTCTCAGTCCAAATCTCGGGAGGTGTCCTCCCCAGCTTCAGGGTTCTCGGGGCTTTTCAGGGAGATTCACAGGCAAACCTCCCGTGATCTCCGGTCGGAGGCGCTGACTCCAATCCTTCGGGATCTCAGGCCAAGGCCTCTCTGTTAGACCGAGGGTTCAACTTCAGCATATCTCAGTCCAAATCTCGGGAGTACTCCTCCAAACCGCGGTCGATCCCAGTCACCTCAGGGAGACCCAGTGTCCAACTCCTGAGCTCTCAATCACCTTTGCGGCAGAACTCATCCAATGCTCCTGAGTGCTCACGTCCGGACGGTGCGAACCAGGCTCCAAACCTGAGTGCTTTCGGGCGAACCTTGGAGAACAACCCCCATCTCGTCAAACCTCAGGATGCCTCAGTTGCTTCCGCGGGCAATTCGCGGAGGACCTGAATCCCATTCTCAGCAGTGCTTGTCGACATCTCGTCGGACCTCAGGCCCTGGAAGCCAGATCCAGGGCCAAATTCCATGGGGCCACAGTCCAAACCTCGGAACACCGGATCCAAATCCCGTGAGAACACAGGCCTGATCGGCCACTCCCAGGCAAACATCTCAGTTAGGTGTCCGTATCTCAGGACAACTGTGCCAAAGTCTCGGAATGTCAGGTGTACTCGACGAGATCCAGGGGTACATGTCACGTGGTCTCCGTCTGAATGTGCCCCGCCACCTCCGACACTTGGGAGAGTGCTGGTCCAATCCGTGGATGCCAGGAGCCAGTCTCGTGGGATCTGATTCCAAATCGAGCCAGAACTCGTCAAAACCTCTTGAGTGTTTGTGCCCAAGTTAGGGGATCCCGATGCCACTCCGGGGTGATCTCGGCCGATGCCCAGGAGAACCCATCCAAATGTCAACAAACCCTGGCCCTGTCAGGGAGATTCACGGGCATATGTCACGTGATCACGGCCCCAGCCTCGGAAGAACGCACTCAAGTCTCCTGGGGCCACCGGCCATTGGATGAGAAACAGCATCTAAGTTCATCAGACTTCAGGTAAAACGCGGGAATGCTCAGGCAAATCTCGTGGGGATCTCTGGCCCAGTTAGCGAGATCCAGAAGCAATCCCAAGGGGGTTGAAATCCAATTGTCATTAGAACGGAGCCAAAACCCTGAGGTCTCACCCCAGTCAGGGGTCTCGAGCAGATAAACTCATGGGATCGCAGTCTAAATTTTGGAGGCCCTGACCCACATCTCAAGAGATCTCAAGCCCTGCATGCGAGTTCCCAGACACACGTTTCGGCATATCCGTCCAAAACTCGGAAGAGATATGGATATGTCCTGAGATGTCAGGAATGATCAGAGAGATGGTGAGGCACCTGTCTCGTTGATCTTAGTGCGAATCTCGTGAGGAATCTCCGAATCTGGTGGAATCTCCCATCTGTTCGGCCACTCGCAGGACCCGAGGTTACCGGATCGTAGTCCGGACCTCCCCAGAACTCATCCAAATCTCTTGAGACCTCGGGCGCAGTCAGTGAGCTGCAGGGCATAGCTCGCCCCTTCTCAGTCCAAACCGAGGGGACCACATGCAATGTTCGAGTGCTGTCGGGCCCAGTCAGGGAGACTCGGGGTCAAATCTGGCGTCTCCTCCGTCCATGCGTCGGAGGAACGCACTCAATGCTCCTGGGATCTCGGGGAGCTCTATGGGACAAAGAGCGTCTGACTTCAGGGGAGCTCCATCCAAATCTCGGGACGGCTCATGCAAATCTGGTGTGATCCCATGCCCAGTCCTCGAGTTCCAGGGGGCAATGCTCACATGATCTCCATCCCAATTTCAGGAGGGGCCCTGCAGATCCAGAGCGCTCACGTCAAGACATCAAGGCCCCGGTAACGAACCCGCGTGGTTTCAGGCCAAGTCTTGGGGGGAACAAACAGCAAGTCATGGCAGCACAGGCCCCCTCTGCAAGACCCGGGGGCAAACCTCTCATGGTTTTAGTCTGCATCTCGGGAGAGCGCCTCCAAACCGCAGGATACAACGGGGCCAGGCAGCGAGATGGAAAGACAAACCAAGTGGGATCCCAGCACACGTCTGGGGACACCTGGCCCCAATGGAACAAGATCTCGGGCCTTGTGGAGGTTATGGAGGTCGCTTGGCTCAGGATAGTCGTCCAAATCTCGGTAGAACTGCGCGAATGCCCTGAGGTCTCAGGAAACGTCAGCGAGACCCAGGGAGACACGCACATGATCTCCGTCGACATCGCGTTTGCAATCTCCCAACCTCGTGGGAGCTCTGGTGCGTTCCACTACAACCTGTGGCTACGTGCACCGTTTCGGATTTCAAATGTCGCCAGAGCTCCTCAAACCATCTTGAGACTTCGACCCCTTTCGGTGAGATCCGGGGGCGAATCTCAGCTGATCTCAGTCCAAATCTCGGGAGGTCTCCTCCCCAGCTTCAGGGTTCTCGGACAATTTCAGGGAGATTCACAGGCAAAACTCCCATGATCTCCGGTCGGATGCGCTGACTCCAACCCACGGGATCTCAGGCCAAGGCCTCTCTGTTAGACACAGGGTTCAACTTCACAAATCTCAGTCCAAATCTCGGGAGAAAGCCTCCAAACCTCGGTCGACCCCGGTCACCATCAGGGCGACCCAGGGCCCAACTCCTGAGCTCTCAATCACCTTTGCAGCAGAACCCACCCAATGCCCCTGAGTCCTCACGTCCGGACGGTGCGAACCAGGCTCCAAACCTGAGTGCTTTCGTGCGAACCTTGGAGAACAAACCCCATCTTGTCAAAGCTCGGGACCCCTCAGTGGCTTCCGAGGGCAATTCGCAGGGGACCTGAATCCAATTCTCAGGAGTGCTCGTCGACATCTCATGGGACCACAGGCCCAGGAAGCCAGATCCAGGGCCAAATCTCATGGGGCCGCAGTCCACACCTCGGAACACCGGATCCAAATCCTGTGAGAACTCAGGACCCGTCGGACTCTCCCAGGCAAACGTCTCCGTGTAGGTGTCCGAATCTCAGGACAACTGTGCCAAAGCCTCGAAATGTCAGGTGTACTCGCCGAGATCGAGGGGCACATGTCACGTGGTCTCCGTCTGAATGAGGCTCGCCACCTCCGACACTTGTGAGAACGCTGGTCCAATCCGTGAATGCCAGGAGCCAGTCTCGTGGGATCGGATTCCAAATCGAGCTGGAACTCGTCAAAATCTCTTTAGTGGTTTGTGCCCAAGTTATGGAATCCGGGTGATCTCAGCCAAAGTCCAGGAGAACTCATTCAAATGTCAAGAACCCCTGGCCCTGTCAGGGAGATTCACGGACATATGTCACGTGATCACAGCCCCAGGCTCGGAAGAACGCACTCAAATCTTGCGGGGCCACTGTCCGTTGCGTGAGAAACAGCATCTAAGTTCATCTGACTTTAGGCGTAACACGGGAACACACACGCAAATTCCGGGGGGACCTCTGGCCCAGTTAGCGAGATCCAGAAGCAATCCCCAGGGGGTTGAAATCCAATTGTCATTAGAACGAAACCAAATCCCTGAGGTCTCACCCCAGTCAGGGGTCTCAAGCAATTAAACTCATGGGATCGCAGTCTAAATTTTGGAGGCCCTGACCCACATCTCATGAGATCTCAGGCCCTGCCTGCGAGTTCCTGGAAACACGTGTCGGCATATCCGTCCAAATATCGGAAGAGCTATGGAAATGTCCTGAGATGTCAGGAATGATCAGAGAGATCGAGAGGCACCTGTCTCGTTGTTCTCAGGGCGAATCTCACGAGGAATCTCCGAATCTGGTGGAATCTCCGGTCCGTTCGGCCACTGGCAGGGCCCGAGGTCACCGGATCGTAGTCCAGACCTCCCCAGAACTCAACCAAATCTCTTGAGACCTCGGGCGCAGTCAGTGAGCGGCAGGGCAAAGCTCGCCCCTTCTCAGTCCAAACCTAGGGGACCACATGCAATGTTCGAGCACTGTCGGGCCCAGTCAGGGAGATTCGGGATCAAATATGGTGTCTCCTCCGTCCAAGCCTCGGAAGAACTCACTCAAAACTCCTGGGATCTCGGGGAGCTCTGTGGGACAGAGAGCACCTGACTTCAGGGGAGCTCCGTCCAAATCTCGGGACGGCTCATGCAAATCTGCCGTGATCCCATACCCAGTCCTCGAGATCCAGGGGGCAATGCTCACGTGATTTCCATCCCAATTTCAGGAGGGGCCCTGAAGTTCCAGAGCGCTCAGGTCCGGATATCAAGGCCCGGGTTCCAACCCCGCGTGGTTTCAGGCCAAATCTTGGGGGGAACAAACCGCAAGTCATGGCAGCACAGGCCCCCTCTGCAGTACCGGGGGGCAAAATTCTCGTGCTTTTAGTCTGCATCTCGGAAGAGCGCCTCCAAACCGCAGGAGACCACGGAGCCAGGCAGCCAGATGGAAGGGCAAATCAAATGGGATCCCAGCCCACGTCTGGGGACACCTGGCCCCCAGGGAACGAGGTCTCCGGCCTTGGGGAGGATAAGGAGGTCGCTTGGCTCAAGATAGCCGTCCAAATCTCGGTAGAACTGCGCGAATCCCCGGAGATCTCAGGAAAAGTCAGCGAGACCCAGGGACACACGGCACGTGATCTCCGTCGGCATCGCGTTCGAGATCTCCCAACGACGTTGGAGCTCTGGCCCGTTCCTCTAAAACCTGTGGCCACGTGCGCCGTTTCTGAGTTCAAATGTCGACAGAGCTCCACAAACCCTCTTGAGACCTCGGCCCCTTTCCGTGAGATCCGGGGGCGAATCTCAGCTGCTCTCAGTCCAAATCTCGGGAGGTGTCCTCCCCAGCTTCAGGGTTCTCGGGGCTTTTCAGGGAGATTCACAGGCAAACCTCCCGTGATCTCCGGTCGGAGGCGCTGACTCCAATCCTTCGGGATCTCAGGCCAAGGCCTCTCTGTTAGACCGAGGGTTCAACTTCAGCATATCTCAGTCCAAATCTCGGGAGTACTCCTCCAAACCGCGGTCGATCCCAGTCACCTCAGGGAGACCCAGTGTCCAACTCCTGAGCTCTCAATCACCTTTGCGGCAGAACTCATCCAATGCTCCTGAGTGCTCACGTCCGGACGGTGCGAACCAGGCTCCAAACCTGAGTGCTTTCGGGCGAACCTTGGAGAACAACCCCCATCTCGTCAAACCTCAGGATGCCTCAGTGGCTTCCGCGGGCAATTCGCGGAGGACCTGAATCCCATTCTCAGCAGTGCTTGTCGACATCTCGTCGGACCTCAGGCCCTGGAAGCCAGATCCAGGGCCAAATTCCATGGGGCCACAGTCCAAACCTCGGAACACCGGATCCAAATCCCGTGAGAACACAGGCCTGATCGGCCACTCCCAGGCAAACATCTCGGTTAGGTGTCCGTATCTCAGGACAACTGTGCCAAAGTCTCGGAATGTCAGGTGTACTCGACGAGATCCAGGGGTACATGTCACGTGGTCTCCGTCTGAATGTGCCCCGCCACCTCCGACACTTGGGAGAGTGCTGGTCCAATCCGTGGATGCCAGGAGCCAGTCTCGTGGGATCTGATTCCAAATCGAGCCAGAACTCGTCAAAACCTCTTGAGTGTTTGTGCCCAAGTTAGGGGATCCCGATGCCACTCCGGGGTGATCTCGGCCGATGCCCAGGAGAACCCATCCAAATGTCAACAAACCCTGGCCCTGTCAGGGAGATTCACGGGCATATGTCACGTGATCACGGCCCCAGCCTCGGAAGAACGCACTCAAGTCTCCTGGGGCCACCGGCCATTGGATGAGAAACAGCATCTAAGTTCATCAGACTTCAGGTAAAACGCGGGAATGCTCAGGCAAATCTCGTGGGGATCTCTGGCCCAGTTAGCGAGATCCAGAAGCAATCCCAAGGGGGTTGAAATCCAATTGTCATTAGAACGGAGCCAAAACCCTGAGGTCTCACCCCAGTCAGGGGTCTCGAGCAGATAAACTCATGGGATCGCAGTCTAAATTTTGGAGGCCCTGACCCACATCTCAAGAGATCTCAAGCCCTGCATGCGAGTTCCCAGACACACGTTTCGGCATATCCGTCCAAACCTCGGAAGAGATATGGATATGTCCTGAGATGTCAGGAATGATCAGAGAGATGGTGAGGCACCTGTCTCGTTGATCTTAGTGCGAATCTCGTGAGGAATCTCCGAATCTGGTGGAATCTCCCATCTGTTCGGCCACTCGCAGGACCCGAGGTTACCGGATCGTAGTCCGGACCTCCCCAGAACTCATCCAAATCTCTTGAGACCTCGGGCGCAGTCAGTGAGCTGCAGGGCATAGCTCGCCCCTTCTCAGTCCAAACCGAGGGGACCACATGCAATGTTCGAGTGCTGTCGGGCCCAGTCAGGGAGATTCGGGGTCAAATCTGGCGTCTCCTCCGTCCATGCGTCGGAGGAACGCACTCAATGCTCCTGGGATCTCGGGGAGCTCTATGGGACAAAGAGCGTCTGACTTCAGGGGAGCTCCATCCAAATCTCGGGACGGCTCATGCAAATCTGGTGTGATCCCATGCCCAGTCCTCGAGTTCCAGGGGGCAATGCTCACATGATCTCCATCCCAATTTCAGGAGGGGCCCTGCAGATCCAGAGCGCTCACGTCAAGACATCAAGGCCCCGGTAACGAACCCGCGTGGTTTCAGGCCAAGTCTTGGGGGGAACAAACAGCAAGTCATGGCAGCACAGGCCCCCTCTGCAAGACCCGGGGGCAAACCTCTCATGGTTTTAGTCTGCATCTCGGGAGAGCGCCTCCAAACCGCAGGATACAACGGGGCCAGGCAGCGAGATGGAAAGACAAACCAAGTGGGATCCCAGCACACGTCTGGGGACACCTGGCCCCAATGGAACAAGATCTCGGGCCTTGTGGAGGTTATGGAGGTCGCTTGGCTCAGGATAGTCGTCCAAATCTCGGTAGAACTGCGCGAATGCCCTGAGGTCTCAGGAAACGTCAGCGAGACCCAGGGAGACACGCACATGATCTCCGTCGACATCGCGTTTGCAATCTCCCAACCTCGTGGGAGCTCTGGTGCGTTCCACTACAACCTGTGGCTACGTGCACCGTTTCGGATTTCAAATGTCGCCAGAGCTCCTCAAACCATCTTGAGACTTCGACCCCTTTCGGTGAGATCCGGGGGCGAATCTCAGCTGATCTCAGTCCAAATCTCGGGAGGTCTCCTCCCCAGCTTCAGGGTTCTCGGACAATTTCAGGGAGATTCACAGGCAAAACTCCCATGATCTCCGGTCGGATGCGCTGACTCCAACCCACGGGATCTCAGGCCAAGGCCTCTCTGTTAGACACAGGGTTCAACTTCACAAATCTCAGTCCAAATCTCGGGAGAAAGCCTCCAAACCTCGGTCGACCCCGGTCACCATCAGGGCGACCCAGGGCCCAACTCCTGAGCTCTCAATCACCTTTGCAGCAGAACCCACCCAATGCCCCTGAGTCCTCACGTCCGGACGGTGCGAACCAGGCTCCAAACCTGAGTGCTTTCGTGCGAACCTTGGAGAACAAACCCCATCTTGTCAAAGCTCGGGACCCCTCAGTGGCTTCCGAGGGCAATTCGCAGGGGACCTGAATCCAATTCTCAGGAGTGCTCGTCGACATCTCATGGGACCACAGGCCCAGGAAGCCAGATCCAGGGCCAAATCTCATGGGGCCGCAGTCCACACCTCGGAACACCGGATCCAAATCCTGTGAGAACTCAGGACCCGTCGGACTCTCCCAGGCAAACGTCTCCGTGTAGGTGTCCGAATCTCAGGACAACTGTGCCAAAGCCTCGAAATGTCAGGTGTACTCGCCGAGATCGAGGGGCACATGTCACGTGGTCTCCGTCTGAATGAGGCTCGCCACCTCCGACACTTGTGAGAACGCTGGTCCAATCCGTGAATGCCAGGAGCCAGTCTCGTGGGATCGGATTCCAAATCGAGCTGGAACTCGTCAAAATCTCTTTAGTGGTTTGTGCCCAAGTTATGGAATCCGGGTGATCTCAGCCAAAGTCCAGGAGAACTCATTCAAATGTCAAGAACCCCTGGCCCTGTCAGGGAGATTCACGGACATATGTCACGTGATCACAGCCCCAGGCTCGGAAGAACGCACTCAAATCTTGCGGGGCCACTGTCCGTTGCGTGAGAAACAGCATCTAAGTTCATCTGACTTTAGGCGTAACACGGGAACACACACGCAAATTCCGGGGGGACCTCTGGCCCAGTTAGCGAGATCCAGAAGCAATCCCCAGGGGGTTGAAATCCAATTGTCATTAGAACGAAACCAAATCCCTGAGGTCTCACCCCAGTCAGGGGTCTCAAGCAATTAAACTCATGGGATCGCAGTCTAAATTTTGGAGGCCCTGACCCACATCTCATGAGATCTCAGGCCCTGCCTGCGAGTTCCTGGAAACACGTGTCGGCATATCCGTCCAAATATCGGAAGAGCTATGGAAATGTCCTGAGATGTCAGGAATGATCAGAGAGATCGAGAGGCACCTGTCTCGTTGTTCTCAGGGCGAATCTCACGAGGAATCTCCGAATCTGGTGGAATCTCCGGTCCGTTCGGCCACTGGCAGGGCCCGAGGTCACCGGATCGTAGTCCAGACCTCCCCAGAACTCAACCAAATCTCTTGAGACCTCGGGCGCAGTCAGTGAGCGGCAGGGCAAAGCTCGCCCCTTCTCAGTCCAAACCTAGGGGACCACATGCAATGTTCGAGCACTGTCGGGCCCAGTCAGGGAGATTCGGGATCAAATATGGTGTCTCCTCCGTCCAAGCCTCGGAAGAACTCACTCAAAACTCCTGGGATCTCGGGGAGCTCTGTGGGACAGAGAGCACCTGACTTCAGGGGAGCTCCGTCCAAATCTCGGGACGGCTCATGCAAATCTGCCGTGATCCCATACCCAGTCCTCGAGATCCAGGGGGCAATGCTCACGTGATTTCCATCCCAATTTCAGGAGGGGCCCTGAAGTTCCAGAGCGCTCAGGTCCGGATATCAAGGCCCGGGTTCCAACCCCGCGTGGTTTCAGGCCAAATCTTGGGGGGAACAAACCGCAAGTCATGGCAGCACAGGCCCCCTCTGCAGTACCGGGGGGCAAAATTCTCGTGCTTTTAGTCTGCATCTCGGAAGAGCGCCTCCAAACCGCAGGAGACCACGGAGCCAGGCAGCCAGATGGAAGGGCAAATCAAATGGGATCCCAGCCCACGTCTGAGGACACCTGGCCCCCAGGGAACGAGGTCTCCGGCCTTGGGGAGGATAAGGAGGTCGCTTGGCTCAAGATAGCCGTCCAAATCTCGGTAGAACTGCGCGAATCCCCGGAGATCTCAGGAAAAGTCAGCGAGACCCAGGGACACACGGCACATGATCTCCGTCGGCATCGCGTTCGAGATCTCCCAACGACGTTGGAGCTCTGGCCCGTTCCTCTAAAACCTGTGGCCACGTGCGCCGTTTCTGAGTTCAAATGTCGACAGAGCTCCACAAACCCTCTTGAGACCTCGGCCCCTTTCCGTGAGATCCGGGGGCGAATCTCAGCTGCTCTCAGTCCAAATCTCGGGAGGTGTCCTCCCCAGCTTCAGGGTTCTCGGGGCTTTTCAGGGAGATTCACAGGCAAACCTCCCGTGATCTCCGGTCGGAGGCGCTGACTCCAATCCTTCGGGATCTCAGGCCAAGGCCTCTCTGTTAGACCGAGGGTTCAACTTCAGCATATCTCAGTCCAAATCTCGGGAGTACTCCTCCAAACCGCGGTCGATCCCAGTCACCTCAGGGAGACCCAGTGTCCAACTCCTGAGCTCTCAATCACCTTTGCGGCAGAACTCATCCAATGCTCCTGAGTGCTCACGTCCGGACGGTGCGAACCAGGCTCCAAACCTGAGTGCTTTCGGGCGAACCTTGGAGAACAACCCCCATCTCGTCAAACCTCAGGATGCCTCAGTGGCTTCCGCGGGCAATTCGCGGAGGACCTGAATCCCATTCTCAGCAGTGCTTGTCGACATCTCGTCGGACCTCAGGCCCTGGAAGCCAGATCCAGGGCCAAATTCCATGGGGCCACAGTCCAAACCTCGGAACACCGGATCCAAATCCCGTGAGAACACAGGCCTGATCGGCCACTCCCAGGCAAACATCTCGGTTAGGTGTCCGTATCTCAGGACAACTGTGCCAAAGTCTCGGAATGTCAGGTGTACTCGACGAGATCCAGGGGTACATGTCACGTGGTCTCCGTCTGAATGTGCCCCGCCACCTCCGACACTTGGGAGAGTGCTGGTCCAATCCGTGGATGCCAGGAGCCAGTCTCGTGGGATCTGATTCCAAATCGAGCCATAACTCGTCAAAACCTCTTGAGTGTTTGTGCCCAAGTTAGGGGATCCCGATGCCACTCCGGGGTGATCTCGGCCGATGCCCAGGAGAACCCATCCAAATGTCAACAAACCCTGGCCCTGTCAGGGAGATTCACGGGCATATGTCACGTGATCACGGCCCCAGCCTCGGAAGAACGCACTCAAGTCTCCTGGGGCCACCGGCCATTGGATGAGAAACAGCATCTAAGTTCATCAGACTTCAGGTAAAACGCGGGAATGCTCAGGCAAATCTCGTGGGGATCTCTGGCCCAGTTAGCGAGATCCAGAAGCAATCCCAAGGGGGTTGAAATCCAATTGTCATTAGAACGGAGCCAAAACCCTGAGGTCTCACCCCAGTCAGGGGTCTCGAGCAGATAAACTCATGGGATCGCAGTCTAAATTTTGGAGGCCCTGACCCACATCTCAAGAGATCTCAAGCCCTGCATGCGAGTTCCCAGACACACGTTTCGGCATATCCGTCCAAACCTCGGAAGAGATATGGATATGTCCTGAGATGTCAGGAATGATCAGAGAGATGGTGAGGCACCTGTCTCGTTGATCTTAGTGCGAATCTCGTGAGGAATCTCCGAATCTGGTGGAATCTCCCATCTGTTCGGCCACTCGCAGGACCCGAGGTTACCGGATCGTAGTCCGGACCTCCCCAGAACTCATCCAAATCTCTTGAGACCTCGGGCGCAGTCAGTGAGCTGCAGGGCATAGCTCGCCCCTTCTCAGTCCAAACCGAGGGGACCACATGCAATGTTCGAGTGCTGTCGGGCCCAGTCAGGGAGATTCGGGGTCAAATCTGGCGTCTCCTCCGTCCATGCGTCGGAGGAACGCACTCAATGCTCCTGGGATCTCGGGGAGCTCTATGGGACAAAGAGCGTCTGACTTCAGGGGAGCTCCATCCAAATCTCGGGACGGCTCATGCAAATCTGGTGTGATCCCATGCCCAGTCCTCGAGTTCCAGGGGGCAATGCTCACATGATCTCCATCCCAATTTCAGGAGGGGCCCTGCAGATCCAGAGCGCTCACGTCAAGACATCAAGGCCCCGGTAACGAACCCGCGTGGTTTCAGGCCAAGTCTTGGGGGGAACAAACAGCAAGTCATGGCAGCACAGGCCCCCTCTGCAAGACCCGGGGGCAAACCTCTCATGGTTTTAGTCTGCATCTCGGGAGAGCGCCTCCAAACCGCAGGATACAACGGGGCCAGGCAGCGAGATGGAAAGACAAACCAAGTGGGATCCCAGCACACGTCTGGGGACACCTGGCCCCAATGGAACAAGATCTCGGGCCTTGTGGAGGTTATGGAGGTCGCTTGGCTCAGGATAGTCGTCCAAATCTCGGTAGAACTGCGCGAATGCCCTGAGGTCTCAGGAAACGTCAGCGAGACCCAGGGAGACACGCACATGATCTCCGTCGACATCGCGTTTGCAATCTCCCAACCTCGTGGGAGCTCTGGTGCGTTCCACTACAACCTGTGGCTACGTGCACCGTTTCGGATTTCAAATGTCGCCAGAGCTCCTCAAACCATCTTGAGACTTCGACCCCTTTCGGTGAGATCCGGGGGCGAATCTCAGCTGATCTCAGTCCAAATCTCGGGAGGTCTCCTCCCCAGCTTCAGGGTTCTCGGACAATTTCAGGGAGATTCACAGGCAAAACTCCCATGATCTCCGGTCGGATGCGCTGACTCCAACCCACGGGATCTCAGGCCAAGGCCTCTCTGTTAGACACAGGGTTCAACTTCACAAATCTCAGTCCAAATCTCGGGAGAAAGCCTCCAAACCTCGGTCGACCCCGGTCACCATCAGGGCGACCCAGGGCCCAACTCCTGAGCTCTCAATCACCTTTGCAGCAGAACCCACCCAATGCCCCTGAGTCCTCACGTCCGGACGGTGCGAACCAGGCTCCAAACCTGAGTGCTTTCGTGCGAACCTTGGAGAACAAACCCCATCTTGTCAAAGCTCGGGACCCCTCAGTGGCTTCCGAGGGCAATTCGCAGGGGACCTGAATCCAATTCTCAGGAGTGCTCGTCGACATCTCATGGGACCACAGGCCCAGGAAGCCAGATCCAGGGCCAAATCTCATGGGGCCGCAGTCCACACCTCGGAACACCGGATCCAAATCCTGTGAGAACTCAGGACCCGTCGGACTCTCCCAGGCAAACGTCTCCGTGTAGGTGTCCGAATCTCAGGACAACTGTGCCAAAGCCTCGAAATGTCAGGTGTACTCGCCGAGATCGAGGGGCACATGTCACGTGGTCTCCGTCTGAATGAGGCTCGCCACCTCCGACACTTGTGAGAACGCTGGTCCAATCCGTGAATGCCAGGAGCCAGTCTCGTGGGATCGGATTCCAAATCGAGCTGGAACTCGTCAAAATCTCTTTAGTGGTTTGTGCCCAAGTTATGGAATCCGGGTGATCTCAGCCAAAGTCCAGGAGAACTCATTCAAATGTCAAGAACCCCTGGCCCTGTCAGGGAGATTCACGGACATATGTCACGTGATCACAGCCCCAGGCTCGGAAGAACGCACTCAAATCTTGCGGGGCCACTGTCCGTTGCGTGAGAAACAGCATCTAAGTTCATCTGACTTTAGGCGTAACACGGGAACACACACGCAAATTCCGGGGGGACCTCTGGCCCAGTTAGCGAGATCCAGAAGCAATCCCCAGGGGGTTGAAATCCAATTGTCATTAGAACGAAACCAAATCCCTGAGGTCTCACCCCAGTCAGGGGTCTCAAGCAATTAAACTCATGGGATCGCAGTCTAAATTTTGGAGGCCCTGACCCACATCTCATGAGATCTCAGGCCCTGCCTGCGAGTTCCTGGAAACACGTGTCGGCATATCCGTCCAAATATCGGAAGAGCTATGGAAATGTCCTGAGATGTCAGGAATGATCAGAGAGATCGAGAGGCACCTGTCTCGTTGTTCTCAGGGCGAATCTCACGAGGAATCTCCGAATCTGGTGGAATCTCCGGTCCGTTCGGCCACTGGCAGGGCCCGAGGTCACCGGATCGTAGTCCAGACCTCCCCAGAACTCAACCAAATCTCTTGAGACCTCGGGCGCAGTCAGTGAGCGGCAGGGCAAAGCTCGCCCCTTCTCAGTCCAAACCTAGGGGACCACATGCAATGTTCGAGCACTGTCGGGCCCAGTCAGGGAGATTCGGGATCAAATATGGTGTCTCCTCCGTCCAAGCCTCGGAAGAACTCACTCAAAACTCCTGGGATCTCGGGGAGCTCTGTGGGACAGAGAGCACCTGAATTCAGGGGAGCTCCGTCCAAATCTCGGGACGGCTCATGCAAATCTGCCGTGATCCCATACCCAGTCCTCGAGATCCAGGGGGCAATGCTCACGTGATTTCCATCCCAATTTCAGGAGGGGCCCTGAAGTTCCAGAGCGCTCAGGTCCGGATATCAAGGCCCGGGTTCCAACCCCGCGTGGTTTCAGGCCAAATCTTGGGGGGAACAAACCGCAAGTCATGGCAGCACAGGCCCCCTCTGCAGTACCGGGGGGCAAAATTCTCGTGCTTTTAGTCTGCATCTCGGAAGAGCGCCTCCAAACCGCAGGAGACCACGGAGCCAGGCAGCCAGATGGAAGGGCAAATCAAATGGGATCCCAGCCCACGTCTGAGGACACCTGGCCCCCAGGGAACGAGGTCTCCGGCCTTGGGGAGGATAAGGAGGTCGCTTGGCTCAAGATAGCCGTCCAAATCTCGGTAGAACTGCGCGAATCCCCGGAGATCTCAGGAAAAGTCAGCGAGACCCAGGGACACACGGCACGTGATCTCCGTCGGCATCGCGTTCGAGATCTCCCAACGACGTTGGAGCTCTGGCCCGTTCCTCTAAAACCTGTGGCCACGTGCGCCGTTTCTGAGTTCAAATGTCGACAGAGCTCCACAAACCCTCTTGAGACCTCGGCCCCTTTCCGTGAGATCCGGGGGCGAATCTCAGCTGCTCTCAGTCCAAATCTCGGGAGGTGTCCTCCCCAGCTTCAGGGTTCTCGGGGCTTTTCAGGGAGATTCACAGGCAAACCTCCCGTGATCTCCGGTCGGAGGCGCTGACTCCAATCCTTCGGGATCTCAGGCCAAGGCCTCTCTGTTAGACCGAGGGTTCAACTTCAGCATATCTCAGTCCAAATCTCGGGAGTACTCCTCCAAACCGCGGTCGATCCCAGTCACCTCAGGGAGACCCAGTGTCCAACTCCTGAGCTCTCAATCACCTTTGCGGCAGAACTCATCCAATGCTCCTGAGTGCTCACGTCCGGACGGTGCGAACCAGGCTCCAAACCTGAGTGCTTTCGGGCGAACCTTGGAGAACAACCCCCATCTCGTCAAACCTCAGGATGCCTCAGTGGCTTCCGCGGGCAATTCGCGGAGGACCTGAATCCCATTCTCAGCAGTGCTTGTCGACATCTCGTCGGACCTCAGGCCCTGGAAGCCAGATCCAGGGCCAAATTCCATGGGGCCACAGTCCAAACCTCGGAACACCGGATCCAAATCCCGTGAGAACACAGGCCTGATCGGCCACTCCCAGGCAAACATCTCGGTTAGGTGTCCGTATCTCAGGACAACTGTGCCAAAGTCTCGGAATGTCAGGTGTACTCGACGAGATCCAGGGGTACATGTCACGTGGTCTCCGTCTGAATGTGCCCCGCCACCTCCGACACTTGGGAGAGTGCTGGTCCAATCCGTGGATGCCAGGAGCCAGTCTCGTGGGATCTGATTCCAAATCGAGCCATAACTCGTCAAAACCTCTTGAGTGTTTGTGCCCAAGTTAGGGGATCCCGATGCCACTCCGGGGTGATCTCGGCCGATGCCCAGGAGAACCCATCCAAATGTCAACAAACCCTGGCCCTGTCAGGGAGATTCACGGGCATATGTCACGTGATCACGGCCCCAGCCTCGGAAGAACGCACTCAAGTCTCCTGGGGCCACCGGCCATTGGATGAGAAACAGCATCTAAGTTCATCAGACTTCAGGTAAAACGCGGGAATGCTCAGGCAAATCTCGTGGGGATCTCTGGCCCAGTTAGCGAGATCCAGAAGCAATCCCAAGGGGGTTGAAATCCAATTGTCATTAGAACGGAGCCAAAACCCTGAGGTCTCACCCCAGTCAGGGGTCTCGAGCAGATAAACTCATGGGATCGCAGTCTAAATTTTGGAGGCCCTGACCCACATCTCAAGAGATCTCAAGCCCTGCATGCGAGTTCCCAGACACACGTTTCGGCATATCCGTCCAAACCTCGGAAGAGATATGGATATGTCCTGAGATGTCAGGAATGATCAGAGAGATGGTGAGGCACCTGTCTCGTTGATCTTAGTGCGAATCTCGTGAGGAATCTCCGAATCTGGTGGAATCTCCCATCTGTTCGGCCACTCGCAGGACCCGAGGTTACCGGATCGTAGTCCGGACCTCCCCAGAACTCATCCAAATCTCTTGAGACCTCGGGCGCAGTCAGTGAGCTGCAGGGCATAGCTCGCCCCTTCTCAGTCCAAACCGAGGGGACCACATGCAATGTTCGAGTGCTGTCGGGCCCAGTCAGGGAGATTCGGGGTCAAATCTGGCGTCTCCTCCGTCCATGCGTCGGAGGAACGCACTCAATGCTCCTGGGATCTCGGGGAGCTCTATGGGACAAAGAGCGTCTGACTTCAGGGGAGCTCCATCCAAATCTCGGGACGGCTCATGCAAATCTGGTGTGATCCCATGCCCAGTCCTCGAGTTCCAGGGGGCAATGCTCACATGATCTCCATCCCAATTTCAGGAGGGGCCCTGCAGATCCAGAGCGCTCACGTCAAGACATCAAGGCCCCGGTAACGAACCCGCGTGGTTTCAGGCCAAGTCTTGGGGGGAACAAACAGCAAGTCATGGCAGCACAGGCCCCCTCTGCAAGACCCGGGGGCAAACCTCTCATGGTTTTAGTCTGCATCTCGGGAGAGCGCCTCGAAACCGCAGGATACAACGGGGCCAGGCAGCGAGATGGAAAGACAAACCAAGTGGGATCCCAGCACACGTCTGGGGACACCTGGCCCCAATGGAACAAGATCTCGGGCCTTGTGGAGGTTATGGAGGTCGCTTGGCTCAGGATAGTCGTCCAAATCTCGGTAGAACTGCGCGAATGCCCTGAGGTCTCAGGAAACGTCAGCGAGACCCAGGGAGACACGCACATGATCTCCGTCGACATCGCGTTTGCAATCTCCCAACCTCGTGGGAGCTCTGGTGCGTTCCACTACAACCTGTGGCTACGTGCACCGTTTCGGATTTCAAATGTCGCCAGAGCTCCTCAAACCATCTTGAGACTTCGACCCCTTTCGGTGAGATCCGGGGGCGAATCTCAGCTGATCTCAGTCCAAATCTCGGGAGGTCTCCTCCCCAGCTTCAGGGTTCTCGGACAATTTCAGGGAGATTCACAGGCAAAACTCCCATGATCTCCGGTCGGATGCGCTGACTCCAACCCACGGGATCTCAGGCCAAGGCCTCTCTGTTAGACACAGGGTTCAACTTCACAAATCTCAGTCCAAATCTCGGGAGAAAGCCTCCAAACCTCGGTCGACCCCGGTCACCATCAGGGCGACCCAGGGCCCAACTCCTGAGCTCTCAATCACCTTTGCAGCAGAACCCACCCAATGCCCCTGAGTCCTCACGTCCGGACGGTGCGAACCAGGCTCCAAACCTGAGTGCTTTCGTGCGAACCTTGGAGAACAAACCCCATCTTGTCAAAGCTCGGGACCCCTCAGTGGCTTCCGAGGGCAATTCGCAGGGGACCTGAATCCAATTCTCAGGAGTGCTCGTCGACATCTCATGGGACCACAGGCCCAGGAAGCCAGATCCAGGGCCAAATCTCATGGGGCCGCAGTCCACACCTCGGAACACCGGATCCAAATCCTGTGAGAACTCAGGACCCGTCGGACTCTCCCAGGCAAACGTCTCCGTGTAGGTGTCCGAATCTCAGGACAACTGTGCCAAAGCCTCGAAATGTCAGGTGTACTCGCCGAGATCGAGGGGCACATGTCACGTGGTCTCCGTCTGAATGAGGCTCGCCACCTCCGACACTTGTGAGAACGCTGGTCCAATCCGTGAATGCCAGGAGCCAGTCTCGTGGGATCGGATTCCAAATCGAGCTGGAACTCGTCAAAATCTCTTTAGTGGTTTGTGCCCAAGTTATGGAATCCGGGTGATCTCAGCCAAAGTCCAGGAGAACTCATTCAAATGTCAAGAACCCCTGGCCCTGTCAGGGAGATTCACGGACATATGTCACGTGATCACAGCCCCAGGCTCGGAAGAACGCACTCAAATCTTGCGGGGCCACTGTCCGTTGCGTGAGAAACAGCATCTAAGTTCATCTGACTTTAGGCGTAACACGGGAACACACACGCAAATTCCGGGGGGACCTCTGGCCCAGTTAGCGAGATCCAGAAGCAATCCCCAGGGGGTTGAAATCCAATTGTCATTAGAACGAAACCAAATCCCTGAGGTCTCACCCCAGTCAGGGGTCTCAAGCAATTAAACTCATGGGATCGCAGTCTAAATTTTGGAGGCCCTGACCCACATCTCATGAGATCTCAGGCCCTGCCTGCGAGTTCCTGGAAACACGTGTCGGCATATCCGTCCAAATATCGGAAGAGCTATGGAAATGTCCTGAGATGTCAGGAATGATCAGAGAGATCGAGAGGCACCTGTCTCGTTGTTCTCAGGGCGAATCTCACGAGGAATCTCCGAATCTGGTGGAATCTCCGGTCCGTTCGGCCACTGGCAGGGCCCGAGGTCACCGGATCGTAGTCCAGACCTCCCCAGAACTCAACCAAATCTCTTGAGACCTCGGGCGCAGTCAGTGAGCGGCAGGGCAAAGCTCGCCCCTTCTCAGTCCAAACCTAGGGGACCACATGCAATGTTCGAGCACTGTCGGGCCCAGTCAGGGAGATTCGGGATCAAATATGGTGTCTCCTCCGTCCAAGCCTCGGAAGAACTCACTCAAAACTCCTGGGATCTCGGGGAGCTCTGTGGGACAGAGAGCACCTGACTTCAGGGGAGCTCCGTCCAAATCTCGGGACGGCTCATGCAAATCTGCCGTGATCCCATACCCAGTCCTCGAGATCCAGGGGGCAATGCTCACGTGATTTCCATCCCAATTTCAGGAGGGGCCCTGAAGTTCCAGAGCGCTCAGGTCCGGATATCAAGGCCCGGGTTCCAACCCCGCGTGGTTTCAGGCCAAATCTTGGGGGGAACAAACCGCAAGTCATGGCAGCACAGGCCCCCTCTGCAGTACCGGGGGGCAAAATTCTCGTGCTTTTAGTCTGCATCTCGGAAGAGCGCCTCCAAACCGCAGGAGACCACGGAGCCAGGCAGCCAGATGGAAGGGCAAATCAAATGGGATCCCAGCCCACGTCTGGGGACACCTGGCCCCCAGGGAACGAGGTCTCCGGCCTTGGGGAGGATAAGGAGGTCGCTTGGCTCAAGATAGCCGTCCAAATCTCGGTAGAACTGCGCGAATCCCCGGAGATCTCAGGAAAAGTCAGCGAGACCCAGGGACACACGGCACGTGATCTCCGTCGGCATCGCGTTCGAGATCTCCCAACGACGTTGGAGCTCTGGCCCGTTCCTCTAAAACCTGTGGCCACGTGCGCCGTTTCTGAGTTCAAATGTCGACAGAGCTCCACAAACCCTCTTGAGACCTCGGCCCCTTTCCGTGAGATCCGGGGGCGAATCTCAGCTGCTCTCAGTCCAAATCTCGGGAGGTGTCCTCCCCAGCTTCAGGGTTCTCGGGGCTTTTCAGGGAGATTCACAGGCAAACCTCCCGTGATCTCCGGTCGGAGGCGCTGACTCCAATCCTTCGGGATCTCAGGCCAAGGCCTCTCTGTTAGACCGAGGGTTCAACTTCAGCATATCTCAGTCCAAATCTCGGGAGTACTCCTCCAAACCGCGGTCGATCCCAGTCACCTCAGGGAGACCCAGTGTCCAACTCCTGAGCTCTCAATCACCTTTGCGGCAGAACTCATCCAATGCTCCTGAGTGCTCACGTCCGGACGGTGCGAACCAGGCTCCAAACCTGAGTGCTTTCGGGCGAACCTTGGAGAACAACCCCCATCTCGTCAAACCTCAGGATGCCTCAGTGGCTTCCGCGGGCAATTCGCGGAGGACCTGAATCCCATTCTCAGCAGTGCTTGTCGACATCTCGTCGGACCTCAGGCCCTGGAAGCCAGATCCAGGGCCAAATTCCATGGGGCCACAGTCCAAACCTCGGAACACCGGATCCAAATCCCGTGAGAACACAGGCCTGATCGGCCACTCCCAGGCAAACATCTCGGTTAGGTGTCCGTATCTCAGGACAACTGTGCCAAAGTCTCGGAATGTCAGGTGTACTCGACGAGATCCAGGGGTACATGTCACGTGGTCTCCGTCTGAATGTGCCCCGCCACCTCCGACACTTGGGAGAGTGCTGGTCCAATCCGTGGATGCCAGGAGCCAGTCTCGTGGGATCTGATTCCAAATCGAGCCATAACTCGTCAAAACCTCTTGAGTGTTTGTGCCCAAGTTAGGGGATCCCGATGCCACTCCGGGGTGATCTCGGCCGATGCCCAGGAGAACCCATCCAAATGTCAACAAACCCTGGCCCTGTCAGGGAGATTCACGGGCATATGTCACGTGATCACGGCCCCAGCCTCGGAAGAACGCACTCAAGTCTCCTGGGGCCACCGGCCATTGGATGAGAAACAGCATCTAAGTTCATCAGACTTCAGGTAAAACGCGGGAATGCTCAGGCAAATCTCGTGGGGATCTCTGGCCCAGTTAGCGAGATCCAGAAGCAATCCCAAGGGGGTTGAAATCCAATTGTCATTAGAACGGAGCCAAAACCCTGAGGTCTCACCCCAGTCAGGGGTCTCGAGCAGATAAACTCATGGGATCGCAGTCTAAATTTTGGAGGCCCTGACCCACATCTCAAGAGATCTCAAGCCCTGCATGCGAGTTCCCAGACACACGTTTCGGCATATCCGTCCAAACCTCGGAAGAGATATGGATATGTCCTGAGATGTCAGGAATGATCAGAGAGATGGTGAGGCACCTGTCTCGTTGATCTTAGTGCGAATCTCGTGAGGAATCTCCGAATCTGGTGGAATCTCCCATCTGTTCGGCCACTCGCAGGACCCGAGGTTACCGGATCGTAGTCCGGACCTCCCCAGAACTCATCCAAATCTCTTGAGACCTCGGGCGCAGTCAGTGAGCTGCAGGGCATAGCTCGCCCCTTCTCAGTCCAAACCGAGGGGACCACATGCAATGTTCGAGTGCTGTCGGGCCCAGTCAGGGAGATTCGGGGTCAAATCTGGCGTCTCCTCCGTCCATGCGTCGGAGGAACGCACTCAATGCTCCTGGGATCTCGGGGAGCTCTATGGGACAAAGAGCGTCTGACTTCAGGGGAGCTCCATCCAAATCTCGGGACGGCTCATGCAAATCTGGTGTGATCCCATGCCCAGTCCTCGAGTTCCAGGGGGCAATGCTCACATGATCTCCATCCCAATTTCAGGAGGGGCCCTGCAGATCCAGAGCGCTCACGTCAAGACATCAAGGCCCCGGTAACGAACCCGCGTGGTTTCAGGCCAAGTCTTGGGGGGAACAAACAGCAAGTCATGGCAGCACAGGCCCCCTCTGCAAGACCCGGGGGCAAACCTCTCATGGTTTTAGTCTGCATCTCGGGAGAGCGCCTCCAAACCGCAGGATACAACGGGGCCAGGCAGCGAGATGGAAAGACAAACCAAGTGGGATCCCAGCACACGTCTGGGGACACCTGGCCCCAATGGAACAAGATCTCGGGCCTTGTGGAGGTTATGGAGGTCGCTTGGCTCAGGATAGTCGTCCAAATCTCGGTAGAACTGCGCGAATGCCCTGAGGTCTCAGGAAACGTCAGCGAGACCCAGGGAGACACGCACATGATCTCCGTCGACATCGCGTTTGCAATCTCCCAACCTCGTGGGAGCTCTGGTGCGTTCCACTACAACCTGTGGCTACGTGCACCGTTTCGGATTTCAAATGTCGCCAGAGCTCCTCAAACCATCTTGAGACTTCGACCCCTTTCGGTGAGATCCGGGGGCGAATCTCAGCTGATCTCAGTCCAAATCTCGGGAGGTCTCCTCCCCAGCTTCAGGGTTCTCGGACAATTTCAGGGAGATTCACAGGCAAAACTCCCATGATCTCCGGTCGGATGCGCTGACTCCAACCCACGGGATCTCAGGCCAAGGCCTCTCTGTTAGACACAGGGTTCAACTTCACAAATCTCAGTCCAAATCTCGGGAGAAAGCCTCCAAACCTCGGTCGACCCCGGTCACCATCAGGGCGACCCAGGGCCCAACTCCTGAGCTCTCAATCACCTTTGCAGCAGAACCCACCCAATGCCCCTGAGTCCTCACGTCCGGACGGTGCGAACCAGGCTCCAAACCTGAGTGCTTTCGTGCGAACCTTGGAGAACAAACCCCATCTTGTCAAAGCTCGGGACCCCTCAGTGGCTTCCGAGGGCAATTCGCAGGGGACCTGAATCCAATTCTCAGGAGTGCTCGTCGACATCTCATGGGACCACAGGCCCAGGAAGCCAGATCCAGGGCCAAATCTCATGGGGCCGCAGTCCACACCTCGGAACACCGGATCCAAATCCTGTGAGAACTCAGGACCCGTCGGACTCTCCCAGGCAAACGTCTCCGTGTAGGTGTCCGAATCTCAGGACAACTGTGCCAAAGCCTCGAAATGTCAGGTGTACTCGCCGAGATCGAGGGGCACATGTCACGTGGTCTCCGTCTGAATGAGGCTCGCCACCTCCGACACTTGTGAGAACGCTGGTCCAATCCGTGAATGCCAGGAGCCAGTCTCGTGGGATCGGATTCCAAATCGAGCTGGAACTCGTCAAAATCTCTTTAGTGGTTTGTGCCCAAGTTATGGAATCCGGGTGATCTCAGCCAAAGTCCAGGAGAACTCATTCAAATGTCAAGAACCCCTGGCCCTGTCAGGGAGATTCACGGACATATGTCACGTGATCACAGCCCCAGGCTCGGAAGAACGCACTCAAATCTTGCGGGGCCACTGTCCGTTGCGTGAGAAACAGCATCTAAGTTCATCTGACTTTAGGCGTAACACGGGAACACACACGCAAATTCCGGGGGGACCTCTGGCCCAGTTAGCGAGATCCAGAAGCAATCCCCAGGGGGTTGAAATCCAATTGTCATTAGAACGAAACCAAATCCCTGAGGTCTCACCCCAGTCAGGGGTCTCAAGCAATTAAACTCATGGGATCGCAGTCTAAATTTTGGAGGCCCTGACCCACATCTCATGAGATCTCAGGCCCTGCCTGCGAGTTCCTGGAAACACGTGTCGGCATATCCGTCCAAATATCGGAAGAGCTATGGAAATGTCCTGAGATGTCAGGAATGATCAGAGAGATCGAGAGGCACCTGTCTCGTTGTTCTCAGGGCGAATCTCACGAGGAATCTCCGAATCTGGTGGAATCTCCGGTCCGTTCGGCCACTGGCAGGGCCCGAGGTCACCGGATCGTAGTCCAGACCTCCCCAGAACTCAACCAAATCTCTTGAGACCTCGGGCGCAGTCAGTGAGCGGCAGGGCAAAGCTCGCCCCTTCTCAGTCCAAACCTAGGGGACCACATGCAATGTTCGAGCACTGTCGGGCCCAGTCAGGGAGATTCGGGATCAAATATGGTGTCTCCTCCGTCCAAGCCTCGGAAGAACTCACTCAAAACTCCTGGGATCTCGGGGAGCTCTGTGGGACAGAGAGCACCTGACTTCAGGGGAGCTCCGTCCAAATCTCGGGACGGCTCATGCAAATCTGCCGTGATCCCATACCCAGTCCTCGAGATCCAGGGGGCAATGCTCACGTGATTTCCATCCCAATTTCAGGAGGGGCCCTGAAGTTCCAGAGCGCTCAGGTCCGGATATCAAGGCCCGGGTTCCAACCCCGCGTGGTTTCAGGCCAAATCTTGGGGGGAACAAACCGCAAGTCATGGCAGCACAGGCCCCCTCTGCAGTACCGGGGGGCAAAATTCTCGTGCTTTTAGTCTGCATCTCGGAAGAGCGCCTCCAAACCGCAGGAGACCACGGAGCCAGGCAGCCAGATGGAAGGGCAAATCAAATGGGATCCCAGCCCACGTCTGGGGACACCTGGCCCCCAGGGAACGAGGTCTCCGGCCTTGGGGAGGATAAGGAGGTCGCTTGGCTCAAGATAGCCGTCCAAATCTCGGTAGAACTGCGCGAATCCCCGGAGATCTCAGGAAAAGTCAGCGAGACCCAGGGACACACGGCACGTGATCTCCGTCGGCATCGCGTTCGAGATCTCCCAACGACGTTGGAGCTCTGGCCCGTTCCTCTAAAACCTGTGGCCACGTGCGCCGTTTCTGAGTTCAAATGTCGACAGAGCTCCACAAACCCTCTTGAGACCTCGGCCCCTTTCCGTGAGATCCGGGGGCGAATCTCAGCTGCTCTCAGTCCAAATCTCGGGAGGTGTCCTCCCCAGCTTCAGGGTTCTCGGGGCTTTTCAGGGAGATTCACAGGCAAACCTCCCGTGATCTCCGGTCGGAGGCGCTGACTCCAATCCTTCGGGATCTCAGGCCAAGGCCTCTCTGTTAGACCGAGGGTTCAACTTCAGCATATCTCAGTCCAAATCTCGGGAGTACTCCTCCAAACCGCGGTCGATCCCAGTCACCTCAGGGAGACCCAGTGTCCAACTCCTGAGCTCTCAATCACCTTTGCGGCAGAACTCATCCAATGCTCCTGAGTGCTCACGTCCGGACGGTGCGAACCAGGCTCCAAACCTGAGTGCTTTCGGGCGAACCTTGGAGAACAACCCCCATCTCGTCAAACCTCAGGATGCCTCAGTGGCTTCCGCGGGCAATTCGCGGAGGACCTGAATCCCATTCTCAGCAGTGCTTGTCGACATCTCGTCGGACCTCAGGCCCTGGAAGCCAGATCCAGGGCCAAATTCCATGGGGCCACAGTCCAAACCTCGGAACACCGGATCCAAATCCCGTGAGAACACAGGCCTGATCGGCCACTCCCAGGCAAACATCTCGGTTAGGTGTCCGTATCTCAGGACAACTGTGCCAAAGTCTCGGAATGTCAGGTGTACTCGACGAGATCCAGGGGTACATGTCACGTGGTCTCCGTCTGAATGTGCCCCGCCACCTCCGACACTTGGGAGAGTGCTGGTCCAATCCGTGGATGCCAGGAGCCAGTCTCGTGGGATCTGATTCCAAATCGAGCCATAACTCGTCAAAACCTCTTGAGTGTTTGTGCCCAAGTTAGGGGATCCCGATGCCACTCCGGGGTGATCTCGGCCGATGCCCAGGAGAACCCATCCAAATGTCAACAAACCCTGGCCCTGTCAGGGAGATTCACGGGCATATGTCACGTGATCACGGCCCCAGCCTCGGAAGAACGCACTCAAGTCTCCTGGGGCCACCGGCCATTGGATGAGAAACAGCATCTAAGTTCATCAGACTTCAGGTAAAACGCGGGAATGCTCAGGCAAATCTCGTGGGGATCTCTGGCCCAGTTAGCGAGATCCAGAAGCAATCCCAAGGGGGTTGAAATCCAATTGTCATTAGAACGGAGCCAAAACCCTGAGGTCTCACCACAGTCAGGGGTCTCGAGCAGATAAACTCATGGGATCGCAGTCTAAATTTTGGAGGCCCTGACCCACATCTCAAGAGATCTCAAGCCCTGCATGCGAGTTCCCAGACACACGTTTCGGCATATCCGTCCAAACCTCGGAAGAGATATGGATATGTCCTGAGATGTCAGGAATGATCAGAGAGATGGTGAGGCACCTGTCTCGTTGATCTTAGTGCGAATCTCGTGAGGAATCTCCGAATCTGGTGGAATCTCCCATCTGTTCGGCCACTCGCAGGACCCGAGGTTACCGGATCGTAGTCCGGACCTCCCCAGAACTCATCCAAATCTCTTGAGACCTCGGGCGCAGTCAGTGAGCTGCAGGGCATAGCTCGCCCCTTCTCAGTCCAAACCGAGGGGACCACATGCAATGTTCGAGTGCTGTCGGGCCCAGTCAGGGAGATTCGGGGTCAAATCTGGCGTCTCCTCCGTCCATGCGTCGGAGGAACGCACTCAATGCTCCTGGGATCTCGGGGAGCTCTATGGGACAAAGAGCGTCTGACTTCAGGGGAGCTCCATCCAAATCTCGGGACGGCTCATGCAAATCTGGTGTGATCCCATGCCCAGTCCTCGAGTTCCAGGGGGCAATGCTCACATGATCTCCATCCCAATTTCAGGAGGGGCCCTGCAGATCCAGAGCGCTCACGTCAAGACATCAAGGCCCCGGTAACGAACCCGCGTGGTTTCAGGCCAAGTCTTGGGGGGAACAAACAGCAAGTCATGGCAGCACAGGCCCCCTCTGCAAGACCCGGGGGCAAACCTCTCATGGTTTTAGTCTGCATCTCGGGAGAGCGCCTCCAAACCGCAGGATACAACGGGGCCAGGCAGCGAGATGGAAAGACAAACCAAGTGGGATCCCAGCACACGTCTGGGGACACCTGGCCCCAATGGAACAAGATCTCGGGCCTTGTGGAGGTTATGGAGGTCGCTTGGCTCAGGATAGTCGTCCAAATCTCGGTAGAACTGCGCGAATGCCCTGAGGTCTCAGGAAACGTCAGCGAGACCCAGGGAGACACGCACATGATCTCCGTCGACATCGCGTTTGCAATCTCCCAACCTCGTGGGAGCTCTGGTGCGTTCCACTACAACCTGTGGCTACGTGCACCGTTTCGGATTTCAAATGTCGCCAGAGCTCCTCAAACCATCTTGAGACTTCGACCCCTTTCGGTGAGATCCGGGGGCGAATCTCAGCTGATCTCAGTCCAAATCTCGGGAGGTCTCCTCCCCAGCTTCAGGGTTCTCGGACAATTTCAGGGAGATTCACAGGCAAAACTCCCATGATCTCCAGTCGGATGCGCTGACTCCAACCCACGGGATCTCAGGCCAAGGCCTCTCTGTTAGACACAGGGTTCAACTTCACAAATCTCAGTCCAAATCTCGGGAGAAAGCCTCCAAACCTCGGTCGACCCCGGTCACCATCAGGGCGACCCAGGGCCCAACTCCTGAGCTCTCAATCACCTTTGCAGCAGAACCCACCCAATGCCCCTGAGTCCTCACGTCCGGACGGTGCGAACCAGGCTCCAAACCTGAGTGCTTTCGTGCGAACCTTGGAGAACAAACCCCATCTTGTCAAAGCTCGGGACCCCTCAGTGGCTTCCGAGGGCAATTCGCAGGGGACCTGAATCCAATTCTCAGGAGTGCTCGTCGACATCTCATGGGACCACAGGCCCAGGAAGCCAGATCCAGGGCCAAATCTCATGGGGCCGCAGTCCACACCTCGGAACACCGGATCCAAATCCTGTGAGAACTCAGGACCCGTCGGACTCTCCCAGGCAAACGTCTCCGTGTAGGTGTCCGAATCTCAGGACAACTGTGCCAAAGCCTCGAAATGTCAGGTGTACTCGCCGAGATCGAGGGGCACATGTCACGTGGTCTCCGTCTGAATGAGGCTCGCCACCTCCGACACTTGTGAGAACGCTGGTCCAATCCGTGAATGCCAGGAGCCAGTCTCGTGGGATCGGATTCCAAATCGAGCTGGAACTCGTCAAAATCTCTTTAGTGGTTTGTGCCCAAGTTATGGAATCCGGGTGATCTCAGCCAAAGTCCAGGAGAACTCATTCAAATGTCAAGAACCCCTGGCCCTGTCAGGGAGATTCACGGACATATGTCACGTGATCACAGCCCCAGGCTCGGAAGAACGCACTCAAATCTTGCGGGGCCACTGTCCGTTGCGTGAGAAACAGCATCTAAGTTCATCTGACTTTAGGCGTAACACGGGAACCCACACGCAAATTCCGGGGGGACCTCTGGCCCAGTTAGCGAGATCCAGAAGCAATCCCCAGGGGGTTGAAATCCAATTGTCATTAGAACGAAACCAAATCCCTGAGGTCTCACCCCAGTCAGGGGTCTCAAGCAATTAAACTCATGGGATCGCAGTCTAAATTTTGGAGGCCCTGACCCACATCTCATGAGATCTCAGGCCCTGCCTGCGAGTTCCTGGAAACACGTGTCGGCATATCCGTCCAAATATCGGAAGAGCTATGGAAATGTCCTGAGATGTCAGGAATGATCAGAGAGATCGAGAGGCACCTGTCTCGTTGTTCTCAGGGCGAATCTCACGAGGAATCTCCGAATCTGGTGGAATCTCCGGTCCGTTCGGCCACTGGCAGGGCCCGAGGTCACCGGATCGTAGTCCAGACCTCCCCAGAACTCAACCAAATCTCTTGAGACCTCGGGCGCAGTCAGTGAGCGGCAGGGCAAAGCTCGCCCCTTCTCAGTCCAAACCTAGGGTACCACATGCAATGTTCGAGCACTGTCGGGCCCAGTCAGGGAGATTCGGGATCAAATATGGTGTCTCCTCCGTCCAAGCCTCGGAAGAACTCACTCAAAACTCCTGGGATCTCGGGGAGCTCTGTGGGACAGAGAGCACCTGACTTCAGGGGAGCTCCGTCCAAATCTCGGGACGGCTCATGCAAATCTGCCGTGATCCCATACCCAGTCCTCGAGATCCAGGGGGCAATGCTCACGTGATTTCCATCCCAATTTCAGGAGGGGCCCTGAAGTTCCAGAGCGCTCAGGTCCGGATATCAAGGCCCGGGTTCCAACCCCGCGTGGTTTCAGGCCAAATCTTGGGGGGAACAAACCGCAAGTCATGGCAGCACAGGCCCCCTCTGCAGTACCGGGGGGCAAAATTCTCGTGCTTTTAGTCTGCATCTCGGAAGAGCGCCTCCAAACCGCAGGAGACCACGGAGCCAGGCAGCCAGATGGAAGGGCAAATCAAATGGGATCCCAGCCCACGTCTGGGGACACCTGGCCCCCAGGGAACGAGGTCTCCGGCCTTGGGGAGGATAAGGAGGTCGCTTGGCTCAAGATAGCCGTCCAAATCTCGGTAGAACTGCGCGAATCCCCGGAGATCTCAGGAAAAGTCAGCGAGACCCAGGGACACACGGCACGTGATCTCCGTCGGCATCGCGTTCGAGATCTCCCAACGACGTTGGAGCTCTGGCCCGTTCCTCTAAAACCTGTGGCCACGTGCGCCGTTTCTGAGTTCAAATGTCGACAGAGCTCCACAAACCCTCTTGAGACCTCGGCCCCTTTCCGTGAGATCCGGGGGCGAATCTCAGCTGCTCTCAGTCCAAATCTCGGGAGGTGTCCTCCCCAGCTTCAGGGTTCTCGGGGCTTTTCAGGGAGATTCACAGGCAAACCTCCCGTGATCTCCGGTCGGAGGCGCTGACTCCAATCCTTCGGGATCTCAGGCCAAGGCCTCTCTGTTAGACCGAGGGTTCAACTTCAGCATATCTCAGTCCAAATCTCGGGAGTACTCCTCCAAACCGCGGTCGATCCCAGTCACCTCAGGGAGACCCAGTGTCCAACTCCTGAGCTCTCAATCACCTTTGCGGCAGAACTCATCCAATGCTCCTGAGTGCTCACGTCCGGACGGTGCGAACCAGGCTCCAAACCTGAGTGCTTTCGGGCGAACCTTGGAGAACAACCCCCATCTCGTCAAACCTCAGGATGCCTCAGTGGCTTCCGCGGGCAATTCGCGGAGGACCTGAATCCCATTCTCAGCAGTGCTTGTCGACATCTCGTCGGACCTCAGGCCCTGGAAGCCAGATCCAGGGCCAAATTCCATGGGGCCACAGTCCAAACCTCGGAACACCGGATCCAAATCCCGTGAGAACTCAGGCCTGATCGGCCACTCCCAGGCAAACATCTCGGTTAGGTGTCCGTATCTCAGGACAACTGTGCCAAAGTCTCGGAATGTCAGGTGTACTCGACGAGATCCAGGGGTACATGTCACGTGGTCTCCGTCTGAATGTGCCCCGCCACCTCCGACACTTGGGAGAGTGCTGGTCCAATCCGTGGATGCCAGGAGACAGTCTCGTGGGATCTGATTCCAAATCGAGCCAGAACTCGTCAAAACCTCTTGAGTGTTTGCGCCCAAGTTAGGGGATCCCGATGCCACTCCGGGGTGATCTCGGCCGATGCCCAGGAGAACCCATCCAAATGTCAACAAACCCTGGCCCTGTCAGGGAGATTCACGGGCATATGTCACGTGATCACGGCCCCAGCCTCGGAAGAACGCACTCAAGTCTCCTGGGGCCACCGGCCATTGGATGAGAAACAGCATCTAAGTTCATCAGACTTCAGGTAAAACGCGGGAATGCTCAGGCAAATCTCGTGGGGATCTCTGGCCCAGTTAGCGAGATCCAGAAGCAATCCCAAGGGGGTTGAAATCCAATTGTCATTAGAACGGAGCCAAAACCCTGAGGTCTCACCCCAGTCAGGGGTCTCGAGCAGATCAACTCATGGGATCGCAGTCTAAATTTTGGAGGCCCTGACCCACATCTCAAGAGATCTCAAGCCCTGCATGCGAGTTCCCAGACACACGTTTCGGCATATCCGTCCAAAACTCGGAAGAGATATGGATATGTCCTGAGATGTCAGGAATGATCAGAGAGATGGTGAGGCACCTGTCTCGTTGATCTTAGTGCGAATCTCGTGAGGAATCTCCGAATCTGGTGGAATCTCCCATCTGTTCGGCCACTCGCAGGACCCGAGGTTACCGGATCGTAGTCCGGACCTCCCCAGAACTCATCCAAATCTCTTGAGACCTCGGGCGCAGTCAGTGAGCTGCAGGGCATAGCTCGCCCCTTCTCAGTCCAAACCGAGGGGACCACATGCAATGTTCGAGTGCTGTCGGGCCCAGTCAGGGAGATTCGGGGTCAAATCTGGCGTCTCCTCCGTCCATGCGTCGGAGGAACGCACTCAATGCTCCTGGGATCTCGGGGAGCTCTATGGGACAAAGAGCGTCTGACTTCAGGGGAGCTCCATCCAAATCTCGGGACGGCTCATGCAAATCTGGTGTGATCCCATGCCCAGTCCTCGAGTTCCAGGGGGCAATGCTCACATGATCTCCATCCCAATTTCAGGAGGGGCCCTGCAGATCCAGAGCGCTCACGTCAAGACATCAAGGCCCCGGTAACGAACCCGCGTGGTTTCAGGCCAAGTCTTGGGGGGAACAAACAGCAAGTCATGGCAGCACAGGCCCCCTCTGCAAGACCCGGGGGCAAACCTCTCATGGTTTTAGTCTGCATCTCGGGAGAGCGCCTCCAAACCGCAGGATACAACGGGGCCAGGCAGCGAGATGGAAAGACAAACCAAGTGGGATCCCAGCACACGTCTGGGGACACCTGGCCCCAATGGAACAAGATCTCGGGCCTTGTGGAGGTTATGGAGGTCGCTTGGCTCAGGATAGTCGTCCAAATCTCGGTAGAACTGCGCGAATGCCCTGAGGTCTCAGGAAACGTCAGCGAGACCCAGGGAGACACGCACATGATCTCCGTCGACATCGCGTTTGCAATCTCCCAACCTCGTGGGAGCTCTGGTGCGTTCCACTACAACCTGTGGCTACGTGCACCGTTTCGGATTTCAAATGTCGCCAGAGCTCCTCAAACCATCTTGAGACTTCGACCCCTTTCGGTGAGATCCGGGGGCGAATCTCAGCTGATCTCAGTCCAAATCTCGGGAGGTCTCCTCCCCAGCTTCAGGGTTCTCGGACAATTTCAGGGAGATTCACAGGCAAAACTCCCATGATCTCCGGTCGGATGCGCTGACTCCAACCCACGGGATCTCAGGCCAAGGCCTCTCTGTTAGACACAGGGTTCAACTTCACAAATCTCAGTCCAAATCTCGGGAGAAAGCCTCCAAACCTCGGTCGACCCCGGTCACCATCAGGGCGACCCAGGGCCCAACTCCTGAGCTCTCAATCACCTTTGCAGCAGAACCCACCCAATGCCCCTGAGTCCTCACGTCCGGACGGTGCGAACCAGGCTCCAAACCTGAGTGCTTTCGTGCGAACCTTGGAGAACAAACCCCATCTTGTCAAAGCTCGGGACCCCTCAGTGGCTTCCGAGGGCAATTCGCAGGGGACCTGAATCCAATTCTCAGGAGTGCTCGTCGACATCTCATGGGACCACAGGCCCAGGAAGCCAGATCCAGGGCCAAATCTCATGGGGCCGCAGTCCACACCTCGGAACACCGGATCCAAATCCTGTGAGAACTCAGGACCCGTCGGACTCTCCCAGGCAAACGTCTCCGTGTAGGTGTCCGAATCTCAGGACAACTGTGCCAAAGCCTCGAAATGTCAGGTGTACTCGCCGAGATCGAGGGGCACATGTCACGTGGTCTCCGTCTGAATGAGGCTCGCCACCTCCGACACTTGTGAGAACGCTGGTCCAATCCGTGAATGCCAGGAGCCAGTCTCGTGGGATCGGATTCCAAATCGAGCTGGAACTCGTCAAAATCTCTTTAGTGGTTTGTGCCCAAGTTATGGAATCCGGGTGATCTCAGCCAAAGTCCAGGAGAACTCATTCAAATGTCAAGAACCCCTGGCCCTGTCAGGGAGATTCACGGACATATGTCACGTGATCACAGCCCCAGGCTCGGAAGAACGCACTCAAATCTTGCGGGGCCACTGTCCGTTGCGTGAGAAACAGCATCTAAGTTCATCTGACTTTAGGCGTAACACGGGAACACACACGCAAATTCCGGGGGGACCTCTGGCCCAGTTAGCGAGATCCAGAAGCAATCCCCAGGGGGTTGAAATCCAATTGTCATTAGAACGAAACCAAATCCCTGAGGTCTCACCCCAGTCAGGGGTCTCAAGCAATTAAACTCATGGGATCGCAGTCTAAATTTTGGAGGCCCTGACCCACATCTCATGAGATCTCAGGCCCTGCCTGCGAGTTCCTGGAAACACGTGTCGGCATATCCGTCCAAATATCGGAAGAGCTATGGAAATGTCCTGAGTTGTCAGGAATGATCAGAGAGATCGAGAGGCACCTGTCTCGTTGTTCTCAGGGCGAATCTCACGAGGAATCTCCGAATCTGGTGGAATCTCCGGTCCGTTCGGCCACTGGCAGGGCCCGAGGTCACCGGATCGTAGTCCAGACCTCCCCAGAACTCAACCAAATCTCTTGAGACCTCGGGCGCAGTCAGTGAGCGGCAGGGCAAAGCTCGCCCCTTCTCAGTCCAAACCTAGGGGACCACATGCAATGTTCGAGCACTGTCGGGCCCAGTCAGGGAGATTCGGGATCAAATATGGTGTCTCCTCCGTCCAAGCCTCGGAAGAACTCACTCAAAACTCCTGGGATCTCGGGGAGCTCTGTGGGACAGAGAGCACCTGACTTCAGGGGAGCTCCGTCCAAATCTCGGGACGGCTCATGCAAATCTGCCGTGATCCCATACCCAGTCCTCGAGATCCAGGGGGCAATGCTCACGTGATTTCCATCCCAATTTCAGGAGGGGCCCTGAAGTTCCAGAGCGCTCAGGTCCGGATATCAAGGCCCGGGTTCCAACCCCGCGTGGTTTCAGGCCAAATCTTGGGGGGAACAAACCGCAAGTCATGGCAGCACAGGCCCCCTCTGCAGTACCGGGGGGCAAAATTCTCGTGCTTTTAGTCTGCATCTCGGAAGAGCGCCTCCAAACCGCAGGAGACCACGGAGCCAGGCAGCCAGATGGAAGGGCAAATCAAATGGCATCCCAGCCCACGTCTGGGGACACCTGGCCCCCAGGGAACGAGGTCTCCGGCCTTGGGGAGGATAAGGAGGTCGCTTGGCTCAAGATAGCCGTCCAAATCTCGGTAGAACTGCGCGAATCCCCGGAGATCTCAGGAAAAGTCAGCGATACCCAGGGACACACGGCACGTGATCTCCGTCGGCATCGCGTTCGAGATCTCCCAACGACGTTGGAGCTCTGGCCCGTTCCTCTAAAACCTGTGGCCACGTGCGCCGTTTCTGAGTTCAAATGTCGACAGAGCTCCACAAACCCTCTTGAGACCTCGGCCCCTTTCCGTGAGATCCGGGGGCGAATCTCAGCTGCTCTCAGTCCAAATCTCGGGAGGTGTCCTCCCCAGCTTCAGGGTTCTCGGGGCTTTTCAGGGAGATTCACAGGCAAACCTCCCGTGATCTCCGGTCGGAGGCGCTGACTCCAATCCTTCGGGATCTCAGGCCAAGGCCTCTCTGTTAGACCGAGGGTTCAACTTCAGCATATCTCAGTCCAAATCTCGGGAGTACTCCTCCAAACCGCGGTCGATCCCAGTCACCTCAGGGAGACCCAGTGTCCAACTCCTGAGCTCTCAATCACCTTTGCGGCAGAACTCATCCAATGCTCCTGAGTGCTCACGTCCGGACGGTGCGAACCAGGCTCCAAACCTGAGTGCTTTCGGGCGAACCTTGGAGAACAACCCCCATCTCGTCAAACCTCAGGATGCCTCAGTGGCTTCCGCGGGCAATTCGCGGAGGACCTGAATCCCATTCTCAGCAGTGCTTGTCGACATCTCGTCGGACCTCAGGCCCTGGAAGCCAGATCCAGGGCCAAATTCCATGGGGCCACAGTCCAAACCTCGGAACACCGGATCCAAATCCCGTGAGAACACAGGCCTGATCGGCCACTCCCAGGCAAACATCTCGGTTAGGTGTCCGTATCTCAGGACAACTGTGCCAAAGTCTCGGAATGTCAGGTGTACTCGACGAGATCCAGGGGTACATGTCACGTGGTCTCCGTCTGAATGTGCCCCGCCACCTCCGACACTTGGGAGAGTGCTGGTCCAATCCGTGGATGCCAGGAGCCAGTCTCGTGGGATCTGATTCCAAATCGAGCCAGAACTCGTCAAAACCTCTTGAGTGTTTGCGCCCAAGTTAGGGGATCCCGATGCCACTCCGGGGTGATCTCGGCCGATGCCCAGGAGAACCCATCCAAATGTCAACAAACCCTGGCCCTGTCAGGGAGATTCACGGGCATATGTCACGTGATCACGGCCCCAGCCTCGGAAGAACGCACTCAAGTCTCCTGGGGCCACCGGCCATTGGATGAGAAACAGCATCTAAGTTCATCAGACTTCAGGTAAAACGCGGGAATGCTCAGGCAAATCTCGTGGGGATCTCTGGCCCAGTTAGCGAGATCCAGAAGCAATCCCAAGGGGGTTGAAATCCAATTGTCATTAGAACGGAGCCAAAACCCTGAGGTCTCACCCCAGTCAGGGGTCTCGAGCAGATAAACTCATGGGATCGCAGTCTAAATTTTGGAGGCCCTGACCCACATCTCAAGAGATCTCAAGCCCTGCATGCGAGTTCCCAGACACACGTTTCGGCATATCCGTCCAAACCTCGGAAGAGATATGGATATGTCCTGAGATGTCAGGAATGATCAGAGAGATGGTGAGGCACCTGTCTCGTTGATCTTAGTGCGAATCTCGTGAGGAATCTCCGAATCTGGTGGAATCTCCCATCTGTTCGGCCACTCGCAGGACCCGAGGTTACCGGATCGTAGTCCGGACCTCCCCAGAACTCATCCAAATCTCTTGAGACCTCGGGCGCAGTCAGTGAGCTGCAGGGCATAGCTCGCCCCTTCTCAGTCCAAACCGAGGGGACCACATGCAATGTTCGAGTGCTGTCGGGCCCAGTCAGGGAGATTCGGGGTCAAATCTGGCGTCTCCTCCGTCCATGCGTCGGAGGAACGCACTCAATGCTCCTGGGATCTCGGGGAGCTCTATGGGACAAAGAGCGTCTGACTTCAGGGGAGCTCCATCCAAATCTCGGGACGGCTCATGCAAATCTGGTGTGATCCCATGCCCAGTCCTCGAGTTCCAGGGGGCAATGCTCACATGATCTCCATCCCAATTTCAGGAGGGGCCCTGCAGATCCAGAGCGCTCACGTCAAGACATCAAGGCCCCGGTAACGAACCCGCGTGGTTTCAGGCCAAGTCTTGGGGGGAACAAACAGCAAGTCATGGCAGCACAGGCCCCCTCTGCAAGACCCGGGGGCAAACCTCTCATGGTTTTAGTCTGCATCTCGGGAGAGCGCCTCCAAACCGCAGGATACAACGGGGCCAGGCAGCGAGATGGAAAGACAAACCAAGTGGGATCCCAGCACACGTCTGGGGACACCTGGCCCCAATGGAACAAGATCTCGGGCCTTGTGGAGGTTATGGAGGTCGCTTGGCTCAGGATAGTCGTCCAAATCTCGGTAGAACTGCGCGAATGCCCTGAGGTCTCAGGAAACGTCAGCGAGACCCAGGGAGACACGCACATGATCTCCGTCGACATCGCGTTTGCAATCTCCCAACCTCGTGGGAGCTCTGGTGCGTTCCACTACAACCTGTGGCTACGTGCACCGTTTCGGATTTCAAATGTCGCCAGAGCTCCTCAAACCATCTTGAGACTTCGACCCCTTTCGGTGAGATCCGGGGGCGAATCTCAGCTGATCTCAGTCCAAATCTCGGGAGGTCTCCTCCCCAGCTTCAGGGTTCTCGGACAATTTCAGGGAGATTCACAGGCAAAACTCCCATGATCTCCGGTCGGATGCGCTGACTCCAACCCACGGGATCTCAGGCCAAGGCCTCTCTGTTAGACACAGGGTTCAACTTCACAAATCTCAGTCCAAATCTCGGGAGAAAGCCTCCAAACCTCGGTCGACCCCGGTCACCATCAGGGCGACCCAGGGCCCAACTCCTGAGCTCTCAATCACCTTTGCAGCAGAACCCACCCAATGCCCCTGAGTCCTCACGTCCGGACGGTGCGAACCAGGCTCCAAACCTGAGTGCTTTCGTGCGAACCTTGGAGAACAAACCCCATCTTGTCAAAGCTCGGGACCCCTCAGTGGCTTCCGAGGGCAATTCGCAGGGGACCTGAATCCAATTCTCAGGAGTGCTCGTCGACATCTCATGGGACCACAGGCCCAGGAAGCCAGATCCAGGGCCAAATCTCATGGGGCCGCAGTCCACACCTCGGAACACCGGATCCAAATCCTGTGAGAACTCAGGACCCGTCGGACTCTCCCAGGCAAACGTCTCCGTGTAGGTGTCCGAATCTCAGGACAACTGTGCCAAAGCCTCGAAATGTCAGGTGTACTCGCCGAGATCGAGGGGCACATGTCACGTGGTCTCCGTCTGAATGAGGCTCGCCACCTCCGACACTTGTGAGAACGCTGGTCCAATCCGTGAATGCCAGGAGCCAGTCTCGTGGGATCGGATTCCAAATCGAGCTGGAACTCGTCAAAATCTCTTTAGTGGTTTGTGCCCAAGTTATGGAATCCGGGTGATCTCAGCCAAAGTCCAGGAGAACTCATTCAAATGTCAAGAACCCCTGGCCCTGTCAGGGAGATTCACGGACATATGTCACGTGATCACAGCCCCAGGCTCGGAAGAACGCACTCAAATCTTGCGGGGCCACTGTCCGTTGCGTGAGAAACAGCATCTAAGTTCATCTGACTTTAGGCGTAACACGGGAACACACACGCAAATTCCGGGGGGACCTCTGGCCCAGTTAGCGAGATCCAGAAGCAATCCCCAGGGGGTTGAAATCCAATTGTCATTAGAACGAAACCAAATCCCTGAGGTCTCACCCCAGTCAGGGGTCTCAAGCAATTAAACTCATGGGATCGCAGTCTAAATTTTGGAGGCCCTGACCCACATCTCATGAGATCTCAGGCCCTGCCTGCGAGTTCCTGGAAACACGTGTCGGCATATCCGTCCAAATATCGGAAGAGCTATGGAAATGTCCTGAGTTGTCAGGAATGATCAGAGAGATCGAGAGGCACCTGTCTCGTTGTTCTCAGGGCGAATCTCACGAGGAATCTCCGAATCTGGTGGAATCTCCGGTCCGTTCGGCCACTGGCAGGGCCCGAGGTCACCGGATCGTAGTCCAGACCTCCCCAGAACTCAACCAAATCTCTTGAGACCTCGGGCGCAGTCAGTGAGCGGCAGGGCAAAGCTCGCCCCTTCTCAGTCCAAACCTAGGGGACCACATGCAATGTTCGAGCACTGTCGGGCCCAGTCAGGGAGATTCGGGATCAAATATGGTGTCTCCTCCGTCCAAGCCTCGGAAGAACTCACTCAAAACTCCTGGGATCTCGGGGAGCTCTGTGGGACAGAGAGCACCTGACTTCAGGGGAGCTCCGTCCAAATCTCGGGACGGCTCATGCAAATCTGCCGTGATCCCATACCCAGTCCTCGAGATCCAGGGGGCAATGCTCACGTGATTTCCATCCCAATTTCAGGAGGGGCCCTGAAGTTCCAGAGCGCTCAGGTCCGGATATCAAGGCCCGGGTTCCAACCCCGCGTGGTTTCAGGCCAAATCTTGGGGGGAACAAACCGCAAGTCATGGCAGCACAGGCCCCCTCTGCAGTACCGGGGGGCAAAATTCTCGTGCTTTTAGTCTGCATCTCGGAAGAGCGCCTCCAAACCGCAGGAGACCACGGAGCCAGGCAGCCAGATGGAAGGGCAAATCAAATGGCATCCCAGCCCACGTCTGGGGACACCTGGCCCCCAGGGAACGAGGTCTCCGGCCTTGGGGAGGATAAGGAGGTCGCTTGGCTCAAGATAGCCGTCCAAATCTCGGTAGAACTGCGCGAATCCCCGGAGATCTCAGGAAAAGTCAGCGATACCCAGGGACACACGGCACGTGATCTCCGTCGGCATCGCGTTCGAGATCTCCCAACGACGTTGGAGCTCTGGCCCGTTCCTCTAAAACCTGTGGCCACGTGCGCCGTTTCTGAGTTCAAATGTCGACAGAGCTCCACAAACCCTCTTGAGACCTCGGCCCCTTTCCGTGAGATCCGGGGGCGAATCTCAGCTGCTCTCAGTCCAAATCTCGGGAGGTGTCCTCCCCAGCTTCAGGGTTCTCGGGGCTTTTCAGGGAGATTCACAGGCAAACCTCCCGTGATCTCCGGTCGGAGGCGCTGACTCCAATCCTTCGGGATCTCAGGCCAAGGCCTCTCTGTTAGACCGAGGGTTCAACTTCAGCATATCTCAGTCCAAATCTCGGGAGTACTCCTCCAAACCGCGGTCGATCCCAGTCACCTCAGGGAGACCCAGTGTCCAACTCCTGAGCTCTCAATCACCTTTGCGGCAGAACTCATCCAATGCTCCTGAGTGCTCACGTCCGGACGGTGCGAACCAGGCTCCAAACCTGAGTGCTTTCGGGCGAACCTTGGAGAACAACCCCCATCTCGTCAAACCTCAGGATGCCTCAGTGGCTTCCGCGGGCAATTCGCGGAGGACCTGAATCCCATTCTCAGCAGTGCTTGTCGACATCTCGTCGGACCTCAGGCCCTGGAAGCCAGATCCAGGGCCAAATTCCATGGGGCCACAGTCCAAACCTCGGAACACCGGATCCAAATCCCGTGAGAACACAGGCCTGATCGGCCACTCCCAGGCAAACATCTCGGTTAGGTGTCCGTATCTCAGGACAACTGTGCCAAAGTCTCGGAATGTCAGGTGTACTCGACGAGATCCAGGGGTACATGTCACGTGGTCTCCGTCTGAATGTGCCCCGCCACCTCCGACACTTGGGAGAGTGCTGGTCCAATCCGTGGATGCCAGGAGCCAGTCTCGTGGGATCTGATTCCAAATCGAGCCAGAACTCGTCAAAACCTCTTGAGTGTTTGCGCCCAAGTTAGGGGATCCCGATGCCACTCCGGGGTGATCTCGGCCGATGCCCAGGAGAACCCATCCAAATGTCAACAAACCCTGGCCCTGTCAGGGAGATTCACGGGCATATGTCACGTGATCACGGCCCCAGCCTCGGAAGAACGCACTCAAGTCTCCTGGGGCCACCGGCCATTGGATGAGAAACAGCATCTAAGTTCATCAGACTTCAGGTAAAACGCGGGAATGCTCAGGCAAATCTCGTGGGGATCTCTGGCCCAGTTAGCGAGATCCAGAAGCAATCCCAAGGGGGTTGAAATCCAATTGTCATTAGAACGGAGCCAAAACCCTGAGGTCTCACCCCAGTCAGGGGTCTCGAGCAGATAAACTCATGGGATCGCAGTCTAAATTTTGGAGGCCCTGACCCACATCTCAAGAGATCTCAAGCCCTGCATGCGAGTTCCCAGACACACGTTTCGGCATATCCGTCCAAACCTCGGAAGAGATATGGATATGTCCTGAGATGTCAGGAATGATCAGAGAGATGGTGAGGCACCTGTCTCGTTGATCTTAGTGCGAATCTCGTGAGGAATCTCCGAATCTGGTGGAATCTCCCATCTGTTCGGCCACTCGCAGGACCCGAGGTTACCGGATCGTAGTCCGGACCTCCCCAGAACTCATCCAAATCTCTTGAGACCTCGGGCGCAGTCAGTGAGCTGCAGGGCATAGCTCGCCCCTTCTCAGTCCAAACCGAGGGGACCACATGCAATGTTCGAGTGCTGTCGGGCCCAGTCAGGGAGATTCGGGGTCAAATCTGGCGTCTCCTCCGTCCATGCGTCGGAGGAACGCACTCAATGCTCCTGGGATCTCGGGGAGCTCTATGGGACAAAGAGCGTCTGACTTCAGGGGAGCTCCATCCAAATCTCGGGACGGCTCATGCAAATCTGGTGTGATCCCATGCCCAGTCCTCGAGTTCCAGGGGGCAATGCTCACATGATCTCCATCCCAATTTCAGGAGGGGCCCTGCAGATCCAGAGCGCTCACGTCAAGACATCAAGGCCCCGGTAACGAACCCGCGTGGTTTCAGGCCAAGTCTTGGGGGGAACAAACAGCAAGTCATGGCAGCACAGGCCCCCTCTGCAAGACCCGGGGGCAAACCTCTCATGGTTTTAGTCTGCATCTCGGGAGAGCGCCTCCAAACCGCAGGATACAACGGGGCCAGGCAGCGAGATGGAAAGACAAACCAAGTGGGATCCCAGCACACGTCTGGGGACACCTGGCCCCAATGGAACAAGATCTCGGGCCTTGTGGAGGTTATGGAGGTCGCTTGGCTCAGGATAGTCGTCCAAATCTCGGTAGAACTGCGCGAATGCCCTGAGGTCTCAGGAAACGTCAGCGAGACCCAGGGAGACACGCACATGATCTCCGTCGACATCGCGTTTGCAATCTCCCAACCTCGTGGGAGCTCTGGTGCGTTCCACTACAACCTGTGGCTACGTGCACCGTTTCGGATTTCAAATGTCGCCAGAGCTCCTCAAACCATCTTGAGACTTCGACCCCTTTCGGTGAGATCCGGGGGCGAATCTCAGCTGATCTCAGTCCAAATCTCGGGAGGTCTCCTCCCCAGCTTCAGGGTTCTCGGACAATTTCAGGGAGATTCACAGGCAAAACTCCCATGATCTCCGGTCGGATGCACTGACTCCAACCCACGGGATCTCAGGCCAAGGCCTCTCTGTTAGACACAGGGTTCAACTTCACAAATCTCAGTCCAAATCTCGGGAGAAAGCCTCCAAACCTCGGTCGACCCCGGTCACCATCAGGGCGACCCAGGGCCCAACTCCTGAGCTCTCAATCACCTTTGCAGCAGAACCCACCCAATGCCCCTGAGTCCTCACGTCCGGACGGTGCGAACCAGGCTCCAAACCTGAGTGCTTTCGTGCGAACCTTGGAGAACAAACCCCATCTTGTCAAAGCTCGGGACCCCTCAGTGGCTTCCGAGGGCAATTCGCAGGGGACCTGAATCCAATTCTCAGGAGTGCTCGTCGACATCTCATGGGACCACAGGCCCAGGAAGCCAGATCCAGGGCCAAATCTCATGGGACCGCAGTCCACACCTCGGAACACCGGATCCAAATCCTGTGAGAACTCAGGACCCGTCGGACTCTCCCAGGCAAACGTCTCCGTGTAGGTGTCCGAATCTCAGGACAACTGTGCCAAAGCCTCGAAATGTCAGGTGTACTCGCCGAGATCGAGGGGCACATGTCACGTGGTCTCCGTCTGAATGAGGCTCGCCACCTCCGACACTTGTGAGAACGCTGGTCCAATCCGTGAATGCCAGGAGCCAGTCTCGTGGGATCTGATTCCAAATCGAGCTGGAACTCGTCAAAATCTCTTTAGTGGTTTGTGCCCAAGTTATGGAATCCGGGTGATCTCAGCCAAAGTCCAGGAGAACTCATTCAAATGTCAAGAACCCCTGGCCCTGTCAGGGAGATTCACGGACATATGTCACGTGATCACAGCCCCAGGCTCGGAAGAACGCACTCAAATCTTGCGGGGCCACTGTCCGTTGCGTGAGAAACAGCATCTAAGTTCATCTGACTTTAGGCGTAACACGGGAACACACACGCAAATTCCGGGGGGACCTCTGGCCCAGTTAGCGAGATCCAGAAGCAATCCCCAGGGGGTTGAAATCCAATTGTCATTAGAACGAAACCAAATCCCTGAGGTCTCACCCCAGTCAGGGGTCTCAAGCAATTAAACTCATGGGATCGCAGTCTAAATTTTGGAGGCCCTGACCCACATCTCATGAGATCTCAGGCCCTGCCTGCGAGTTCCTGGAAACACGTGTCGGCATATCCGTCCAAATATCGGAAGAGCTATGGAAATGTCCTGAGATGTCAGGAATGATCAGAGAGATCGAGAGGCACCTGTCTCGTTGTTCTCAGGGCGAATCTCACGAGGAATCTCCGAATCTGGTGGAATCTCCGGTCCGTTCGGCCACTGGCAGGGCCCGAGGTCACCGGATCGTAGTCCAGACCTCCCCAGAACTCAACCAAATCTCTTGAGACCTCGGGCGCAGTCAGTGAGCGGCAGGGCAAAGCTCGCCCCTTCTCAGTCCAAACCTAGGGGACCACATGCAATGTTCGAGCACTGTCGGGCCCAGTCAGGGAGATTCGGGATCAAATATGGTGTCTCCTCCGTCCAAGCCTCGGAAGCACTCACTCAAAACTCCTGGGATCTCGGGGAGCTCTGTGGGACAGAGAGCACCTGACTTCAGGGGAGCTCCGTCCAAATCTCGGGACGGCTCATGCAAATCTGCCGTGATCCCATACCCAGTCCTCGAGATCCAGGGGGCAATGCTCACGTGATTTCCATCCCAATTTCAGGAGGGGCCCTGAAGTTCCAGAGCGCTCAGGTCCGGATATCAAGGCCCGGGTTCCAACCCCGCGTGGTTTCAGGCCAAATCTTGGGGGGAACAAACCGCAAGTCATGGCAGCACAGGCCCCCTCTGCAGTACCGGGGGGCAAAATTCTCGTGCTTTTAGTCTGCATCTCGGAAGAGCGCCTCCAAACCGCAGGAGACCACGGAGCCAGGCAGCCAGATGGAAGGGCAAATCAAATGGGATCCCAGCCCACGTCTGGGGACACCTGGCCCCCAGGGAACGAGGTCTCCGGCCTTGGGGAGGATAAGGAGGTCGCTTGGCTCAAGATAGCCGTCCAAATCTCGGTAGAACTGCGCGAATCCCCGGAGATCTCAGGAAAAGTCAGCGAGACCCAGGGACACACGGCACGTGATCTCCGTCGGCATCGCGTTCGAGATCTCCCAACGACGTTGGAGCTCTGGCCCGTTCCTCTAAAACCTGTGGCCACGTGCGCCGTTTCTGAGTTCAAATGTCGACAGAGCTCCACAAACCCTCTTGAGACCTCGGCCCCTTTCCGTGAGATCCGGGGGCGAATCTCAGCTGCTCTCAGTCCAAATCTCGGGAGGTGTCCTCCCCAGCTTCAGGGTTCTCGGGGCTTTTCAGGGAGATTCACAGGCAAACCTCCCGTGATCTCCGGTCGGAGGCGCTGACTCCAATCCTTCGGGATCTCAGGCCAAGGCCTCTCTGTTAGACCGAGGGTTCAACTTCAGCATATCTCAGTCCAAATCTCGGGAGTACTCCTCCAAACCGCGGTCGATCCCAGTCACCTCAGGGAGACCCAGTGTCCAACTCCTGAGCTCTCAATCACCTTTGCGGCAGAACTCATCCAATGCTCCTGAGTGCTCACGTCCGGACGGTGCGAACCAGGCTCCAAACCTGAGTGCTTTCGGGCGAACCTTGGAGAACAACCCCCATCTCGTCAAACCTCAGGATGCCTCAGTGGCTTCCGCGGGCAATTCGCGGAGGACCTGAATCCCATTCTCAGCAGTGCTTGTCGACATCTCGTCGGACCTCAGGCCCTGGAAGCCAGATCCAGGGCCAAATTCCATGGGGCCACAGTCCAAACCTCGGAACACCGGATCCAAATCCCGTGAGAACTCAGGCCTGATCGGCCACTCCCAGGCAAACATCTCGGTTAGGTGTCCGTATCTCAGGACAACTGTGCCAAAGTCTCGGAATGTCAGGTGTACTCGACGAGATCCAGGGGTACATGTCACGTGGTCTCCGTCTGAATGTGCCCCGCCACCTCCGACACTTGGGAGAGTGCTGGTCCAATCCGTGGATGCCAGGAGCCAGTCTCGTGGGATCTGATTCCAAATCGAGCCAGAACTCGTCAAAACCTCTTGAGTGTTTGTGCCCAAGTTAGGGGATCCCGATGCCACTCCGGGGTGATCTCGGCCGATGCCCAGGAGAACCCATCCAAATGTCAACAAACCCTGGCCCTGTCAGGGAGATTCACGGGCATATGTCACGTGATCACGGCCCCAGCCTCGGAAGAACGCACTCAAGTCTCCTGGGGCCACCGGCCATTGGATGAGAAACAGCATCTAAGTTCATCAGACTTCAGGTAAAACGCGGGAATGCTCAGGCAAATCTCGTGGGGATCTCTGGCCCAGTTAGCGAGATCCAGAAGCAATCCCAAGGGGGTTGAAATCCAATTGTCATTAGAACGGAGCCAAAACCCTGAGGTCTCACCCCAGTCAGGGGTCTCGAGCAGATAAACTCATGGGATCGCAGTCTAAATTTTGGAGGCCCTGACCCACATCTCAAGAGATCTCAAGCCCTGCATGCGAGTTCCCAGACACACGTTTCGGCATATCCGTCCAAACCTCGGAAGAGATATGGATATGTCCTGAGATGTCAGGAATGATCAGAGAGATGGTGAGGCACCTGTCTCGTTGATCTTAGTGCGAATCTCGTGAGGAATCTCCGAATCTGGTGGAATCTCCCATCTGTTCGGCCACTCGCAGGGCCCGAGGTTACCGGATCGTAGTCCGGACCTCCCCAGAACTCATCCAAATCTCTTGAGACCTCGGGCGCAGTCAGTGAGCTGCAGGGCATAGCTCGCCCCTTCTCAGTCCAAACCGAGGGGACCACATGCAATGTTCGAGTGCTGTCGGGCCCAGTCAGGGAGACTCGGGGTCAAATCTGGCGTCTCCTCCGTCCATGCGTCGGAGGAACGCACTCAATGCTCCTGGGATCTCGGGGAGCTCTATGGGACAAAGAGCGTCTGACTTCAGGGGAGCTCCATCCAAATCTCGGGACGGCTCATGCAAATCTGGTGTGATCCCATGCCCAGTCCTCGAGTTCCAGGGGGCAATGCTCACATGATCTCCATCCCAATTTCAGGAGGGGCCCTGCAGATCCAGAGCGCTCACGTCAAGACATCAAGGCCCCGGTAACGAACCCGCGTGGTTTCAGGCCAAGTCTTGGGGGGAACAAACAGCAAGTCATGGCAGCACAGGCCCCCTCTGCAAGACCCGGGGGCAAACCTCTCATGGTTTTAGTCTGCATCTCGGGAGAGCGCCTCCAAACCGCAGGATACAACGGGGCCAGGCAGCGAGATGGAAAGACAAACCAAGTGGGATCCCAGCACACGTCTGGGGACACCTGGCCCCAATGGAACAAGATCTCGGGCCTTGTGGAGGTTATGGAGGTCGCTTGGCTCAGGATAGTCGTCCAAATCTCGGTAGAACTGCGCGAATGCCCTGAGGTCTCAGGAAACGTCAGCGAGACCCAGGGAGACACGCACATGATCTCCGTCGACATCGCGTTTGCAATCTCCCAACCTCGTGGGAGCTCTGGTGCGTTCCACTACAACCTGTGGCTACGTGCACCGTTTCGGATTTCAAATGTCGCCAGAGCTCCTCAAACCATCTTGAGACTTCGACCCCTTTCGGTGAGATCCGGGGGCGAATCTCAGCTGATCTCAGTCCAAATCTCGGGAGGTCTCCTCCCCAGCTTCAGGGTTCTCGGACAATTTCAGGGAGATTCACAGGCAAAACTCCCATGATCTCCGGTCGGATGCGCTGACTCCAACCCACGGGATCTCAGGCCAAGGCCTCTCTGTTAGACACAGGGTTCAACTTCACAAATCTCAGTCCAAATCTCGGGAGAAAGCCTCCAAACCTCGGTCGACCCCGGTCACCATCAGGGCGACCCAGGGCCCAACTCCTGAGCTCTCAATCACCTTTGCAGCAGAACCCACCCAATGCCCCTGAGTCCTCACGTCCGGACGGTGCGAACCAGGCTCCAAACCTGAGTGCTTTCGTGCGAACCTTGGAGAACAAACCCCATCTTGTCAAAGCTCGGGACCCCTCAGTGGCTTCCGAGGGCAATTCGCAGGGGACCTGAATCCAATTCTCAGGAGTGCTCGTCGACATCTCATGGGACCACAGGCCCAGGAAGCCAGATCCAGGGCCAAATCTCATGGGGCCGCAGTCCACACCTCGGAACACCGGATCCAAATCCTGTGAGAACTCAGGACCCGTCGGACTCTCCCAGGCAAACGTCTCCGTGTAGGTGTCCGAATCTCAGGACAACTGTGCCAAAGCCTCGAAATGTCAGGTGTACTCGCCGAGATCGAGGGGCACATGTCACGTGGTCTCCGTCTGAATGAGGCTCGCCACCTCCGACACTTGTGAGAACGCTGGTCCAATCCGTGAATGCCAGGAGCCAGTCTCGTGGGATCGGATTCCAAATCGAGCTGGAACTCGTCAAAATCTCTTTAGTGGTTTGTGCCCAAGTTATGGAATCCGGGTGATCTCAGCCAAAGTCCAGGAGAACTCATTCAAATGTCAAGAACCCCTGGCCCTGTCAGGGAGATTCACGGACATATGTCACGTGATCACAGCCCCAGGCTCGGAAGAACGCACTCAAATCTTGCGGGGCCACTGTCCGTTGCGTGAGAAACAGCATCTAAGTTCATCTGACTTTAGGCGTAACACGGGAACACACACGCAAATTCCGGGGGGACCTCTGGCCCAGTTAGCGAGATCCAGAAGCAATCCCCAGGGGGTTGAAATCCAATTGTCATTAGAACGAAACCAAATCCCTGAGGTCTCACCCCAGTCAGGGGTCTCAAGCAATTAAACTCATGGGATCGCAGTCTAAATTTTGGAGGCCCTGACCCACATCTCATGAGATCTCAGGCCCTGCCTGCGAGTTCCTGGAAACACGTGTCGGCATATCCGTCCAAATATCGGAAGAGCTATGGAAATGTCCTGAGTTGTCAGGAATGATCAGAGAGATCGAGAGGCACCTGTCTCGTTGTTCTCAGGGCGAATCTCACGAGGAATCTCCGAATCTGGTGGAATCTCCGGTCCGTTCGGCCACTGGCAGGGCCCGAGGTCACCGGATCGTAGTCCAGACCTCCCCAGAACTCAACCAAATCTCTTGAGACCTCGGGCGCAGTCAGTGAGCGGCAGGGCAAAGCTCGCCCCTTCTCAGTCCAAACCTAGGGGACCACATGCAATGTTCGAGCACTGTCGGGCCCAGTCAGGGAGATTCGGGATCAAATATGGTGTCTCCTCCGTCCAAGCCTCGGAAGAACTCACTCAAAACTCCTGGGATCTCGGGGAGCTCTGTGGGACAGAGAGCACCTGACTTCAGGGGAGCTCCGTCCAAATCTCGGGACGGCTCATGCAAATCTGCCGTGATCCCATACCCAGTCCTCGAGATCCAGGGGGCAATGCTCACGTGATTTCCATCCCAATTTCAGGAGGGGCCCTGAAGTTCCAGAGCGCTCAGGTCCGGATATCAAGGCCCGGGTTCCAACCCCGCGTGGTTTCAGGCCAAATCTTGGGGGGAACAAACCGCAAGTCATGGCAGCACAGGCCCCCTCTGCAGTACCGGGGGGCAAAATTCTCGTGCTTTTAGTCTGCATCTCGGAAGAGCGCCTCCAAACCGCAGGAGACCACGGAGCCAGGCAGCCAGATGGAAGGGCAAATCAAATGGCATCCCAGCCCACGTCTGGGGACACCTGGCCCCCAGGGAACGAGGTCTCCGGCCTTGGGGAGGATAAGGAGGTCGCTTGGCTCAAGATAGCCGTCCAAATCTCGGTAGAACTGCGCGAATCCCCGGAGATCTCAGGAAAAGTCAGCGATACCCAGGGACACACGGCACGTGATCTCCGTCGGCATCGCGTTCGAGATCTCCCAACGACGTTGGAGCTCTGGCCCGTTCCTCTAAAACCTGTGGCCACGTGCGCCGTTTCTGAGTTCAAATGTCGACAGAGCTCCACAAACCCTCTTGAGACCTCGGCCCCTTTCCGTGAGATCCGGGGGCGAATCTCAGCTGCTCTCAGTCCAAATCTCGGGAGGTGTCCTCCCCAGCTTCAGGGTTCTCGGGGCTTTTCAGGGAGATTCACAGGCAAACCTCCCGTGATCTCCGGTCGGAGGCGCTGACTCCAATCCTTCGGGATCTCAGGCCAAGGCCTCTCTGTTAGACCGAGGGTTCAACTTCAGCATATCTCAGTCCAAATCTCGGGAGTACTCCTCCAAACCGCGGTCGATCCCAGTCACCTCAGGGAGACCCAGTGTCCAACTCCTGAGCTCTCAATCACCTTTGCGGCAGAACTCATCCAATGCTCCTGAGTGCTCACGTCCGGACGGTGCGAACCAGGCTCCAAACCTGAGTGCTTTCGGGCGAACCTTGGAGAACAACCCCCATCTCGTCAAACCTCAGGATGCCTCAGTGGCTTCCGCGGGCAATTCGCGGAGGACCTGAATCCCATTCTCAGCAGTGCTTGTCGACATCTCGTCGGACCTCAGGCCCTGGAAGCCAGATCCAGGGCCAAATTCCATGGGGCCACAGTCCAAACCTCGGAACACCGGATCCAAATCCCGTGAGAACACAGGCCTGATCGGCCACTCCCAGGCAAACATCTCGGTTAGGTGTCCGTATCTCAGGACAACTGTGCCAAAGTCTCGGAATGTCAGGTGTACTCGACGAGATCCAGGGGTACATGTCACGTGGTCTCCGTCTGAATGTGCCCCGCCACCTCCGACACTTGGGAGAGTGCTGGTCCAATCCGTGGATGCCAGGAGCCAGTCTCGTGGGATCTGATTCCAAATCGAGCCAGAACTCGTCAAAACCTCTTGAGTGTTTGCGCCCAAGTTAGGGGATCCCGATGCCACTCCGGGGTGATCTCGGCCGATGCCCAGGAGAACCCATCCAAATGTCAACAAACCCTGGCCCTGTCAGGGAGATTCACGGGCATATGTCACGTGATCACGGCCCCAGCCTCGGAAGAACGCACTCAAGTCTCCTGGGGCCACCGGCCATTGGATGAGAAACAGCATCTAAGTTCATCAGACTTCAGGTAAAACGCGGGAATGCTCAGGCAAATCTCGTGGGGATCTCTGGCCCAGTTAGCGAGATCCAGAAGCAATCCCAAGGGGGTTGAAATCCAATTGTCATTAGAACGGAGCCAAAACCCTGAGGTCTCACCCCAGTCAGGGGTCTCGAGCAGATAAACTCATGGGATCGCAGTCTAAATTTTGGAGGCCCTGACCCACATCTCAAGAGATCTCAAGCCCTGCATGCGAGTTCCCAGACACACGTTTCGGCATATCCGTCCAAACCTCGGAAGAGATATGGATATGTCCTGAGATGTCAGGAATGATCAGAGAGATGGTGAGGCACCTGTCTCGTTGATCTTAGTGCGAATCTCGTGAGGAATCTCCGAATCTGGTGGAATCTCCCATCTGTTCGGCCACTCGCAGGACCCGAGGTTACCGGATCGTAGTCCGGACCTCCCCAGAACTCATCCAAATCTCTTGAGACCTCGGGCGCAGTCAGTGAGCTGCAGGGCATAGCTCGCCCCTTCTCAGTCCAAACCGAGGGGACCACATGCAATGTTCGAGTGCTGTCGGGCCCAGTCAGGGAGATTCGGGGTCAAATCTGGCGTCTCCTCCGTCCATGCGTCGGAGGAACGCACTCAATGCTCCTGGGATCTCGGGGAGCTCTATGGGACAAAGAGCGTCTGACTTCAGGGGAGCTCCATCCAAATCTCGGGACGGCTCATGCAAATCTGGTGTGATCCCATGCCCAGTCCTCGAGTTCCAGGGGGCAATGCTCACATGATCTCCATCCCAATTTCAGGAGGGGCCCTGCAGATCCAGAGCGCTCACGTCAAGACATCAAGGCCCCGGTAACGAACCCGCGTGGTTTCAGGCCAAGTCTTGGGGGGAACAAACAGCAAGTCATGGCAGCACAGGCCCCCTCTGCAAGACCCGGGGGCAAACCTCTCATGGTTTTAGTCTGCATCTCGGGAGAGCGCCTCCAAACCGCAGGATACAACGGGGCCAGGCAGCGAGATGGAAAGACAAACCAAGTGGGATCCCAGCACACGTCTGGGGACACCTGGCCCCAATGGAACAAGATCTCGGGCCTTGTGGAGGTTATGGAGGTCGCTTGGCTCAGGATAGTCGTCCAAATCTCGGTAGAACTGCGCGAATGCCCTGAGGTCTCAGGAAACGTCAGCGAGACCCAGGGAGACACGCACATGATCTCCGTCGACATCGCGTTTGCAATCTCCCAACCTCGTGGGAGCTCTGGTGCGTTCCACTACAACCTGTGGCTACGTGCACCGTTTCGGATTTCAAATGTCGCCAGAGCTCCTCAAACCATCTTGAGACTTCGACCCCTTTCGGTGAGATCCGGGGGCGAATCTCAGCTGATCTCAGTCCAAATCTCGGGAGGTCTCCTCCCCAGCTTCAGGGTTCTCGGACAATTTCAGGGAGATTCACAGGCAAAACTCCCATGATCTCCGGTCGGATGCGCTGACTCCAACCCACGGGATCTCAGGCCAAGGCCTCTCTGTTAGACACAGGGTTCAACTTCACAAATCTCAGTCCAAATCTCGGGAGAAAGCCTCCAAACCTCGGTCGACCCCGGTCACCATCAGGGCGACCCAGGGCCCAACTCCTGAGCTCTCAATCACCTTTGCAGCAGAACCCACCCAATGCCCCTGAGTCCTCACGTCCGGACGGTGCGAACCAGGCTCCAAACCTGAGTGCTTTCGTGCGAACCTTGGAGAACAAACCCCATCTTGTCAAAGCTCGGGACCCCTCAGTGGCTTCCGAGGGCAATTCGCAGGGGACCTGAATCCAATTCTCAGGAGTGCTCGTCGACATCTCATGGGACCACAGGCCCAGGAAGCCAGATCCAGGGCCAAATCTCATGGGGCCGCAGTCCACACCTCGGAACACCGGATCCAAATCCTGTGAGAACTCAGGACCCGTCGGACTCTCCCAGGCAAACGTCTCCGTGTAGGTGTCCGAATCTCAGGACAACTGTGCCAAAGCCTCGAAATGTCAGGTGTACTCGCCGAGATCGAGGGGCACATGTCACGTGGTCTCCGTCTGAATGAGGCTCGCCACCTCCGACACTTGTGAGAACGCTGGTCCAATCCGTGAATGCCAGGAGCCAGTCTCGTGGGATCGGATTCCAAATCGAGCTGGAACTCGTCAAAATCTCTTTAGTGGTTTGTGCCCAAGTTATGGAATCCGGGTGATCTCAGCCAAAGTCCAGGAGAACTCATTCAAATGTCAAGAACCCCTGGCCCTGTCAGGGAGATTCACGGACATATGTCACGTGATCACAGCCCCAGGCTCGGAAGAACGCACTCAAATCTTGCGGGGCCACTGTCCGTTGCGTGAGAAACAGCATCTAAGTTCATCTGACTTTAGGCGTAACACGGGAACACACACGCAAATTCCGGGGGGACCTCTGGCCCAGTTAGCGAGATCCAGAAGCAATCCCCAGGGGGTTGAAATCCAATTGTCATTAGAACGAAACCAAATCCCTGAGGTCTCACCCCAGTCAGGGGTCTCAAGCAATTAAACTCATGGGATCGCAGTCTAAATTTTGGAGGCCCTGACCCACATCTCATGAGATCTCAGGCCCTGCCTGCGAGTTCCTGGAAACACGTGTCGGCATATCCGTCCAAATATCGGAAGAGCTATGGAAATGTCCTGAGTTGTCAGGAATGATCAGAGAGATCGAGAGGCACCTGTCTCGTTGTTCTCAGGGCGAATCTCACGAGGAATCTCCGAATCTGGTGGAATCTCCGGTCCGTTCGGCCACTGGCAGGGCCCGAGGTCACCGGATCGTAGTCCAGACCTCCCCAGAACTCAACCAAATCTCTTGAGACCTCGGGCGCAGTCAGTGAGCGGCAGGGCAAAGCTCGCCCCTTCTCAGTCCAAACCTAGGGGACCACATGCAATGTTCGAGCACTGTCGGGCCCAGTCAGGGAGATTCGGGATCAAATATGGTGTCTCCTCCGTCCAAGCCTCGGAAGAACTCACTCAAAACTCCTGGGATCTCGGGGAGCTCTGTGGGACAGAGAGCACCTGACTTCAGGGGAGCTCCGTCCAAATCTCGGGACGGCTCATGCAAATCTGCCGTGATCCCATACCCAGTCCTCGAGATCCAGGGGGCAATGCTCACGTGATTTCCATCCCAATTTCAGGAGGGGCCCTGAAGTTCCAGAGCGCTCAGGTCCGGATATCAAGGCCCGGGTTCCAACCCCGCGTGGTTTCAGGCCAAATCTTGGGGGGAACAAACCGCAAGTCATGGCAGCACAGGCCCCCTCTGCAGTACCGGGGGGCAAAATTCTCGTGCTTTTAGTCTGCATCTCGGAAGAGCGCCTCCAAACCGCAGGAGACCACGGAGCCAGGCAGCCAGATGGAAGGGCAAATCAAATGGCATCCCAGCCCACGTCTGGGGACACCTGGCCCCCAGGGAACGAGGTCTCCGGCCTTGGGGAGGATAAGGAGGTCGCTTGGCTCAAGATAGCCGTCCAAATCTCGGTAGAACTGCGCGAATCCCCGGAGATCTCAGGAAAAGTCAGCGATACCCAGGGACACACGGCACGTGATCTCCGTCGGCATCGCGTTCGAGATCTCCCAACGACGTTGGAGCTCTGGCCCGTTCCTCTAAAACCTGTGGCCACGTGCGCCGTTTCTGAGTTCAAATGTCGACAGAGCTCCACAAACCCTCTTGAGACCTCGGCCCCTTTCCGTGAGATCCGGGGGCGAATCTCAGCTGCTCTCAGTCCAAATCTCGGGAGGTGTCCTCCCCAGCTTCAGGGTTCTCGGGGCTTTTCAGGGAGATTCACAGGCAAACCTCCCGTGATCTCCGGTCGGAGGCGCTGACTCCAATCCTTCGGGATCTCAGGCCAAGGCCTCTCTGTTAGACCGAGGGTTCAACTTCAGCATATCTCAGTCCAAATCTCGGGAGTACTCCTCCAAACCGCGGTCGATCCCAGTCACCTCAGGGAGACCCAGTGTCCAACTCCTGAGCTCTCAATCACCTTTGCGGCAGAACTCATCCAATGCTCCTGAGTGCTCACGTCCGGACGGTGCGAACCAGGCTCCAAACCTGAGTGCTTTCGGGCGAACCTTGGAGAACAACCCCCATCTCGTCAAACCTCAGGATGCCTCAGTGGCTTCCGCGGGCAATTCGCGGAGGACCTGAATCCCATTCTCAGCAGTGCTTGTCGACATCTCGTCGGACCTCAGGCCCTGGAAGCCAGATCCAGGGCCAAATTCCATGGGGCCACAGTCCAAACCTCGGAACACCGGATCCAAATCCCGTGAGAACTCAGGCCTGATCGGCCACTCCCAGGCAAACATCTCGGTTAGGTGTCCGTATCTCAGGACAACTGTGCCAAAGTCTCGGAATGTCAGGTGTACTCGACGAGATCCAGGGGTACATGTCACGTGGTCTCCGTCTGAATGTGCCCCGCCACCTCCGACACTTGGGAGAGTGCTGGTCCAATCCGTGGATGCCAGGAGCCAGTCTCGTGGGATCTGATTCCAAATCGAGCCAGAACTCGTCAAAACCTCTTGAGTGTTTGCGCCCAAGTTAGGGGATCCCGATGCCACTCCGGGGTGATCTCGGCCGATGCCCAGGAGAACCCATCCAAATGTCAACAAACCCTGGCCCTGTCAGGGAGATTCACGGGCATATGTCACGTGATCACGGCCCCAGCCTCGGAAGAACGCACTCAAGTCTCCTGGGGCCACCGGCCATTGGATGAGAAACAGCATCTAAGTTCATCAGACTTCAGGTAAAACGCGGGAATGCTCAGGCAAATCTCGTGGGGATCTCTGGCCCAGTTAGCGAGATCCAGAAGCAATCCCAAGGGGGTTGAAATCCAATTGTCATTAGAACGGAGCCAAAACCCTGAGGTCTCACCCCAGTCAGGGGTCTCGAGCAGATAAACTCATGGGATCGCAGTCTAAATTTTGGAGGCCCTGACCCACATCTCAAGAGATCTCAAGCCCTGCATGCGAGTTCCCAGACACACGTTTCGGCATATCCGTCCAAACCTCGGAAGAGATATGGATATGTCCTGAGATGTCAGGAATGATCAGAGAGATGGTGAGGCACCTGTCTCGTTGATCTTAGTGCGAATCTCGTGAGGAATCTCCGAATCTGGTGGAATCTCCCATCTGTTCGGCCACTCGCAGGACCCGAGGTTACCGGATCGTAGTCCGGACCTCCCCAGAACTCATCCAAATCTCTTGAGACCTCGGGCGCAGTCAGTGAGCTGCAGGGCATAGCTCGCCCCTTCTCAGTCCAAACCGAGGGGACCACATGCAATGTTCGAGTGCTGTCGGGCCCAGTCAGGGAGATTCGGGGTCAAATCTGGCGTCTCCTCCGTCCATGCGTCGGAGGAACGCACTCAATGCTCCTGGGATCTCGGGGAGCTCTATGGGACAAAGAGCGTCTGACTTCAGGGGAGCTCCATCCAAATCTCGGGACGGCTCATGCAAATCTGGTGTGATCCCATGCCCAGTCCTCGAGTTCCAGGGGGCAATGCTCACATGATCTCCATCCCAATTTCAGGAGGGGCCCTGCAGATCCAGAGCGCTCACGTCAAGACATCAAGGCCCCGGTAACGAACCCGCGTGGTTTCAGGCCAAGTCTTGGGGGGAACAAACAGCAAGTCATGGCAGCACAGGCCCCCTCTGCAAGACCCGGGGGCAAACCTCTCATGGTTTTAGTCTGCATCTCGGGAGAGCGCCTCGAAACCGCAGGATACAACTGGGCCAGGCAGCGAGATGGAAAGACAAACCAAGTGGGATCCCAGCACACGTCTGGGGACACCTGGCCCCAATGGAACAAGATCTCGGGCCTTGTGGAGGTTATGGAGGTCGCTTGGCTCAGGATAGTCGTCCAAATCTCGGTAGAACTGCGCGAATGCCCTGAGGTCTCAGGAAACGTCAGCGAGACCCAGGGAGACACGCACATGATCTCCGTCGACATCGCGTTTGCAATCTCCCAACCTCGTGGGAGCTCTGGTGCGTTCCACTACAACCTGTGGCTACGTGCACCGTTTCGGATTTCAAATGTCGCCAGAGCTCCTCAAACCATCTTGAGACTTCGACCCCTTTCGGTGAGATCCGGGGGCGAATCTCAGCTGATCTCAGTCCAAATCTCGGGAGGTCTCCTCCCCAGCTTCAGGGTTCTCGGACAATTTCAGGGAGATTCACAGGCAAAACTCCCATGATCTCCGGTCGGATGCACTGACTCCAACCCACGGGATCTCAGGCCAAGGCCTCTCTGTTAGACACAGGGTTCAACTTCACAAATCTCAGTCCAAATCTCGGGAGAAAGCCTCCAAACCTCGGTCGACCCCGGTCACCATCAGGGCGACCCAGGGCCCAACTCCTGAGCTCTCAATCACCTTTGCAGCAGAACCCACCCAATGCCCCTGAGTCCTCACGTCCGGACGGTGCGAACCAGGCTCCAAACCTGAGTGCTTTCGTGCGAACCTTGGAGAACAAACCCCATCTTGTCAAAGCTCGGGACCCCTCAGTGGCTTCCGAGGGCAATTCGCAGGGGACCTGAATCCAATTCTCAGGAGTGCTCGTCGACATCTCATGGGACCACAGGCCCAGGAAGCCAGATCCAGGGCCAAATCTCATGGGACCGCAGTCCACACCTCGGAACACCGGATCCAAATCCTGTGAGAACTCAGGACCCGTCGGACTCTCCCAGGCAAACGTCTCCGTGTAGGTGTCCGAATCTCAGGACAACTGTGCCAAAGCCTCGAAATGTCAGGTGTACTCGCCGAGATCGAGGGGCACATGTCACGTGGTCTCCGTCTGAATGAGGCTCGCCACCTCCGACACTTGTGAGAACGCTGGTCCAATCCGTGAATGCCAGGAGCCAGTCTCGTGGGATCTGATTCCAAATCGAGCTGGAACTCGTCAAAATCTCTTTAGTGGTTTGTGCCCAAGTTATGGAATCCGGGTGATCTCAGCCAAAGTCCAGGAGAACTCATTCAAATGTCAAGAACCCCTGGCCCTGTCAGGGAGATTCACGGACATATGTCACGTGATCACAGCCCCAGGCTCGGAAGAACGCACTCAAATCTTGCGGGGCCACTGTCCGTTGCGTGAGAAACAGCATCTAAGTTCATCTGACTTTAGGCGTAACACGGGAACACACACGCAAATTCCGGGGGGACCTCTGGCCCAGTTAGCGAGATCCAGAAGCAATCCCCAGGGGGTTGAAATCCAATTGTCATTAGAACGAAACCAAATCCCTGAGGTCTCACCCCAGTCAGGGGTCTCAAGCAATTAAACTCATGGGATCGCAGTCTAAATTTTGGAGGCCCTGACCCACATCTCATGAGATCTCAGGCCCTGCCTGCGAGTTCCTGGAAACACGTGTCGGCATATCCGTCCAAATATCGGAAGAGCTATGGAAATGTCCTGAGATGTCAGGAATGATCAGAGAGATCGAGAGGCACCTGTCTCGTTGTTCTCAGGGCGAATCTCACGAGGAATCTCCGAATCTGGTGGAATCTCCGGTCCGTTCGGCCACTGGCAGGGCCCGAGGTCACCGGATCGTAGTCCAGACCTCCCCAGAACTCAACCAAATCTCTTGAGACCTCGGGCGCAGTCAGTGAGCGGCAGGGCAAAGCTCGCCCCTTCTCAGTCCAAACCTAGGGGACCACATGCAATGTTCGAGCACTGTCGGGCCCAGTCAGGGAGATTCGGGATCAAATATGGTGTCTCCTCCGTCCAAGCCTCGGAAGCACTCACTCAAAACTCCTGGGATCTCGGGGAGCTCTGTGGGACAGAGAGCACCTGACTTCAGGGGAGCTCCGTCCAAATCTCGGGACGGCTCATGCAAATCTGCCGTGATCCCATACCCAGTCCTCGAGATCCAGGGGGCAATGCTCACGTGATTTCCATCCCAATTTCAGGAGGGGCCCTGAAGTTCCAGAGCGCTCAGGTCCGGATATCAAGGCCCGGGTTCCAACCCCGCGTGGTTTCAGGCCAAATCTTGGGGGGAACAAACCGCAAGTCATGGCAGCACAGGCCCCCTCTGCAGTACCGGGGGGCAAAATTCTCGTGCTTTTAGTCTGCATCTCGGAAGAGCGCCTCCAAACCGCAGGAGACCACGGAGCCAGGCAGCCAGATGGAAGGGCAAATCAAATGGGATCCCAGCCCACGTCTGGGGACACCTGGCCCCCAGGGAACGAGGTCTCCGGCCTTGGGGAGGATAAGGAGGTCGCTTGGCTCAAGATAGCCGTCCAAATCTCGGTAGAACTGCGCGAATCCCCGGAGATCTCAGGAAAAGTCAGCGAGACCCAGGGACACACGGCACGTGATCTCCGTCGGCATCGCGTTCGAGATCTCCCAACGACGTTGGAGCTCTGGCCCGTTCCTCTAAAACCTGTGGCCACGTGCGCCGTTTCTGAGTTCAAATGTCGACAGAGCTCCACAAACCCTCTTGAGACCTCGGCCCCTTTCCGTGAGATCCGGGGGCGAATCTCAGCTGCTCTCAGTCCAAATCTCGGGAGGTGTCCTCCCCAGCTTCAGGGTTCTCGGGGCTTTTCAGGGAGATTCACAGGCAAACCTCCCGTGATCTCCGGTCGGAGGCGCTGACTCCAATCCTTCGGGATCTCAGGCCAAGGCCTCTCTGTTAGACCGAGGGTTCAACTTCAGCATATCTCAGTCCAAATCTCGGGAGTACTCCTCCAAACCGCGGTCGATCCCAGTCACCTCAGGGAGACCCAGTGTCCAACTCCTGAGCTCTCAATCACCTTTGCGGCAGAACTCATCCAATGCTCCTGAGTGCTCACGTCCGGACGGTGCGAACCAGGCTCCAAACCTGAGTGCTTTCGGGCGAACCTTGGAGAACAACCCCCATCTCGTCAAACCTCAGGATGCCTCAGTGGCTTCCGCGGGCAATTCGCGGAGGACCTGAATCCCATTCTCAGCAGTGCTTGTCGACATCTCGTCGGACCTCAGGCCCTGGAAGCCAGATCCAGGGCCAAATTCCATGGGGCCACAGTCCAAACCTCGGAACACCGGATCCAAATCCCGTGAGAACTCAGGCCTGATCGGCCACTCCCAGGCAAACATCTCGGTTAGGTGTCCGTATCTCAGGACAACTGTGCCAAAGTCTCGGAATGTCAGGTGTACTCGACGAGATCCAGGGGTACATGTCACGTGGTCTCCGTCTGAATGTGCCCCGCCACCTCCGACACTTGGGAGAGTGCTGGTCCAATCCGTGGATGCCAGGAGCCAGTCTCGTGGGATCTGATTCCAAATCGAGCCAGAACTCGTCAAAACCTCTTGAGTGTTTGTGCCCAAGTTAGGGGATCCCGATGCCACTCCGGGGTGATCTCGGCCGATGCCCAGGAGAACCCATCCAAATGTCAACAAACCCTGGCCCTGTCAGGGAGATTCACGGGCATATGTCACGTGATCACGGCCCCAGCCTCGGAAGAACGCACTCAAGTCTCCTGGGGCCACCGGCCATTGGATGAGAAACAGCATCTAAGTTCATCAGACTTCAGGTAAAACGCGGGAATGCTCAGGCAAATCTCGTGGGGATCTCTGGCCCAGTTAGCGAGATCCAGAAGCAATCCCAAGGGGGTTGAAATCCAATTGTCATTAGAACGGAGCCAAAACCCTGAGGTCTCACCCCAGTCAGGGGTCTCGAGCAGATAAACTCATGGGATCGCAGTCTAAATTTTGGAGGCCCTGACCCACATCTCAAGAGATCTCAAGCCCTGCATGCGAGTTCCCAGACACACGTTTCGGCATATCCGTCCAAACCTCGGAAGAGATATGGATATGTCCTGAGATGTCAGGAATGATCAGAGAGATGGTGAGGCACCTGTCTCGTTGATCTTAGTGCGAATCTCGTGAGGAATCTCCGAATCTGGTGGAATCTCCCATCTGTTCGGCCACTCGCAGGGCCCGAGGTTACCGGATCGTAGTCCGGACCTCCCCAGAACTCATCCAAATCTCTTGAGACCTCGGGCGCAGTCAGTGAGCTGCAGGGCATAGCTCGCCCCTTCTCAGTCCAAACCGAGGGGACCACATGCAATGTTCGAGTGCTGTCGGGCCCAGTCAGGGAGACTCGGGGTCAAATCTGGCGTCTCCTCCGTCCATGCGTCGGAGGAACGCACTCAATGCTCCTGGGATCTCGGGGAGCTCTATGGGACAAAGAGCGTCTGACTTCAGGGGAGCTCCATCCAAATCTCGGGACGGCTCATGCAAATCTGGTGTGATCCCATGCCCAGTCCTCGAGTTCCAGGGGGCAATGCTCACATGATCTCCATCCCAATTTCAGGAGGGGCCCTGCAGATCCAGAGCGCTCACGTCAAGACATCAAGGCCCCGGTAACGAACCCGCGTGGTTTCAGGCCAAGTCTTGGGGGGAACAAACAGCAAGTCATGGCAGCACAGGCCCCCTCTGCAAGACCCGGGGGCAAACCTCTCATGGTTTTAGTCTGCATCTCGGGAGAGCGCCTCCAAACCGCAGGATACAACGGGGCCAGGCAGCGAGATGGAAAGACAAACCAAGTGGGATCCCAGCACACGTCTGGGGACACCTGGCCCCAATGGAACAAGATCTCGGGCCTTGTGGAGGTTATGGAGGTCGCTTGGCTCAGGATAGTCGTCCAAATCTCGGTAGAACTGCGCGAATGCCCTGAGGTCTCAGGAAACGTCAGCGAGACCCAGGGAGACACGCACATGATCTCCGTCGACATCGCGTTTGCAATCTCCCAACCTCGTGGGAGCTCTGGTGCGTTCCACTACAACCTGTGGCTACGTGCACCGTTTCGGATTTCAAATGTCGCCAGAGCTCCTCAAACCATCTTGAGACTTCGACCCCTTTCGGTGAGATCCGGGGGCGAATCTCAGCTGATCTCAGTCCAAATCTCGGGAGGTCTCCTCCCCAGCTTCAGGGTTCTCGGACAATTTCAGGGAGATTCACAGGCAAAACTCCCATGATCTCCGGTCGGATGCGCTGACTCCAACCCACGGGATCTCAGGCCAAGGCCTCTCTGTTAGACACAGGGTTCAACTTCACAAATCTCAGTCCAAATCTCGGGAGAAAGCCTCCAAACCTCGGTCGACCCCGGTCACCATCAGGGCGACCCAGGGCCCAACTCCTGAGCTCTCAATCACCTTTGCAGCAGAACCCACCCAATGCCCCTGAGTCCTCACGTCCGGACGGTGCGAACCAGGCTCCAAACCTGAGTGCTTTCGTGCGAACCTTGGAGAACAAACCCCATCTTGTCAAAGCTCGGGACCCCTCAGTGGCTTCCGAGGGCAATTCGCAGGGGACCTGAATCCAATTCTCAGGAGTGCTCGTCGACATCTCATGGGACCACAGGCCCAGGAAGCCAGATCCAGGGCCAAATCTCATGGGGCCGCAGTCCACACCTCGGAACACCGGATCCAAATCCTGTGAGAACTCAGGACCCGTCGGACTCTCCCAGGCAAACGTCTCCGTGTAGGTGTCCGAATCTCAGGACAACTGTGCCAAAGCCTCGAAATGTCAGGTGTACTCGCCGAGATCGAGGGGCACATGTCACGTGGTCTCCGTCTGAATGAGGCTCGCCACCTCCGACACTTGTGAGAACGCTGGTCCAATCCGTGAATGCCAGGAGCCAGTCTCGTGGGATCGGATTCCAAATCGAGCTGGAACTCGTCAAAATCTCTTTAGTGGTTTGTGCCCAAGTTATGGAATCCGGGTGATCTCAGCCAAAGTCCAGGAGAACTCATTCAAATGTCAAGAACCCCTGGCCCTGTCAGGGAGATTCACGGACATATGTCACGTGATCACAGCCCCAGGCTCGGAAGAACGCACTCAAATCTTGCGGGGCCACTGTCCGTTGCGTGAGAAACAGCATCTAAGTTCATCTGACTTTAGGCGTAACACGGGAACACACACGCAAATTCCGGGGGGACCTCTGGCCCAGTTAGCGAGATCCAGAAGCAATCCCCAGGGGGTTGAAATCCAATTGTCATTAGAACGAAACCAAATCCCTGAGGTCTCACCCCAGTCAGGGGTCTCAAGCAATTAAACTCATGGGATCGCAGTCTAAATTTTGGAGGCCCTGACCCACATCTCATGAGATCTCAGGCCCTGCCTGCGAGTTCCTGGAAACACGTGTCGGCATATCCGTCCAAATATCGGAAGAGCTATGGAAATGTCCTGAGATGTCAGGAATGATCAGAGAGATCGAGAGGCACCTGTCTCGTTGTTCTCAGGGCGAATCTCACGAGGAATCTCCGAATCTGGTGGAATCTCCGGTCCGTTCGGCCACTGGCAGGGCCCGAGGTCACCGGATCGTAGTCCAGACCTCCCCAGAACTCATCCAAATCTCTTGAGACCTCGGGAGCAGTCAGTGAGCGGCAGGGCAAAGCTCGCCCCTTCTCAGTCCAAACCTAGGGGACCACATGCAATGTTCGAGCACTGTCGGGCCCAGTCAGGGAGATTCGGGATCAAATATGGTGTCTCCTCCGTCCAAGCCTCGGAAGAACTCACTCAAAACTCCTGGGATCTCGGGGAGCTCTGTGGGACAGAGAGCACCTGACTTCAGGGGAGCTCCGTCCAAATCTCGGGACGGCTCATGCAAATCTGCCGTGATCCCATACCCAGTCCTCGAGATCCAGGGGGCAATGCTCACGTGATTTCCATCCCAATTTCAGGAGGGGCCCTGAAGTTCCAGAGCGCTCAGGTCCGGATATCAAGGCCCGGGTTCCAACCCCGCGTGGTTTCAGGCCAAATCTTGGGGGGAACAAACCGCAAGTCATGGCAGCACAGGCCCCCTCTGCAGTACCGGGGGGCAAAATTCTCGTGCTTTTAGTCTGCATCTCGGAAGAGCGCCTCCAAACCGCAGGAGACCACGGAGCCAGGCAGCCAGATGGAAGGGCAAATCAAATGGCATCCCAGCCCACGTCTGGGGACACCTGGCCCCCAGGGAACGAGGTCTCCGGCCTTGGGGAGGATAAGGAGGTCGCTTGGCTCAAGATAGCCGTCCAAATCTCGGTAGAACTGCGCGAATCCCCGGAGATCTCAGGAAAAGTCAGCAAGACCCAGGGACACACGGCACGTGATCTCCGTCGGCATCGCGTTCGAGATCTCCCAACGACGTTGGAGCTCTGGCCCGTTCCTCTAAAACCTGTGGCCACGTGCGCCGTTTCTGAGTTCAAATGTCGACAGAGCTCCACAAACCCTCTTGAGACCTCGGCCCCTTTCCGTGAGATCCGGGGGCGAATCTCAGCTGCTCTCAGTCCAAATCTCGGGAGGTGTCCTCCCCAGCTTCAGGGTTCTCGGGGCTTTTCAGGGAGATTCACAGGCAAACCTCCCGTGATCTCCGGTCGGAGGCGCTGACTCCAATCCTTCGGGATCTCAGGCCAAGGCCTCTCTGTTAGACCGAGGGTTCAACTTCAGCATATCTCAGTCCAAATCTCGGGAGTACTCCTCCAAACCGCGGTCGATCCCAGTCACCTCAGGGAGACCCAGTGTCCAACTCCTGAGCTCTCAATCACCTTTGCGGCAGAACTCATCCAATGCTCCTGAGTGCTCACGTCCGGACGGTGCGAACCAGGCTCCAAACCTGAGTGCTTTCGGGCGAACCTTGGAGAACAAACCCCATCTCGTCAAACCTCAGGATGCCTCAGTGGCTTCCGCGGGCAATTCGCGGAGGACCTGAATCCCATTCTCAGCAGTGCTTGTCGACATCTCGTCGGACCTCAGGCCCTGGAAGCCAGATCCAGGGCCAAATTCCATGGGGCCACAGTCCAAACCTCGGAACACCGGATCCAAATCCCGTGAGAACTCAGGCCTGATCGGCCACTCCCAGGCAAACATCTCGGTTAGGTGTCCGTATCTCAGGACAACTGTGCCAAAGTCTCGGAATGTCAGGTGTACTCGACGAGATCCAGGGGTACATGTCACGTGGTCTCCGTCTGAATGTGCCCCGCCACCTCCGACACTTGGGAGAGTGCTGGTCCAATCCGTGGATGCCAGGAGCCAGTCTCGTGGGATCTGATTCCAAATCGAGCCAGAACTCGTCAAAACCTCTTGAGTGTTTGTGCCCAAGTTAGGGGATCCCGATGCCACTCCGGGGTGATCTCGGCCGATGCCCAGGAGAACCCATCCAAATGTCAACAAACCCTGGCCCTGTCAGGGAGATTCACGGGCATATGTCACGTGATCACGGCCCCAGCCTCGGAAGAACGCACTCAAGTCTCCTGGGGCCACCGGCCATTGGATGAGAAACAGCATCTAAGTTCATCAGACTTCAGGTAAAACGCGGGAATGCTCAGGCAAATCTCGTGGGGATCTCTGGCCCAGTTAGCGAGATCCAGAAGCAATCCCAGGGGGGTTGAAATCCAATTGTCATTAGAACGGAGCCAAAACCCTGAGGTCTCACCCCAGTCAGGGGTCTCGAGCAGATAAACTCATGGGATCGCAGTCTAAATTTTGGAGGCCCTGACCCACATCTCAAGAGATCTCAAGCCCTGCATGCGAGTTCCCAGACACACGTTTCGGCATATCCGTCCAAAACTCGGAAGAGATATGGATATGTCCTGAGATGTCAGGAATGATCAGAGAGATGGTGAGGCACCTGTCTCGTTGATCTTAGTGCGAATCTCGTGAGGAATCTCCGAATCTGGTGGAATCTCCCATCTGTTCGGCCACTCGCAGGACCCGAGGTTACCGGATCGTAGTCCGGACCTCCCCAGAACTCATCCAAATCTCTTGAGACCTCGGGCGCAGTCAGTGAGCTGCAGGGCATAGCTCGCCCCTTCTCAGTCCAAACCGAGGGGACCACATGCAATGTTCGAGTGCTGTCGGGCCCAGTCAGGGAGACTCGGGGTCAAATCTGGCGTCTCCTCCGTCCATGCGTCGGAGGAACGCACTCAATGCTCCTGGGATCTCGGGGAGCTCTATGGGACAAAGAGCGTCTGACTTCAGGGGAGCTCCATCCAAATCTCGGGACGGCTCATGCAAATCTGGTGTGATCCCATGCCCAGTCCTCGAGTTCCAGGGGGCAATGCTCTCATGATCTCCATCCCAATTTCAGGAGGGGCCCTGCAGATCCAGAGCGCTCACGTCAAGACATCAAGGCCCCGGTAACGAACCCGCGTGGTTTCAGGCCAAGTCTTGGGGGGAACAAACAGCAAGTCATGGCAGCACAGGCCCCCTCTGCAAGACCCGGGGGCAAACCTCTCATGGTTTTAGTCTGCATCTCGGGAGAGCGCCTCCAAACCGCAGGATACAACGGGGCCAGGCAGCGAGATGGAAAGACAAACCAAGTGGGATCCCAGCACACGTCTGGGGACACCTGGCCCCAATGGAACAAGATCTCGGGCCTTGTGGAGGTTATGGAGGTCGCTTGGCTCAGGATAGTCGTCCAAATCTCGGTAGAACTGCGCGAATGCCCTGAGGTCTCAGGAAACGTCAGCGAGACCCAGGGAGACACGCACATGATCTCCGTCGACATCGCGTTTGCAATCTCCCAACCTCGTGGGAGCTCTGGTGCGTTCCACTACAACCTGTGGCTACGTGCACCGTTTCGGATTTCAAATGTCGCCAGAGCTCCTCAAACCATCTTGAGACTTCGACCCCTTTCGGTGAGATCCGGGGGCGAATCTCAGCTGATCTCAGTCCAAATCTCGGGAGGTCTCCTCCCCAGCTTCAGGGTTCTCGGACAATTTCAGGGAGATTCACAGGCAAAACTCCCATGATCTCCGGTCGGATGCGCTGACTCCAACCCACGGGATCTCAGGCCAAGGCCTCTCTGTTAGACACAGGGTTCAACTTCACAAATCTCAGTCCAAATCTCGGGAGAAAGCCTCCAAACCTCGGTCGACCCCGGTCACCATCAGGGCGACCCAGGGCCCAACTCCTGAGCTCTCAATCACCTTTGCAGCAGAACCCACCCAATGCCCCTGAGTCCTCACGTCCGGACGGTGCGAACCAGGCTCCAAACCTGAGTGCTTTCGTGCGAACCTTGGAGAACAAACCCCATCTTGTCAAAGCTCGGGACCCCTCAGTGGCTTCCGAGGGCAATTCGCAGGGGACCTGAATCCAATTCTCAGGAGTGCTCGTCGACATCTCATGGGACCACAGGCCCAGGAAGCCAGATCCAGGGCCAAATCTCATGGGACCGCAGTCCACACCTCGGAACACCGGATCCAAATCCTGTGAGAACTCAGGACCCGTCGGACTCTCCCAGGCAAACGTCTCCGTGTAGGTGTCCGAATCTCAGGACAACTGTGCCAAAGCCTCGAAATGTCAGGTGTACTCGCCGAGATCGAGGGGCACATGTCACGTGGTCTCCGTCTGAATGAGGCTCGCCACCTCCGACACTTGTGAGAACGCTGGTCCAATCCGTGAATGCCAGGAGCCAGTCTCGTGGGATCTGATTCCAAATCGAGCTGGAACTCGTCAAAATCTCTTTAGTGGTTTGTGCCCAAGTTATGGAATCCGGGTGATCTCAGCCAAAGTCCAGGAGAACTCATTCAAATGTCAAGAACCCCTGGCCCTGTCAGGGAGATTCACGGACATATGTCACGTGATCACAGCCCCAGGCTCGGAAGAACGCACTCAAATCTTGCGGGGCCACTGTCCGTTGCGTGAGAAACAGCATCTAAGTTCATCTGACTTTAGGCGTAACACGGGAACACACACGCAAATTCCGGGGGGACCTCTGGCCCAGTTAGCGAGATCCAGAAGCAATCCCCAGGGGGTTGAAATCCAATTGTCATTAGAACGAAACCAAATCCCTGAGGTCTCACCCCAGTCAGGGGTCTCAAGCAATTAAACTCATGGGATCGCAGTCTAAATTTTGGAGGCCCTGACCCACATCTCATGAGATCTCAGGCCCTGCCTGCGAGTTCCTGGAAACACGTGTCGGCATATCCGTCCAAATATCGGAAGAGCTATGGAAATGTCCTGAGATGTCAGGAATGATCAGAGAGATCGAGAGGCACCTGTCTCGTTGTTCTCAGGGCGAATCTCACGAGGAATCTCCGAATCTGGTGGAATCTCCGGTCCGTTCGGCCACTGGCAGGGCCCGAGGTCACCGGATCGTAGTCCAGACCTCCCCAGAACTCAACCAAATCTCTTGAGACCTCGGGCGCAGTCAGTGAGCGGCAGGGCAAAGCTCGCCCCTTCTCAGTCCAAACCTAGGGGACCACATGCAATGTTCGAGCACTGTCGGGCCCAGTCAGGGAGATTCGGGATCAAATATGGTGTCTCCTCCGTCCAAGCCTCGGAAGCACTCACTCAAAACTCCTGGGATCTCGGGGAGCTCTGTGGGACAGAGAGCACCTGACTTCAGGGGAGCTCCGTCCAAATCTCGGGACGGCTCATGCAAATCTGCCGTGATCCCATACCCAGTCCTCGAGATCCAGGGGGCAATGCTCACGTGATTTCCATCCCAATTTCAGGAGGGGCCCTGAAGTTCCAGAGCGCTCAGGTCCGGATATCAAGGCCCGGGTTCCAACCCCGCGTGGTTTCAGGCCAAATCTTGGGGGGAACAAACCGCAAGTCATGGCAGCACAGGCCCCCTCTGCAGTACCGGGGGGCAAAATTCTCGTGCTTTTAGTCTGCATCTCGGAAGAGCGCCTCCAAACCGCAGGAGACCACGGAGCCAGGCAGCCAGATGGAAGGGCAAATCAAATGGGATCCCAGCCCACGTCTGGGGACACCTGGCCCCCAGGGAACGAGGTCTCCGGCCTTGGGGAGGATAAGGAGGTCGCTTGGCTCAAGATAGCCGTCCAAATCTCGGTAGAACTGCGCGAATCCCCGGAGATCTCAGGAAAAGTCAGCGAGACCCAGGGACACACGGCACGTGATCTCCGTCGGCATCGCGTTCGAGATCTCCCAACGACGTTGGAGCTCTGGCCCGTTCCTCTAAAACCTGTGGCCACGTGCGCCGTTTCTGAGTTCAAATGTCGACAGAGCTCCACAAACCCTCTTGAGACCTCGGCCCCTTTCCGTGAGATCCGGGGGCGAATCTCAGCTGCTCTCAGTCCAAATCTCGGGAGGTGTCCTCCCCAGCTTCAGGGTTCTCGGGGCTTTTCAGGGAGATTCACAGGCAAACCTCCCGTGATCTCCGGTCGGAGGCGCTGACTCCAATCCTTCGGGATCTCAGGCCAAGGCCTCTCTGTTAGACCGAGGGTTCAACTTCAGCATATCTCAGTCCAAATCTCGGGAGTACTCCTCCAAACCGCGGTCGATCCCAGTCACCTCAGGGAGACCCAGTGTCCAACTCCTGAGCTCTCAATCACCTTTGCGGCAGAACTCATCCAATGCTCCTGAGTGCTCACGTCCGGACGGTGCGAACCAGGCTCCAAACCTGAGTGCTTTCGGGCGAACCTTGGAGAACAACCCCCATCTCGTCAAACCTCAGGATGCCTCAGTGGCTTCCGCGGGCAATTCGCGGAGGACCTGAATCCCATTCTCAGCAGTGCTTGTCGACATCTCGTCGGACCTCAGGCCCTGGAAGCCAGATCCAGGGCCAAATTCCATGGGGCCACAGTCCAAACCTCGGAACACCGGATCCAAATCCCGTGAGAACTCAGGCCTGATCGGCCACTCCCAGGCAAACATCTCGGTTAGGTGTCCGTATCTCAGGACAACTGTGCCAAAGTCTCGGAATGTCAGGTGTACTCGACGAGATCCAGGGGTACATGTCACGTGGTCTCCGTCTGAATGTGCCCCGCCACCTCCGACACTTGGGAGAGTGCTGGTCCAATCCGTGGATGCCAGGAGCCAGTCTCGTGGGATCTGATTCCAAATCGAGCCAGAACTCGTCAAAACCTCTTGAGTGTTTGTGCCCAAGTTAGGGGATCCCGATGCCACTCCGGGGTGATCTCGGCCGATGCCCAGGAGAACCCATCCAAATGTCAACAAACCCTGGCCCTGTCAGGGAGATTCACGGGCATATGTCACGTGATCACGGCCCCAGCCTCGGAAGAACGCACTCAAGTCTCCTGGGGCCACCGGCCATTGGATGAGAAACAGCATCTAAGTTCATCAGACTTCAGGTAAAACGCGGGAATGCTCAGGCAAATCTCGTGGGGATCTCTGGCCCAGTTAGCGAGATCCAGAAGCAATCCCAAGGGGGTTGAAATCCAATTGTCATTAGAACGGAGCCAAAACCCTGAGGTCTCACCCCAGTCAGGGGTCTCGAGCAGATAAACTCATGGGATCGCAGTCTAAATTTTGGAGGCCCTGACCCACATCTCAAGAGATCTCAAGCCCTGCATGCGAGTTCCCAGACACACGTTTCGGCATATCCGTCCAAACCTCGGAAGAGATATGGATATGTCCTGAGATGTCAGGAATGATCAGAGAGATGGTGAGGCACCTGTCTCGTTGATCTTAGTGCGAATCTCGTGAGGAATCTCCGAATCTGGTGGAATCTCCCATCTGTTCGGCCACTCGCAGGGCCCGAGGTTACCGGATCGTAGTCCGGACCTCCCCAGAACTCATCCAAATCTCTTGAGACCTCGGGCGCAGTCAGTGAGCTGCAGGGCATAGCTCGCCCCTTCTCAGTCCAAACCGAGGGGACCACATGCAATGTTCGAGTGCTGTCGGGCCCAGTCAGGGAGACTCGGGGTCAAATCTGGCGTCTCCTCCGTCCATGCGTCGGAGGAACGCACTCAATGCTCCTGGGATCTCGGGGAGCTCTATGGGACAAAGAGCGTCTGACTTCAGGGGAGCTCCATCCAAATCTCGGGACGGCTCATGCAAATCTGGTGTGATCCCATGCCCAGTCCTCGAGTTCCAGGGGGCAATGCTCACATGATCTCCATCCCAATTTCAGGAGGGGCCCTGCAGATCCAGAGCGCTCACGTCAAGACATCAAGGCCCCGGTAACGAACCCGCGTGGTTTCAGGCCAAGTCTTGGGGGGAACAAACAGCAAGTCATGGCAGCACAGGCCCCCTCTGCAAGACCCGGGGGCAAACCTCTCATGGTTTTAGTCTGCATCTCGGGAGAGCGCCTCCAAACCGCAGGATACAACGGGGCCAGGCAGCGAGATGGAAAGACAAACCAAGTGGGATCCCAGCACACGTCTGGGGACACCTGGCCCCAATGGAACAAGATCTCGGGCCTTGTGGAGGTTATGGAGGTCGCTTGGCTCAGGATAGTCGTCCAAATCTCGGTAGAACTGCGCGAATGCCCTGAGGTCTCAGGAAACGTCAGCGAGACCCAGGGAGACACGCACATGATCTCCGTCGACATCGCGTTTGCAATCTCCCAACCTCGTGGGAGCTCTGGTGCGTTCCACTACAACCTGTGGCTACGTGCACCGTTTCGGATTTCAAATGTCGCCAGAGCTCCTCAAACCATCTTGAGACTTCGACCCCTTTCGGTGAGATCCGGGGGCGAATCTCAGCTGATCTCAGTCCAAATCTCGGGAGGTCTCCTCCCCAGCTTCAGGGTTCTCGGACAATTTCAGGGAGATTCACAGGCAAAACTCCCATGATCTCCGGTCGGATGCGCTGACTCCAACCCACGGGATCTCAGGCCAAGGCCTCTCTGTTAGACACAGGGTTCAACTTCACAAATCTCAGTCCAAATCTCGGGAGAAAGCCTCCAAACCTCGGTCGACCCCGGTCACCATCAGGGCGACCCAGGGCCCAACTCCTGAGCTCTCAATCACCTTTGCAGCAGAACCCACCCAATGCCCCTGAGTCCTCACGTCCGGACGGTGCGAACCAGGCTCCAAACCTGAGTGCTTTCGTGCGAACCTTGGAGAACAAACCCCATCTTGTCAAAGCTCGGGACCCCTCAGTGGCTTCCGAGGGCAATTCGCAGGGGACCTGAATCCAATTCTCAGGAGTGCTCGTCGACATCTCATGGGACCACAGGCCCAGGAAGCCAGATCCAGGGCCAAATCTCATGGGGCCGCAGTCCACACCTCGGAACACCGGATCCAAATCCTGTGAGAACTCAGGACCCGTCGGACTCTCCCAGGCAAACGTCTCCGTGTAGGTGTCCGAATCTCAGGACAACTGTGCCAAAGCCTCGAAATGTCAGGTGTACTCGCCGAGATCGAGGGGCACATGTCACGTGGTCTCCGTCTGAATGAGGCTCGCCACCTCCGACACTTGTGAGAACGCTGGTCCAATCCGTGAATGCCAGGAGCCAGTCTCGTGGGATCGGATTCCAAATCGAGCTGGAACTCGTCAAAATCTCTTTAGTGGTTTGTGCCCAAGTTATGGAATCCGGGTGATCTCAGCCAAAGTCCAGGAGAACTCATTCAAATGTCAAGAACCCCTGGCCCTGTCAGGGAGATTCACGGACATATGTCACGTGATCACAGCCCCAGGCTCGGAAGAACGCACTCAAATCTTGCGGGGCCACTGTCCGTTGCGTGAGAAACAGCATCTAAGTTCATCTGACTTTAGGCGTAACACGGGAACACACACGCAAATTCCGGGGGGACCTCTGGCCCAGTTAGCGAGATCCAGAAGCAATCCCCAGGGGGTTGAAATCCAATTGTCATTAGAACGAAACCAAATCCCTGAGGTCTCACCCCAGTCAGGGGTCTCAAGCAATTAAACTCATGGGATCGCAGTCTAAATTTTGGAGGCCCTGACCCACATCTCATGAGATCTCAGGCCCTGCCTGCGAGTTCCTGGAAACACGTGTCGGCATATCCGTCCAAATATCGGAAGAGCTATGGAAATGTCCTGAGATGTCAGGAATGATCAGAGAGATCGAGAGGCACCTGTCTCGTTGTTCTCAGGGCGAATCTCACGAGGAATCTCCGAATCTGGTGGAATCTCCGGTCCGTTCGGCCACTGGCAGGGCCCGAGGTCACCGGATCGTAGTCCAGACCTCCCCAGAACTCATCCAAATCTCTTGAGACCTCGGGAGCAGTCAGTGAGCGGCAGGGCAAAGCTCGCCCCTTCTCAGTCCAAACCTAGGGGACCACATGCAATGTTCGAGCACTGTCGGGCCCAGTCAGGGAGATTCGGGATCAAATATGGTGTCTCCTCCGTCCAAGCCTCGGAAGAACTCACTCAAAACTCCTGGGATCTCGGGGAGCTCTGTGGGACAGAGAGCACCTGACTTCAGGGGAGCTCCGTCCAAATCTCGGGACGGCTCATGCAAATCTGCCGTGATCCCATACCCAGTCCTCGAGATCCAGGGGGCAATGCTCACGTGATTTCCATCCCAATTTCAGGAGGGGCCCTGAAGTTCCAGAGCGCTCAGGTCCGGATATCAAGGCCCGGGTTCCAACCCCGCGTGGTTTCAGGCCAAATCTTGGGGGGAACAAACCGCAAGTCATGGCAGCACAGGCCCCCTCTGCAGTACCGGGGGGCAAAATTCTCGTGCTTTTAGTCTGCATCTCGGAAGAGCGCCTCCAAACCGCAGGAGACCACGGAGCCAGGCAGCCAGATGGAAGGGCAAATCAAATGGCATCCCAGCCCACGTCTGGGGACACCTGGCCCCCAGGGAACGAGGTCTCCGGCCTTGGGGAGGATAAGGAGGTCGCTTGGCTCAAGATAGCCGTCCAAATCTCGGTAGAACTGCGCGAATCCCCGGAGATCTCAGGAAAAGTCAGCAAGACCCAGGGACACACGGCACGTGATCTCCGTCGGCATCGCGTTCGAGATCTCCCAACGACGTTGGAGCTCTGGCCCGTTCCTCTAAAACCTGTGGCCACGTGCGCCGTTTCTGAGTTCAAATGTCGACAGAGCTCCACAAACCCTCTTGAGACCTCGGCCCCTTTCCGTGAGATCCGGGGGCGAATCTCAGCTGCTCTCAGTCCAAATCTCGGGAGGTGTCCTCCCCAGCTTCAGGGTTCTCGGGGCTTTTCAGGGAGATTCACAGGCAAACCTCCCGTGATCTCCGGTCGGAGGCGCTGACTCCAATCCTTCGGGATCTCAGGCCAAGGCCTCTCTGTTAGACCGAGGGTTCAACTTCAGCATATCTCAGTCCAAATCTCGGGAGTACTCCTCCAAACCGCGGTCGATCCCAGTCACCTCAGGGAGACCCAGTGTCCAACTCCTGAGCTCTCAATCACCTTTGCGGCAGAACTCATCCAATGCTCCTGAGTGCTCACGTCCGGACGGTGCGAACCAGGCTCCAAACCTGAGTGCTTTCGGGCGAACCTTGGAGAACAAACCCCATCTCGTCAAACCTCAGGATGCCTCAGTGGCTTCCGCGGGCAATTCGCGGAGGACCTGAATCCCATTCTCAGCAGTGCTTGTCGACATCTCGTCGGACCTCAGGCCCTGGAAGCCAGATCCAGGGCCAAATTCCATGGGGCCACAGTCCAAACCTCGGAACACCGGATCCAAATCCCGTGAGAACTCAGGCCTGATCGGCCACTCCCAGGCAAACATCTCGGTTAGGTGTCCGTATCTCAGGACAACTGTGCCAAAGTCTCGGAATGTCAGGTGTACTCGACGAGATCCAGGGGTACATGTCACGTGGTCTCCGTCTGAATGTGCCCCGCCACCTCCGACACTTGGGAGAGTGCTGGTCCAATCCGTGGATGCCAGGAGCCAGTCTCGTGGGATCTGATTCCAAATCGAGCCAGAACTCGTCAAAACCTCTTGAGTGTTTGTGCCCAAGTTAGGGGATCCCGATGCCACTCCGGGGTGATCTCGGCCGATGCCCAGGAGAACCCATCCAAATGTCAACAAACCCTGGCCCTGTCAGGGAGATTCACGGGCATATGTCACGTGATCACGGCCCCAGCCTCGGAAGAACGCACTCAAGTCTCCTGGGGCCACCGGCCATTGGATGAGAAACAGCATCTAAGTTCATCAGACTTCAGGTAAAACGCGGGAATGCTCAGGCAAATCTCGTGGGGATCTCTGGCCCAGTTAGCGAGATCCAGAAGCAATCCCAAGGGGGTTGAAATCCAATTGTCATTAGAACGGAGCCAAAACCCTGAGGTCTCACCCCAGTCAGGGGTCTCGAGCAGATAAACTCATGGGATCGCAGTCTAAATTTTGGAGGCCCTGACCCACATCTCAAGAGATCTCAAGCCCTGCATGCGAGTTCCCAGACACACGTTTCGGCATATCCGTCCAAAACTCGGAAGAGATATGGATATGTCCTGAGATGTCAGGAATGATCAGAGAGATGGTGAGGCACCTGTCTCGTTGATCTTAGTGCGAATCTCGTGAGGAATCTCCGAATCTGGTGGAATCTCCCATCTGTTCGGCCACTCGCAGGACCCGAGGTTACCGGATCGTAGTCCGGACCTCCCCAGAACTCATCCAAATCTCTTGAGACCTCGGGCGCAGTCAGTGAGCTGCAGGGCATAGCTCGCCCCTTCTCAGTCCAAACCGAGGGGACCACATGCAATGTTCGAGTGCTGTCGGGCCCAGTCAGGGAGACTCGGGGTCAAATCTGGCGTCTCCTCCGTCCATGCGTCGGAGGAACGCACTCAATGCTCCTGGGATCTCGGGGAGCTCTATGGGACAAAGAGCGTCTGACTTCAGGGGAGCTCCATCCAAATCTCGGGACGGCTCATGCAAATCTGGTGTGATCCCATGCCCAGTCCTCGAGTTCCAGGGGGCAATGCTCTCATGATCTCCATCCCAATTTCAGGAGGGGCCCTGCAGATCCAGAGCGCTCACGTCAAGACATCAAGGCCCCGGTAACGAACCCGCGTGGTTTCAGGCCAAGTCTTGGGGGGAACAAACAGCAAGTCATGGCAGCACAGGCCCCCTCTGCAAGACCCGGGGGCAAACCTCTCATGGTTTTAGTCTGCATCTCGGGAGAGCGCCTCCAAACCGCAGGATACAACGGGGCCAGGCAGCGAGATGGAAAGACAAACCAAGTGGGATCCCAGCACACGTCTGGGGACACCTGGCCCCAATGGAACAAGATCTCGGGCCTTGTGGAGGTTATGGAGGTCGCTTGGCTCAGGATAGTCGTCCAAATCTCGGTAGAACTGCGCGAATGCCCTGAGGTCTCAGGAAACGTCAGCGAGACCCAGGGAGACACGCACATGATCTCCGTCGACATCGCGTTTGCAATCTCCCAACCTCGTGGGAGCTCTGGTGCGTTCCACTACAACCTGTGGCTACGTGCACCGTTTCGGATTTCAAATGTCGCCAGAGCTCCTCAAACCATCTTGAGACTTCGACCCCTTTCGGTGAGATCCGGGGGCGAATCTCAGCTGATCTCAGTCCAAATCTCGGGAGGTCTCCTCCCCAGCTTCAGGGTTCTCGGACAATTTCAGGGAGATTCACAGGCAAAACTCCCATGATCTCCGGTCGGATGCGCTGACTCCAACCCACGGGATCTCAGGCCAAGGCCTCTCTGTTAGACACAGGGTTCAACTTCACAAATCTCAGTCCAAATCTCGGGAGAAAGCCTCCAAACCTCGGTCGACCCCGGTCACCATCAGGGCGACCCAGGGCCCAACTCCTGAGCTCTCAATCACCTTTGCAGCAGAACCCACCCAATGCCCCTGAGTCCTCACGTCCGGACGGTGCGAACCAGGCTCCAAACCTGAGTGCTTTCGTGCGAACCTTGGAGAACAAACCCCATCTTGTCAAAGCTCGGGACCCCTCAGTGGCTTCCGAGGGCAATTCGCAGGGGACCTGAATCCAATTCTCAGGAGTGCTCGTCGACATCTCATGGGACCACAGGCCCAGGAAGCCAGATCCAGGGCCAAATCTCATGGGGCCGCAGTCCACACCTCGGAACACCGGATCCAAATCCTGTGAGAACTCAGGACCCGTCGGACTCTCCCAGGCAAACGTCTCCGTGTAGGTGTCCGAATCTCAGGACAACTGTGCCAAAGCCTCGAAATGTCAGGTGTACTCGCCGAGATCGAGGGGCACATGTCACGTGGTCTCCGTCTGAATGAGGCTCGCCACCTCCGACACTTGTGAGAACGCTGGTCCAATCCGTGAATGCCAGGAGCCAGTCTCGTGGGATCGGATTCCAAATCGAGCTGGAACTCGTCAAAATCTCTTTAGTGGTTTGTGCCCAAGTTATGGAATCCGGGTGATCTCAGCCAAAGTCCAGGAGAACTCATTCAAATGTCAAGAACCCCTGGCCCTGTCAGGGAGATTCACGGACATATGTCACGTGATCACAGCCCCAGGCTCGGAAGAACGCACTCAAATCTTGCGGGGCCACTGTCCGTTGCGTGAGAAACAGCATCTAAGTTCATCTGACTTTAGGCGTAACACGGGAACACACACGCAAATTCCGGGGGGACCTCTGGCCCAGTTAGCGAGATCCAGAAGCAATCCCCAGGGGGTTGAAATCCAATTGTCATTAGAACGAAACCAAATCCCTGAGGTCTCACCCCAGTCAGGGGTCTCAAGCAATTAAACTCATGGGATCGCAGTCTAAATTTTGGAGGCCCTGACCCACATCTCATGAGATCTCAGGCCCTGCCTGCGAGTTCCTGGAAACACGTGTCGGCATATCCGTCCAAATATCGGAAGAGCTATGGAAATGTCCTGAGATGTCAGGAATGATCAGAGAGATCGAGAGGCACCTGTCTCGTTGTTCTCAGGGCGAATCTCACGAGGAATCTCCGAATCTGGTGGAATCTCCGGTCCGTTCGGCCACTGGCAGGGCCCGAGGTCACCGGATCGTAGTCCAGACCTCCCCAGAACTCAACCAAATCTCTTGAGACCTCGGGCGCAGTCAGTGAGCGGCAGGGCAAAGCTCGCCCCTTCTCAGTCCAAACCTAGGGGACCACATGCAATGTTCGAGCACTGTCGGGCCCAGTCAGGGAGATTCGGGATCAAATATGGTGTCTCCTCCGTCCAAGCCTCGGAAGCACTCACTCAAAACTCCTGGGATCTCGGGGAGCTCTGTGGGACAGAGAGCACCTGACTTCAGGGGAGCTCCGTCCAAATCTCGGGACGGCTCATGCAAATCTGCCGTGATCCCATACCCAGTCCTCGAGATCCAGGGGGCAATGCTCACGTGATTTCCATCCCAATTTCAGGAGGGGCCCTGAAGTTCCAGAGCGCTCAGGTCCGGATATCAAGGCCCGGGTTCCAACCCCGCGTGGTTTCAGGCCAAATCTTGGGGGGAACAAACCGCAAGTCATGGCAGCACAGGCCCCCTCTGCAGTACCGGGGGGCAAAATTCTCGTGCTTTTAGTCTGCATCTCGGAAGAGCGCCTCCAAACCGCAGGAGACCACGGAGCCAGGCAGCCAGATGGAAGGGCAAATCAAATGGGATCCCAGCCCACGTCTGGGGACACCTGGCCCCCAGGGAACGAGGTCTCCGGCCTTGGGGAGGATAAGGAGGTCGCTTGGCTCAAGATAGCCGTCCAAATCTCGGTAGAACTGCGCGAATCCCCGGAGATCTCAGGAAAAGTCAGCGAGACCCAGGGACACACGGCACGTGATCTCCGTCGGCATCGCGTTCGAGATCTCCCAACGACGTTGGAGCTCTGGCCCGTTCCTCTAAAACCTGTGGCCACGTGCGCCGTTTCTGAGTTCAAATGTCGACAGAGCTCCACAAACCCTCTTGAGACCTCGGCCCCTTTCCGTGAGATCCGGGGGCGAATCTCAGCTGCTCTCAGTCCAAATCTCGGGAGGTGTCCTCCCCAGCTTCAGGGTTCTCGGGGCTTTTCAGGGAGATTCACAGGCAAACCTCCCGTGATCTCCGGTCGGAGGCGCTGACTCCAATCCTTCGGGATCTCAGGCCAAGGCCTCTCTGTTAGACCGAGGGTTCAACTTCAGCATATCTCAGTCCAAATCTCGGGAGTACTCCTCCAAACCGCGGTCGATCCCAGTCACCTCAGGGAGACCCAGTGTCCAACTCCTGAGCTCTCAATCACCTTTGCGGCAGAACTCATCCAATGCTCCTGAGTGCTCACGTCCGGACGGTGCGAACCAGGCTCCAAACCTGAGTGCTTTCGGGCGAACCTTGGAGAACAACCCCCATCTCGTCAAACCTCAGGATGCCTCAGTGGCTTCCGCGGGCAATTCGCGGAGGACCTGAATCCCATTCTCAGCAGTGCTTGTCGACATCTCGTCGGACCTCAGGCCCTGGAAGCCAGATCCAGGGCCAAATTCCATGGGGCCACAGTCCAAACCTCGGAACACCGGATCCAAATCCCGTGAGAACTCAGGCCTGATCGGCCACTCCCAGGCAAACATCTCGGTTAGGTGTCCGTATCTCAGGACAACTGTGCCAAAGTCTCGGAATGTCAGGTGTACTCGACGAGATCCAGGGGTACATGTCACGTGGTCTCCGTCTGAATGTGCCCCGCCACCTCCGACACTTGGGAGAGTGCTGGTCCAATCCGTGGATGCCAGGAGCCAGTCTCGTGGGATCTGATTCCAAATCGAGCCAGAACTCGTCAAAACCTCTTGAGTGTTTGTGCCCAAGTTAGGGGATCCCGATGCCACTCCGGGGTGATCTCGGCCGATGCCCAGGAGAACCCATCCAAATGTCAACAAACCCTGGCCCTGTCAGGGAGATTCACGGGCATATGTCACGTGATCACGGCCCCAGCCTCGGAAGAACGCACTCAAGTCTCCTGGGGCCACCGGCCATTGGATGAGAAACAGCATCTAAGTTCATCAGACTTCAGGTAAAACGCGGGAATGCTCAGGCAAATCTCGTGGGGATCTCTGGCCCAGTTAGCGAGATCCAGAAGCAATCCCAAGGGGGTTGAAATCCAATTGTCATTAGAACGGAGCCAAAACCCTGAGGTCTCACCCCAGTCAGGGGTCTCGAGCAGATAAACTCATGGGATCGCAGTCTAAATTTTGGAGGCCCTGACCCACATCTCAAGAGATCTCAAGCCCTGCATGCGAGTTCCCAGACACACGTTTCGGCATATCCGTCCAAACCTCGGAAGAGATATGGATATGTCCTGAGATGTCAGGAATGATCAGAGAGATGGTGAGGCACCTGTCTCGTTGATCTTAGTGCGAATCTCGTGAGGAATCTCCGAATCTGGTGGAATCTCCCATCTGTTCGGCCACTCGCAGGGCCCGAGGTTACCGGATCGTAGTCCGGACCTCCCCAGAACTCATCCAAATCTCTTGAGACCTCGGGCGCAGTCAGTGAGCTGCAGGGCATAGCTCGCCCCTTCTCAGTCCAAACCGAGGGGACCACATGCAATGTTCGAGTGCTGTCGGGCCCAGTCAGGGAGACTCGGGGTCAAATCTGGCGTCTCCTCCGTCCATGCGTCGGAGGAACGCACTCAATGCTCCTGGGATCTCGGGGAGCTCTATGGGACAAAGAGCGTCTGACTTCAGGGGAGCTCCATCCAAATCTCGGGACGGCTCATGCAAATCTGGTGTGATCCCATGCCCAGTCCTCGAGTTCCAGGGGGCAATGCTCACATGATCTCCATCCCAATTTCAGGAGGGGCCCTGCAGATCCAGAGCGCTCACGTCAAGACATCAAGGCCCCGGTAACGAACCCGCGTGGTTTCAGGCCAAGTCTTGGGGGGAACAAACAGCAAGTCATGGCAGCACAGGCCCCCTCTGCAAGACCCGGGGGCAAACCTCTCATGGTTTTAGTCTGCATCTCGGGAGAGCGCCTCCAAACCGCAGGATACAACGGGGCCAGGCAGCGAGATGGAAAGACAAACCAAGTGGGATCCCAGCACACGTCTGGGGACACCTGGCCCCAATGGAACAAGATCTCGGGCCTTGTGGAGGTTATGGAGGTCGCTTGGCTCAGGATAGTCGTCCAAATCTCGGTAGAACTGCGCGAATGCCCTGAGGTCTCAGGAAACGTCAGCGAGACCCAGGGAGACACGCACATGATCTCCGTCGACATCGCGTTTGCAATCTCCCAACCTCGTGGGAGCTCTGGTGCGTTCCACTACAACCTGTGGCTACGTGCACCGTTTCGGATTTCAAATGTCGCCAGAGCTCCTCAAACCATCTTGAGACTTCGACCCCTTTCGGTGAGATCCGGGGGCGAATCTCAGCTGATCTCAGTCCAAATCTCGGGAGGTCTCCTCCCCAGCTTCAGGGTTCTCGGACAATTTCAGGGAGATTCACAGGCAAAACTCCCATGATCTCCGGTCGGATGCGCTGACTCCAACCCACGGGATCTCAGGCCAAGGCCTCTCTGTTAGACACAGGGTTCAACTTCACAAATCTCAGTCCAAATCTCGGGAGAAAGCCTCCAAACCTCGGTCGACCCCGGTCACCATCAGGGCGACCCAGGGCCCAACTCCTGAGCTCTCAATCACCTTTGCAGCAGAACCCACCCAATGCCCCTGAGTCCTCACGTCCGGACGGTGCGAACCAGGCTCCAAACCTGAGTGCTTTCGTGCGAACCTTGGAGAACAAACCCCATCTTGTCAAAGCTCGGGACCCCTCAGTGGCTTCCGAGGGCAATTCGCAGGGGACCTGAATCCAATTCTCAGGAGTGCTCGTCGACATCTCATGGGACCACAGGCCCAGGAAGCCAGATCCAGGGCCAAATCTCATGGGGCCGCAGTCCACACCTCGGAACACCGGATCCAAATCCTGTGAGAACTCAGGACCCGTCGGACTCTCCCAGGCAAACGTCTCCGTGTAGGTGTCCGAATCTCAGGACAACTGTGCCAAAGCCTCGAAATGTCAGGTGTACTCGCCGAGATCGAGGGGCACATGTCACGTGGTCTCCGTCTGAATGAGGCTCGCCACCTCCGACACTTGTGAGAACGCTGGTCCAATCCGTGAATGCCAGGAGCCAGTCTCGTGGGATCGGATTCCAAATCGAGCTGGAACTCGTCAAAATCTCTTTAGTGGTTTGTGCCCAAGTTATGGAATCCGGGTGATCTCAGCCAAAGTCCAGGAGAACTCATTCAAATGTCAAGAACCCCTGGCCCTGTCAGGGAGATTCACGGACATATGTCACGTGATCACAGCCCCAGGCTCGGAAGAACGCACTCAAATCTTGCGGGGCCACTGTCCGTTGCGTGAGAAACAGCATCTAAGTTCATCTGACTTTAGGCGTAACACGGGAACACACACGCAAATTCCGGGGGGACCTCTGGCCCAGTTAGCGAGATCCAGAAGCAATCCCCAGGGGGTTGAAATCCAATTGTCATTAGAACGAAACCAAATCCCTGAGGTCTCACCCCAGTCAGGGGTCTCAAGCAATTAAACTCATGGGATCGCAGTCTAAATTTTGGAGGCCCTGACCCACATCTCATGAGATCTCAGGCCCTGCCTGCGAGTTCCTGGAAACACGTGTCGGCATATCCGTCCAAATATCGGAAGAGCTATGGAAATGTCCTGAGATGTCAGGAATGATCAGAGAGATCGAGAGGCACCTGTCTCGTTGTTCTCAGGGCGAATCTCACGAGGAATCTCCGAATCTGGTGGAATCTCCGGTCCGTTCGGCCACTGGCAGGGCCCGAGGTCACCGGATCGTAGTCCAGACCTCCCCAGAACTCATCCAAATCTCTTGAGACCTCGGGAGCAGTCAGTGAGCGGCAGGGCAAAGCTCGCCCCTTCTCAGTCCAAACCTAGGGGACCACATGCAATGTTCGAGCACTGTCGGGCCCAGTCAGGGAGATTCGGGATCAAATATGGTGTCTCCTCCGTCCAAGCCTCGGAAGAACTCACTCAAAACTCCTGGGATCTCGGGGAGCTCTGTGGGACAGAGAGCACCTGACTTCAGGGGAGCTCCGTCCAAATCTCGGGACGGCTCATGCAAATCTGCCGTGATCCCATACCCAGTCCTCGAGATCCAGGGGGCAATGCTCACGTGATTTCCATCCCAATTTCAGGAGGGGCCCTGAAGTTCCAGAGCGCTCAGGTCCGGATATCAAGGCCCGGGTTCCAACCCCGCGTGGTTTCAGGCCAAATCTTGGGGGGAACAAACCGCAAGTCATGGCAGCACAGGCCCCCTCTGCAGTACCGGGGGGCAAAATTCTCGTGCTTTTAGTCTGCATCTCGGAAGAGCGCCTCCAAACCGCAGGAGACCACGGAGCCAGGCAGCCAGATGGAAGGGCAAATCAAATGGCATCCCAGCCCACGTCTGGGGACACCTGGCCCCCAGGGAACGAGGTCTCCGGCCTTGGGGAGGATAAGGAGGTCGCTTGGCTCAAGATAGCCGTCCAAATCTCGGTAGAACTGCGCGAATCCCCGGAGATCTCAGGAAAAGTCAGCAAGACCCAGGGACACACGGCACGTGATCTCCGTCGGCATCGCGTTCGAGATCTCCCAACGACGTTGGAGCTCTGGCCCGTTCCTCTAAAACCTGTGGCCACGTGCGCCGTTTCTGAGTTCAAATGTCGACAGAGCTCCACAAACCCTCTTGAGACCTCGGCCCCTTTCCGTGAGATCCGGGGGCGAATCTCAGCTGCTCTCAGTCCAAATCTCGGGAGGTGTCCTCCCCAGCTTCAGGGTTCTCGGGGCTTTTCAGGGAGATTCACAGGCAAACCTCCCGTGATCTCCGGTCGGAGGCGCTGACTCCAATCCTTCGGGATCTCAGGCCAAGGCCTCTCTGTTAGACCGAGGGTTCAACTTCAGCATATCTCAGTCCAAATCTCGGGAGTACTCCTCCAAACCGCGGTCGATCCCAGTCACCTCAGGGAGACCCAGTGTCCAACTCCTGAGCTCTCAATCACCTTTGCGGCAGAACTCATCCAATGCTCCTGAGTGCTCACGTCCGGACGGTGCGAACCAGGCTCCAAACCTGAGTGCTTTCGGGCGAACCTTGGAGAACAAACCCCATCTCGTCAAACCTCAGGATGCCTCAGTGGCTTCCGCGGGCAATTCGCGGAGGACCTGAATCCCATTCTCAGCAGTGCTTGTCGACATCTCGTCGGACCTCAGGCCCTGGAAGCCAGATCCAGGGCCAAATTCCATGGGGCCACAGTCCAAACCTCGGAACACCGGATCCAAATCCCGTGAGAACTCAGGCCTGATCGGCCACTCCCAGGCAAACATCTCGGTTAGGTGTCCGTATCTCAGGACAACTGTGCCAAAGTCTCGGAATGTCAGGTGTACTCGACGAGATCCAGGGGTACATGTCACGTGGTCTCCGTCTGAATGTGCCCCGCCACCTCCGACACTTGGGAGAGTGCTGGTCCAATCCGTGGATGCCAGGAGCCAGTCTCGTGGGATCTGATTCCAAATCGAGCCAGAACTCGTCAAAACCTCTTGAGTGTTTGTGCCCAAGTTAGGGGATCCCGATGCCACTCCGGGGTGATCTCGGCCGATGCCCAGGAGAACCCATCCAAATGTCAACAAACCCTGGCCCTGTCAGGGAGATTCACGGGCATATGTCACGTGATCACGGCCCCAGCCTCGGAAGAACGCACTCAAGTCTCCTGGGGCCACCGGCCATTGGATGAGAAACAGCATCTAAGTTCATCAGACTTCAGGTAAAACGCGGGAATGCTCAGGCAAATCTCGTGGGGATCTCTGGCCCAGTTAGCGAGATCCAGAAGCAATCCCAGGGGGGTTGAAATCCAATTGTCATTAGAACGGAGCCAAAACCCTGAGGTCTCACCCCAGTCAGGGGTCTCGAGCAGATAAACTCATGGGATCGCAGTCTAAATTTTGGAGGCCCTGACCCACATCTCAAGAGATCTCAAGCCCTGCATGCGAGTTCCCAGACACACGTTTCGGCATATCCGTCCAAAACTCGGAAGAGATATGGATATGTCCTGAGATGTCAGGAATGATCAGAGAGATGGTGAGGCACCTGTCTCGTTGATCTTAGTGCGAATCTCGTGAGGAATCTCCGAATCTGGTGGAATCTCCCATCTGTTCGGCCACTCGCAGGACCCGAGGTTACCGGATCGTAGTCCGGACCTCCCCAGAACTCATCCAAATCTCTTGAGACCTCGGGCGCAGTCAGTGAGCTGCAGGGCATAGCTCGCCCCTTCTCAGTCCAAACCGAGGGGACCACATGCAATGTTCGAGTGCTGTCGGGCCCAGTCAGGGAGACTCGGGGTCAAATCTGGCGTCTCCTCCGTCCATGCGTCGGAGGAACGCACTCAATGCTCCTGGGATCTCGGGGAGCTCTATGGGACAAAGAGCGTCTGACTTCAGGGGAGCTCCATCCAAATCTCGGGACGGCTCATGCAAATCTGGTGTGATCCCATGCCCAGTCCTCGAGTTCCAGGGGGCAATGCTCTCATGATCTCCATCCCAATTTCAGGAGGGGCCCTGCAGATCCAGAGCGCTCACGTCAAGACATCAAGGCCCCGGTAACGAACCCGCGTGGTTTCAGGCCAAGTCTTGGGGGGAACAAACAGCAAGTCATGGCAGCACAGGCCCCCTCTGCAAGACCCGGGGGCAAACCTCTCATGGTTTTAGTCTGCATCTCGGGAGAGCGCCTCCAAACCGCAGGATACAACGGGGCCAGGCAGCGAGATGGAAAGACAAACCAAGTGGGATCCCAGCACACGTCTGGGGACACCTGGCCCCAATGGAACAAGATCTCGGGCCTTGTGGAGGTTATGGAGGTCGCTTGGCTCAGGATAGTCGTCCAAATCTCGGTAGAACTGCGCGAATGCCCTGAGGTCTCAGGAAACGTCAGCGAGACCCAGGGAGACACGCACATGATCTCCGTCGACATCGCGTTTGCAATCTCCCAACCTCGTGGGAGCTCTGGTGCGTTCCACTACAACCTGTGGCTACGTGCACCGTTTCGGATTTCAAATGTCGCCAGAGCTCCTCAAACCATCTTGAGACTTCGACCCCTTTCGGTGAGATCCGGGGGCGAATCTCAGCTGATCTCAGTCCAAATCTCGGGAGGTCTCCTCCCCAGCTTCAGGGTTCTCGGACAATTTCAGGGAGATTCACAGGCAAAACTCCCATGATCTCCGGTCGGATGCGCTGACTCCAACCCACGGGATCTCAGGCCAAGGCCTCTCTGTTAGACACAGGGTTCAACTTCACAAATCTCAGTCCAAATCTCGGGAGAAAGCCTCCAAACCTCGGTCGACCCCGGTCACCATCAGGGCGACCCAGGGCCCAACTCCTGAGCTCTCAATCACCTTTGCAGCAGAACCCACCCAATGCCCCTGAGTCCTCACGTCCGGACGGTGCGAACCAGGCTCCAAACCTGAGTGCTTTCGTGCGAACCTTGGAGAACAAACCCCATCTTGTCAAAGCTCGGGACCCCTCAGTGGCTTCCGAGGGCAATTCGCAGGGGACCTGAATCCAATTCTCAGGAGTGCTCGTCGACATCTCATGGGACCACAGGCCCAGGAAGCCAGATCCAGGGCCAAATCTCATGGGACCGCAGTCCACACCTCGGAACACCGGATCCAAATCCTGTGAGAACTCAGGACCCGTCGGACTCTCCCAGGCAAACGTCTCCGTGTAGGTGTCCGAATCTCAGGACAACTGTGCCAAAGCCTCGAAATGTCAGGTGTACTCGCCGAGATCGAGGGGCACATGTCACGTGGTCTCCGTCTGAATGAGGCTCGCCACCTCCGACACTTGTGAGAACGCTGGTCCAATCCGTGAATGCCAGGAGCCAGTCTCGTGGGATCTGATTCCAAATCGAGCTGGAACTCGTCAAAATCTCTTTAGTGGTTTGTGCCCAAGTTATGGAATCCGGGTGATCTCAGCCAAAGTCCAGGAGAACTCATTCAAATGTCAAGAACCCCTGGCCCTGTCAGGGAGATTCACGGACATATGTCACGTGATCACAGCCCCAGGCTCGGAAGAACGCACTCAAATCTTGCGGGGCCACTGTCCGTTGCGTGAGAAACAGCATCTAAGTTCATCTGACTTTAGGCGTAACACGGGAACACACACGCAAATTCCGGGGGGACCTCTGGCCCAGTTAGCGAGATCCAGAAGCAATCCCCAGGGGGTTGAAATCCAATTGTCATTAGAACGAAACCAAATCCCTGAGGTCTCACCCCAGTCAGGGGTCTCAAGCAATTAAACTCATGGGATCGCAGTCTAAATTTTGGAGGCCCTGACCCACATCTCATGAGATCTCAGGCCCTGCCTGCGAGTTCCTGGAAACACGTGTCGGCATATCCGTCCAAATATCGGAAGAGCTATGGAAATGTCCTGAGATGTCAGGAATGATCAGAGAGATCGAGAGGCACCTGTCTCGTTGTTCTCAGGGCGAATCTCACGAGGAATCTCCGAATCTGGTGGAATCTCCGGTCCGTTCGGCCACTGGCAGGGCCCGAGGTCACCGGATCGTAGTCCAGACCTCCCCAGAACTCAACCAAATCTCTTGAGACCTCGGGCGCAGTCAGTGAGCGGCAGGGCAAAGCTCGCCCCTTCTCAGTCCAAACCTAGGGGACCACATGCAATGTTCGAGCACTGTCGGGCCCAGTCAGGGAGATTCGGGATCAAATATGGTGTCTCCTCCGTCCAAGCCTCGGAAGCACTCACTCAAAACTCCTGGGATCTCGGGGAGCTCTGTGGGACAGAGAGCACCTGACTTCAGGGGAGCTCCGTCCAAATCTCGGGACGGCTCATGCAAATCTGCCGTGATCCCATACCCAGTCCTCGAGATCCAGGGGGCAATGCTCACGTGATTTCCATCCCAATTTCAGGAGGGGCCCTGAAGTTCCAGAGCGCTCAGGTCCGGATATCAAGGCCCGGGTTCCAACCCCGCGTGGTTTCAGGCCAAATCTTGGGGGGAACAAACCGCAAGTCATGGCAGCACAGGCCCCCTCTGCAGTACCGGGGGGCAAAATTCTCGTGCTTTTAGTCTGCATCTCGGAAGAGCGCCTCCAAACCGCAGGAGACCACGGAGCCAGGCAGCCAGATGGAAGGGCAAATCAAATGGGATCCCAGCCCACGTCTGGGGACACCTGGCCCCCAGGGAACGAGGTCTCCGGCCTTGGGGAGGATAAGGAGGTCGCTTGGCTCAAGATAGCCGTCCAAATCTCGGTAGAACTGCGCGAATCCCCGGAGATCTCAGGAAAAGTCAGCGAGACCCAGGGACACACGGCACGTGATCTCCGTCGGCATCGCGTTCGAGATCTCCCAACGACGTTGGAGCTCTGGCCCGTTCCTCTAAAACCTGTGGCCACGTGCGCCGTTTCTGAGTTCAAATGTCGACAGAGCTCCACAAACCCTCTTGAGACCTCGGCCCCTTTCCGTGAGATCCGGGGGCGAATCTCAGCTGCTCTCAGTCCAAATCTCGGGAGGTGTCCTCCCCAGCTTCAGGGTTCTCGGGGCTTTTCAGGGAGATTCACAGGCAAACCTCCCGTGATCTCCGGTCGGAGGCGCTGACTCCAATCCTTCGGGATCTCAGGCCAAGGCCTCTCTGTTAGACCGAGGGTTCAACTTCAGCATATCTCAGTCCAAATCTCGGGAGTACTCCTCCAAACCGCGGTCGATCCCAGTCACCTCAGGGAGACCCAGTGTCCAACTCCTGAGCTCTCAATCACCTTTGCGGCAGAACTCATCCAATGCTCCTGAGTGCTCACGTCCGGACGGTGCGAACCAGGCTCCAAACCTGAGTGCTTTCGGGCGAACCTTGGAGAACAACCCCCATCTCGTCAAACCTCAGGATGCCTCAGTGGCTTCCGCGGGCAATTCGCGGAGGACCTGAATCCCATTCTCAGCAGTGCTTGTCGACATCTCGTCGGACCTCAGGCCCTGGAAGCCAGATCCAGGGCCAAATTCCATGGGGCCACAGTCCAAACCTCGGAACACCGGATCCAAATCCCGTGAGAACTCAGGCCTGATCGGCCACTCCCAGGCAAACATCTCGGTTAGGTGTCCGTATCTCAGGACAACTGTGCCAAAGTCTCGGAATGTCAGGTGTACTCGACGAGATCCAGGGGTACATGTCACGTGGTCTCCGTCTGAATGTGCCCCGCCACCTCCGACACTTGGGAGAGTGCTGGTCCAATCCGTGGATGCCAGGAGCCAGTCTCGTGGGATCTGATTCCAAATCGAGCCAGAACTCGTCAAAACCTCTTGAGTGTTTGTGCCCAAGTTAGGGGATCCCGATGCCACTCCGGGGTGATCTCGGCCGATGCCCAGGAGAACCCATCCAAATGTCAACAAACCCTGGCCCTGTCAGGGAGATTCACGGGCATATGTCACGTGATCACGGCCCCAGCCTCGGAAGAACGCACTCAAGTCTCCTGGGGCCACCGGCCATTGGATGAGAAACAGCATCTAAGTTCATCAGACTTCAGGTAAAACGCGGGAATGCTCAGGCAAATCTCGTGGGGATCTCTGGCCCAGTTAGCGAGATCCAGAAGCAATCCCAAGGGGGTTGAAATCCAATTGTCATTAGAACGGAGCCAAAACCCTGAGGTCTCACCCCAGTCAGGGGTCTCGAGCAGATAAACTCATGGGATCGCAGTCTAAATTTTGGAGGCCCTGACCCACATCTCAAGAGATCTCAAGCCCTGCATGCGAGTTCCCAGACACACGTTTCGGCATATCCGTCCAAACCTCGGAAGAGATATGGATATGTCCTGAGATGTCAGGAATGATCAGAGAGATGGTGAGGCACCTGTCTCGTTGATCTTAGTGCGAATCTCGTGAGGAATCTCCGAATCTGGTGGAATCTCCCATCTGTTCGGCCACTCGCAGGGCCCGAGGTTACCGGATCGTAGTCCGGACCTCCCCAGAACTCATCCAAATCTCTTGAGACCTCGGGCGCAGTCAGTGAGCTGCAGGGCATAGCTCGCCCCTTCTCAGTCCAAACCGAGGGGACCACATGCAATGTTCGAGTGCTGTCGGGCCCAGTCAGGGAGACTCGGGGTCAAATCTGGCGTCTCCTCCGTCCATGCGTCGGAGGAACGCACTCAATGCTCCTGGGATCTCGGGGAGCTCTATGGGACAAAGAGCGTCTGACTTCAGGGGAGCTCCATCCAAATCTCGGGACGGCTCATGCAAATCTGGTGTGATCCCATGCCCAGTCCTCGAGTTCCAGGGGGCAATGCTCACATGATCTCCATCCCAATTTCAGGAGGGGCCCTGCAGATCCAGAGCGCTCACGTCAAGACATCAAGGCCCCGGTAACGAACCCGCGTGGTTTCAGGCCAAGTCTTGGGGGGAACAAACAGCAAGTCATGGCAGCACAGGCCCCCTCTGCAAGACCCGGGGGCAAACCTCTCATGGTTTTAGTCTGCATCTCGGGAGAGCGCCTCCAAACCGCAGGATACAACGGGGCCAGGCAGCGAGATGGAAAGACAAACCAAGTGGGATCCCAGCACACGTCTGGGGACACCTGGCCCCAATGGAACAAGATCTCGGGCCTTGTGGAGGTTATGGAGGTCGCTTGGCTCAGGATAGTCGTCCAAATCTCGGTAGAACTGCGCGAATGCCCTGAGGTCTCAGGAAACGTCAGCGAGACCCAGGGAGACACGCACATGATCTCCGTCGACATCGCGTTTGCAATCTCCCAACCTCGTGGGAGCTCTGGTGCGTTCCACTACAACCTGTGGCTACGTGCACCGTTTCGGATTTCAAATGTCGCCAGAGCTCCTCAAACCATCTTGAGACTTCGACCCCTTTCGGTGAGATCCGGGGGCGAATCTCAGCTGATCTCAGTCCAAATCTCGGGAGGTCTCCTCCCCAGCTTCAGGGTTCTCGGACAATTTCAGGGAGATTCACAGGCAAAACTCCCATGATCTCCGGTCGGATGCGCTGACTCCAACCCACGGGATCTCAGGCCAAGGCCTCTCTGTTAGACACAGGGTTCAACTTCACAAATCTCAGTCCAAATCTCGGGAGAAAGCCTCCAAACCTCGGTCGACCCCGGTCACCATCAGGGCGACCCAGGGCCCAACTCCTGAGCTCTCAATCACCTTTGCAGCAGAACCCACCCAATGCCCCTGAGTCCTCACGTCCGGACGGTGCGAACCAGGCTCCAAACCTGAGTGCTTTCGTGCGAACCTTGGAGAACAAACCCCATCTTGTCAAAGCTCGGGACCCCTCAGTGGCTTCCGAGGGCAATTCGCAGGGGACCTGAATCCAATTCTCAGGAGTGCTCGTCGACATCTCATGGGACCACAGGCCCAGGAAGCCAGATCCAGGGCCAAATCTCATGGGGCCGCAGTCCACACCTCGGAACACCGGATCCAAATCCTGTGAGAACTCAGGACCCGTCGGACTCTCCCAGGCAAACGTCTCCGTGTAGGTGTCCGAATCTCAGGACAACTGTGCCAAAGCCTCGAAATGTCAGGTGTACTCGCCGAGATCGAGGGGCACATGTCACGTGGTCTCCGTCTGAATGAGGCTCGCCACCTCCGACACTTGTGAGAACGCTGGTCCAATCCGTGAATGCCAGGAGCCAGTCTCGTGGGATCGGATTCCAAATCGAGCTGGAACTCGTCAAAATCTCTTTAGTGGTTTGTGCCCAAGTTATGGAATCCGGGTGATCTCAGCCAAAGTCCAGGAGAACTCATTCAAATGTCAAGAACCCCTGGCCCTGTCAGGGAGATTCACGGACATATGTCACGTGATCACAGCCCCAGGCTCGGAAGAACGCACTCAAATCTTGCGGGGCCACTGTCCGTTGCGTGAGAAACAGCATCTAAGTTCATCTGACTTTAGGCGTAACACGGGAACACACACGCAAATTCCGGGGGGACCTCTGGCCCAGTTAGCGAGATCCAGAAGCAATCCCCAGGGGGTTGAAATCCAATTGTCATTAGAACGAAACCAAATCCCTGAGGTCTCACCCCAGTCAGGGGTCTCAAGCAATTAAACTCATGGGATCGCAGTCTAAATTTTGGAGGCCCTGACCCACATCTCATGAGATCTCAGGCCCTGCCTGCGAGTTCCTGGAAACACGTGTCGGCATATCCGTCCAAATATCGGAAGAGCTATGGAAATGTCCTGAGATGTCAGGAATGATCAGAGAGATCGAGAGGCACCTGTCTCGTTGTTCTCAGGGCGAATCTCACGAGGAATCTCCGAATCTGGTGGAATCTCCGGTCCGTTCGGCCACTGGCAGGGCCCGAGGTCACCGGATCGTAGTCCAGACCTCCCCAGAACTCATCCAAATCTCTTGAGACCTCGGGAGCAGTCAGTGAGCGGCAGGGCAAAGCTCGCCCCTTCTCAGTCCAAACCTAGGGGACCACATGCAATGTTCGAGCACTGTCGGGCCCAGTCAGGGAGATTCGGGATCAAATATGGTGTCTCCTCCGTCCAAGCCTCGGAAGAACTCACTCAAAACTCCTGGGATCTCGGGGAGCTCTGTGGGACAGAGAGCACCTGACTTCAGGGGAGCTCCGTCCAAATCTCGGGACGGCTCATGCAAATCTGCCGTGATCCCATACCCAGTCCTCGAGATCCAGGGGGCAATGCTCACGTGATTTCCATCCCAATTTCAGGAGGGGCCCTGAAGTTCCAGAGCGCTCAGGTCCGGATATCAAGGCCCGGGTTCCAACCCCGCGTGGTTTCAGGCCAAATCTTGGGGGGAACAAACCGCAAGTCATGGCAGCACAGGCCCCCTCTGCAGTACCGGGGGGCAAAATTCTCGTGCTTTTAGTCTGCATCTCGGAAGAGCGCCTCCAAACCGCAGGAGACCACGGAGCCAGGCAGCCAGATGGAAGGGCAAATCAAATGGCATCCCAGCCCACGTCTGGGGACACCTGGCCCCCAGGGAACGAGGTCTCCGGCCTTGGGGAGGATAAGGAGGTCGCTTGGCTCAAGATAGCCGTCCAAATCTCGGTAGAACTGCGCGAATCCCCGGAGATCTCAGGAAAAGTCAGCAAGACCCAGGGACACACGGCACGTGATCTCCGTCGGCATCGCGTTCGAGATCTCCCAACGACGTTGGAGCTCTGGCCCGTTCCTCTAAAACCTGTGGCCACGTGCGCCGTTTCTGAGTTCAAATGTCGACAGAGCTCCACAAACCCTCTTGAGACCTCGGCCCCTTTCCGTGAGATCCGGGGGCGAATCTCAGCTGCTCTCAGTCCAAATCTCGGGAGGTGTCCTCCCCAGCTTCAGGGTTCTCGGGGCTTTTCAGGGAGATTCACAGGCAAACCTCCCGTGATCTCCGGTCGGAGGCGCTGACTCCAATCCTTCGGGATCTCAGGCCAAGGCCTCTCTGTTAGACCGAGGGTTCAACTTCAGCATATCTCAGTCCAAATCTCGGGAGTACTCCTCCAAACCGCGGTCGATCCCAGTCACCTCAGGGAGACCCAGTGTCCAACTCCTGAGCTCTCAATCACCTTTGCGGCAGAACTCATCCAATGCTCCTGAGTGCTCACGTCCGGACGGTGCGAACCAGGCTCCAAACCTGAGTGCTTTCGGGCGAACCTTGGAGAACAAACCCCATCTCGTCAAACCTCAGGATGCCTCAGTGGCTTCCGCGGGCAATTCGCGGAGGACCTGAATCCCATTCTCAGCAGTGCTTGTCGACATCTCGTCGGACCTCAGGCCCTGGAAGCCAGATCCAGGGCCAAATTCCATGGGGCCACAGTCCAAACCTCGGAACACCGGATCCAAATCCCGTGAGAACTCAGGCCTGATCGGCCACTCCCAGGCAAACATCTCGGTTAGGTGTCCGTATCTCAGGACAACTGTGCCAAAGTCTCGGAATGTCAGGTGTACTCGACGAGATCCAGGGGTACATGTCACGTGGTCTCCGTCTGAATGTGCCCCGCCACCTCCGACACTTGGGAGAGTGCTGGTCCAATCCGTGGATGCCAGGAGCCAGTCTCGTGGGATCTGATTCCAAATCGAGCCAGAACTCGTCAAAACCTCTTGAGTGTTTGTGCCCAAGTTAGGGGATCCCGATGCCACTCCGGGGTGATCTCGGCCGATGCCCAGGAGAACCCATCCAAATGTCAACAAACCCTGGCCCTGTCAGGGAGATTCACGGGCATATGTCACGTGATCACGGCCCCAGCCTCGGAAGAACGCACTCAAGTCTCCTGGGGCCACCGGCCATTGGATGAGAAACAGCATCTAAGTTCATCAGACTTCAGGTAAAACGCGGGAATGCTCAGGCAAATCTCGTGGGGATCTCTGGCCCAGTTAGCGAGATCCAGAAGCAATCCCAAGGGGGTTGAAATCCAATTGTCATTAGAACGGAGCCAAAACCCTGAGGTCTCACCCCAGTCAGGGGTCTCGAGCAGATAAACTCATGGGATCGCAGTCTAAATTTTGGAGGCCCTGACCCACATCTCAAGAGATCTCAAGCCCTGCATGCGAGTTCCCAGACACACGTTTCGGCATATCCGTCCAAAACTCGGAAGAGATATGGATATGTCCTGAGATGTCAGGAATGATCAGAGAGATGGTGAGGCACCTGTCTCGTTGATCTTAGTGCGAATCTCGTGAGGAATCTCCGAATCTGGTGGAATCTCCCATCTGTTCGGCCACTCGCAGGACCCGAGGTTACCGGATCGTAGTCCGGACCTCCCCAGAACTCATCCAAATCTCTTGAGACCTCGGGCGCAGTCAGTGAGCTGCAGGGCATAGCTCGCCCCTTCTCAGTCCAAACCGAGGGGACCACATGCAATGTTCGAGTGCTGTCGGGCCCAGTCAGGGAGACTCGGGGTCAAATCTGGCGTCTCCTCCGTCCATGCGTCGGAGGAACGCACTCAATGCTCCTGGGATCTCGGGGAGCTCTATGGGACAAAGAGCGTCTGACTTCAGGGGAGCTCCATCCAAATCTCGGGACGGCTCATGCAAATCTGGTGTGATCCCATGCCCAGTCCTCGAGTTCCAGGGGGCAATGCTCTCATGATCTCCATCCCAATTTCAGGAGGGGCCCTGCAGATCCAGAGCGCTCACGTCAAGACATCAAGGCCCCGGTAACGAACCCGCGTGGTTTCAGGCCAAGTCTTGGGGGGAACAAACAGCAAGTCATGGCAGCACAGGCCCCCTCTGCAAGACCCGGGGGCAAACCTCTCATGGTTTTAGTCTGCATCTCGGGAGAGCGCCTCCAAACCGCAGGATACAACGGGGCCAGGCAGCGAGATGGAAAGACAAACCAAGTGGGATCCCAGCACACGTCTGGGGACACCTGGCCCCAATGGAACAAGATCTCGGGCCTTGTGGAGGTTATGGAGGTCGCTTGGCTCAGGATAGTCGTCCAAATCTCGGTAGAACTGCGCGAATGCCCTGAGGTCTCAGGAAACGTCAGCGAGACCCAGGGAGACACGCACATGATCTCCGTCGACATCGCGTTTGCAATCTCCCAACCTCGTGGGAGCTCTGGTGCGTTCCACTACAACCTGTGGCTACGTGCACCGTTTCGGATTTCAAATGTCGCCAGAGCTCCTCAAACCATCTTGAGACTTCGACCCCTTTCGGTGAGATCCGGGGGCGAATCTCAGCTGATCTCAGTCCAAATCTCGGGAGGTCTCCTCCCCAGCTTCAGGGTTCTCGGACAATTTCAGGGAGATTCACAGGCAAAACTCCCATGATCTCCGGTCGGATGCGCTGACTCCAACCCACGGGATCTCAGGCCAAGGCCTCTCTGTTAGACACAGGGTTCAACTTCACAAATCTCAGTCCAAATCTCGGGAGAAAGCCTCCAAACCTCGGTCGACCCCGGTCACCATCAGGGCGACCCAGGGCCCAACTCCTGAGCTCTCAATCACCTTTGCAGCAGAACCCACCCAATGCCCCTGAGTCCTCACGTCCGGACGGTGCGAACCAGGCTCCAAACCTGAGTGCTTTCGTGCGAACCTTGGAGAACAAACCCCATCTTGTCAAAGCTCGGGACCCCTCAGTGGCTTCCGAGGGCAATTCGCAGGGGACCTGAATCCAATTCTCAGGAGTGCTCGTCGACATCTCATGGGACCACAGGCCCAGGAAGCCAGATCCAGGGCCAAATCTCATGGGGCCGCAGTCCACACCTCGGAACACCGGATCCAAATCCTGTGAGAACTCAGGACCCGTCGGACTCTCCCAGGCAAACGTCTCCGTGTAGGTGTCCGAATCTCAGGACAACTGTGCCAAAGCCTCGAAATGTCAGGTGTACTCGCCGAGATCGAGGGGCACATGTCACGTGGTCTCCGTCTGAATGAGGCTCGCCACCTCCGACACTTGTGAGAACGCTGGTCCAATCCGTGAATGCCAGGAGCCAGTCTCGTGGGATCGGATTCCAAATCGAGCTGGAACTCGTCAAAATCTCTTTAGTGGTTTGTGCCCAAGTTATGGAATCCGGGTGATCTCAGCCAAAGTCCAGGAGAACTCATTCAAATGTCAAGAACCCCTGGCCCTGTCAGGGAGATTCACGGACATATGTCACGTGATCACAGCCCCAGGCTCGGAAGAACGCACTCAAATCTTGCGGGGCCACTGTCCGTTGCGTGAGAAACAGCATCTAAGTTCATCTGACTTTAGGCGTAACACGGGAACACACACGCAAATTCCGGGGGGACCTCTGGCCCAGTTAGCGAGATCCAGAAGCAATCCCCAGGGGGTTGAAATCCAATTGTCATTAGAACGAAACCAAATCCCTGAGGTCTCACCCCAGTCAGGGGTCTCAAGCAATTAAACTCATGGGATCGCAGTCTAAATTTTGGAGGCCCTGACCCACATCTCATGAGATCTCAGGCCCTGCCTGCGAGTTCCTGGAAACACGTGTCGGCATATCCGTCCAAATATCGGAAGAGCTATGGAAATGTCCTGAGTTGTCAGGAATGATCAGAGAGATCGAGAGGCACCTGTCTCGTTGTTCTCAGGGCGAATCTCACGAGGAATCTCCGAATCTGGTGGAATCTCCGGTCCGTTCGGCCACTGGCAGGGCCCGAGGTCACCGGATCGTAGTCCAGACCTCCCCAGAACTCAACCAAATCTCTTGAGACCTCGGGCGCAGTCAGTGAGCGGCAGGGCAAAGCTCGCCCCTTCTCAGTCCAAACCTAGGGGACCACATGCAATGTTCGAGCACTGTCGGGCCCAGTCAGGGAGATTCGGGATCAAATATGGTGTCTCCTCCGTCCAAGCCTCGGAAGAACTCACTCAAAACTCCTGGGATCTCGGGGAGCTCTGTGGGACAGAGAGCACCTGACTTCAGGGGAGCTCCGTCCAAATCTCGGGACGGCTCATGCAAATCTGCCGTGATCCCATACCCAGTCCTCGAGATCCAGGGGGCAATGCTCACGTGATTTCCATCCCAATTTCAGGAGGGGCCCTGAAGTTCCAGAGCGCTCAGGTCCGGATATCAAGGCCCGGGTTCCAACCCCGCGTGGTTTCAGGCCAAATCTTGGGGGGAACAAACCGCAAGTCATGGCAGCACAGGCCCCCTCTGCAGTACCGGGGGGCAAAATTCTCGTGCTTTTAGTCTGCATCTCGGAAGAGCGCCTCCAAACCGCAGGAGACCACGGAGCCAGGCAGCCAGATGGAAGGGCAAATCAAATGGCATCCCAGCCCACGTCTGGGGACACCTGGCCCCCAGGGAACGAGGTCTCCGGCCTTGGGGAGGATAAGGAGGTCGCTTGGCTCAAGATAGCCGTCCAAATCTCGGTAGAACTGCGCGAATCCCCGGAGATCTCAGGAAAAGTCAGCGAGACCCAGGGACACACGGCACGTGATCTCCGTCGGCATCGCGTTCGAGATCTCCCAACGACGTTGGAGCTCTGGCCCGTTCCTCTAAAACCTGTGGCCACGTGCGCCGTTTCTGAGTTCAAATGTCGACAGAGCTCCACAAACCCTCTTGAGACCTCGGCCCCTTTCCGTGAGATCCGGGGGCGAATCTCAGCTGCTCTCAGTCCAAATCTCGGGAGGTGTCCTCCCCAGCTTCAGGGTTCTCGGGGCTTTTCAGGGAGATTCACAGGCAAACCTCCCGTGATCTCCGGTCGGAGGCGCTGACTCCAATCCTTCGGGATCTCAGGCCAAGGCCTCTCTGTTAGACCGAGGGTTCAACTTCAGCATATCTCAGTCCAAATCTCGGGAGTACTCCTCCAAACCGCGGTCGATCCCAGTCACCTCAGGGAGACCCAGTGTCCAACTCCTGAGCTCTCAATCACCTTTGCGGCAGAACTCATCCAATGCTCCTGAGTGCTCACGTCCGGACGGTGCGAACCAGGCTCCAAACTTGAGTGCTTTCGGGCGAATCTTGGAGAACAACCCCCATCTCGTCAAACCTCAGGATGCCTCAGTGGCTTCCGCGGGCAATTCTCGGAGGACCTGAATCCCATTCTCAGCAGTGCTTGTCGACATCTCGTCGGACCTCAGGCCCTGGAAGCCAGATCCAGGGCCAAATTCCATGGGGCCACAGTCCAAACCTCGGAACACCGGATCCAAATCCCGTGAGAACTCAGGCCTGATCGGCCACTCCCAGGCAAACATCTCGGTTAGGTGTCCGTATCTCAGGACAACTGTGCCAAAGTCTCGGAATGTCAGGTGTACTCGACGAGATCCAGGGGTACATGTCACGTGGTCTCCGTCTGAATGTGCCCCGCCACCTCCGACACTTGGGAGAGTGCTGGTCCAATCCGTGGATGCCAGGAGCCAGTCTCGTGGGATCTGATTCCAAATCGAGCCAGAACTCGTCAAAACCTCTTGAGTGTTTGTGCCCAAGTTAGGGGATCCCGATGCCACTCCGGGGTGATCTCGGCCGATGCCCAGGAGAACCCATCCAAATGTCAACAAACCCTGGCCCTGTCAGGGAGATTCACGGGCATATGTCACGTGATCACGGCCCCAGCCTCGGAAGAACGCACTCAAGTCTCCTGGGGCCACCGGCCATTGGATGAGAAACAGCATCTAAGTTCATCAGACTTCAGGTAAAACGCAGGAATGCTCAGGCAAATCTCGTGGGGATCTCTGGCCCAGTTAGCGAGATCCAGAAGCAATCCCAAGGGGGTTGAAATCCAATTGTCATTAGAACGGAGCCAAAACCCTGAGGTCTCACCCCAGTCAGGGGTCTCGAGCAGATAAACTCATGGGATCGCAGTCTAAATTTTGGAGGCCCTGACCCACATCTCAAGAGATCTCAAGCCCTGCATGCGAGTTCCCAGACACACGTTTCGGCATATCCGTCCAAAACTCGGAAGAGATATGGATATGTCCTGAGATGTCAGGAATGATCAGAGAGATGGTGAGGCACCTGTCTCGTTGATCTTAGTGCGAATCTCGTGAGGAATCTCCGAATCTGGTGGAATCTCCCATCTGTTCGGCCACTCGCAGGGCCCGAGGTTACCGGATCGTAGTCCGGACCTCCCCAGAACTCATCCAAATCTCTTGAGACCTCGGGCGCAGTCAGTGAGCTGCAGGGCATAGCTCGCCCCTTCTCAGTCCAAACCGAGGGGACCACATGCAATGTTCGAGTGCTGTCGGGCCCAGTCAGGGAGATTCGGGGTCAAATCTGGCGTCTCCTCCGTCCATGCGTCGGAGGAACGCACTCAATGCTCCTGGGATCTCGGGGAGCTCTATGGGACAAAGAGCGTCTGACTTCAGGGGAGCTCCATCCAAATCTCGGGACGGCTCATGCAAATCTGGTGTGATCCCATGCCCAGTCCTCGAGTTCCAGGGGGCAATGCTCACATGATCTCCATCCCAATTTCAGGAGGGGCCCTGCAGATCCAGAGCGCTCACGTCAAGACATCAAGGCCCCGGTAACGAACCCGCGTGGTTTCAGGCCAAGTCTTGGGGGGAACAAACAGCAAGTCATGGCAGCACAGGCCCCCTCTGCAAGACCCGGGGGCAAACCTCTCATGGTTTTAGTCTGCATCTCGGGAGAGCGCCTCCAAACCGCAGGATACAACGGGGCCAGGCAGCGAGATGGAAAGACAAACCAAGTGGGATCCCAGCACACGTCTGGGGACACCTGGCCCCAATGGAACAAGATCTCGGGCCTTGTGGAGGTTATGGAGGTCGCTTGGCTCAGGATAGTCGTCCAAATCTCGGTAGAACTGCGCGAATGCCCTGAGGTCTCAGGAAACGTCAGCGAGACCCAGGGAGACACGCACATGATCTCCGTCGACATCGCGTTTGCAATCTCCCAACCTCGTGGGAGCTCTGGTGCGTTCCACTACAACCTGTGGCTACGTGCACCGTTTCGGATTTCAAATGTCGCCAGAGCTCCTCAAACCATCTTGAGACTTCGACCCCTTTCGGTGAGATCCGGGGGCGAATCTCAGCTGATCTCAGTCCAAATCTCGGGAGGTCTCCTCCCCAGCTTCAGGGTTCTCGGACAATTTCAGGGAGATTCACAGGCAAAACTCCCATGATCTCCGGTCGGATGCGCTGACTCCAACCCACGGGATCTCAGGCCAAGGCCTCTCTGTTAGACACAGGGTTCAACTTCACAAATCTCAGTCCAAATCTCGGGAGAAAGCCTCCAAACCTCGGTCGACCCCGGTCACCATCAGGGCGACCCAGGGCCCAACTCCTGAGCTCTCAATCACCTTTGCAGCAGAACCCACCCAATGCCCCTGAGTCCTCACGTCCGGACGGTGCGAACCAGGCTCCAAACCTGAGTGCTTTCGTGCGAACCTTGGAGAACAAACCCCATCTTGTCAAAGCTCGGGACCCCTCAGTGGCTTCCGAGGGCAATTCGCAGGGGACCTGAATCCAATTCTCAGGAGTGCTCGTCGACATCTCATGGGACCACAGGCCCAGGAAGCCAGATCCAGGGCCAAATCTCATGGGGCCGCAGTCCACACCTCGGAACACCGGATCCAAATCCTGTGAGAACTCAGGACCCGTCGGACTCTCCCAGGCAAACGTCTCCGTGTAGGTGTCCGAATCTCAGGACAACTGTGCCAAAGCCTCGAAATGTCAGGTGTACTCGCCGAGATCGAGGGGCACATGTCACGTGGTCTCCGTCTGAATGAGGCTCGCCACCTCCGACACTTGTGAGAACGCTGGTCCAATCCGTGAATGCCAGGAGCCAGTCTCGTGGGATCGGATTCCAAATCGAGCTGGAACTCGTCAAAATCTCTTTAGTGGTTTGTGCCCAAGTTATGGAATCCGGGTGATCTCAGCCAAAGTCCAGGAGAACTCATTCAAATGTCAAGAACCCCTGGCCCTGTCAGGGAGATTCACGGACATATGTCACGTGATCACAGCCCCAGGCTCGGAAGAACGCACTCAAATCTTGCGGGGCCACTGTCCGTTGCGTGAGAAACAGCATCTAAGTTCATCTGACTTTAGGCGTAACACGGGAACACACACGCAAATTCCGGGGGGACCTCTGGCCCAGTTAGCGAGATCCAGAAGCAATCCCCAGGGGGTTGAAATCCAATTGTCTTTAGAACGAAACCAAATCCCTGAGGTCTCACCCCAGTCAGGGGTCTCAAGCAATTAAACTCATGGGATCGCAGTCTAAATTTTGGAGGCCCTGACCCACATCTCATGAGATCTCAGGCCCTGCCTGCGAGTTCCTGGAAACACGTGTCGGCATATCCGTCCAAATATCGGAAGAGCTATGGAAATGTCCTGAGATGTCAGGAATGATCAGAGAGATCGAGAGGCACCTGTCTCGTTGTTCTCAGGGCGAATCTCACGAGGAATCTCCGAATCTGGTGGAATCTCCGGTCCGTTCGGCCACTGGCAGGGCCCGAGGTCACCGGATCGTAGTCCAGACCTCCCCAGAACTCATCCAAATCTCTTGAGAACTCGGGCGCAGTCAGTGAGCGGCAGGGCAAAGCTCGCCCCTTCTCAGTCCAAACCTAGGGGACCACATGCAATATTCGAGCACTGTCGGGCCCAGTCAGGGAGATTCGGGATCAAATATGGTGTCTCCTCCGTCCAAGCCTCGGAAGAACTCACTCAAAACTCCTGGGATCTCGGGGAGCTCTGTGGGACAGAGAGCACCTGACTTCAGGGGAGCTCCGTCCAAATCTCGGGACGGCTCATGCAAATCTGCCGTGATCCCATACCCAGTCCTCGAGATCCAGGGGGCAATGCTCACGTGATTTCCATCCCAATTTCAGGAGGGGCCCTGAAGTTCCAGAGCGCTCAGGTCCGGATATCAAGGCCCGGGTTCCAACCCCGCGTGGTTTCAGGCCAAATCTTGGGGGGAACAAACCGCAAGTCATGGCAGCACAGGCCCCCTCTGCAGTACCGGGGGGCAAAATTCTCGTGCTTTTAGTCTGCATCTCGGAAGAGCGCCTCCAAACCGCAGGAGACCACGGAGCCAGGCAGCCAGATGGAAGGGCAAATCAAATGGCATCCCAGCCCACGTCTGGGGACACCTGGCCCCCAGGGAACGAGGTCTCCGGCCTTGGGGAGGATAAGGAGGTCGCTTGGCTCAAGATAGCCGTCCAAATCTCGGTAGAACTGCGCGAATCCCCGGAGATCTCAGGAAAAGTCAGCGAGACCCAGGGACACACGGCACGTGATCTCCGTCGGCATCGCGTTCGAGATCTCCCAACGACGTTGGAGCTCTGGCCCGTTCCTCTAAAACCTGTGGCCACGTGCGCCGTTTCTGAGTTCAAATGTCGACAGAGCTCCACAAACCCTCTTGAGACCTCGGCCCCTTTCCGTGAGATCCGGGGGCGAATCTCAGCTGCTCTCAGTCCAAATCTCGGGAGGTGTCCTCCCCAGCTTCAGGGTTCTCGGGGCTTTTCAGGGAGATTCACAGGCAAACCTCCCGTGATCTCCGGTCGGAGGCGCTGACTCCAATCCTTCGGGATCTCAGGCCAAGGCCTCTCTGTTAGACCGAGGGTTCAACTTCAGCATATCTCAGTCCAAATCTCGGGAGTACTCCTCCAAACCGCGGTCGATCCCAGTCACCTCAGGGAGACCCAGTGTCCAACTCCTGAGCTCTCAATCACCTTTGCGGCAGAACTCATCCAATGCTCCTGAGTGCTCACGTCCGGACGGTGCGAACCAGGCTCCAAACCTGAGTGCTTTCGGGCGAACCTTGGAGAACAAACCCCATCTCGTCAAACCTCAGGATGCCTCAGTGGCTTCCGCGGGCAATTCGCGGAGGACCTGAATCCCATTCTCAGCAGTGCTTGTCGACATCTCGTCGGACCTCAGGCCCTGGAAGCCAGATCCAGGGCCAAATTCCATGGGGCCACAGTCCAAACCTCGGAACACCGGATCCAAATCCCGTGAGAACTCAGGCCTGATCGGCCACTCCCAGGCAAACATCTCGGTTAGGTGTCCGTATCTCAGGACAACTGTGCCAAAGTCTCGGAATGTCAGGTGTACTCGACGAGATCCAGGGGTACATGTCACGTGGTCTCCGTCTGAATGTGCCCCGCCACCTCCGACACTTGGGAGAGTGCTGGTCCAATCCGTGGATGCCAGGAGCCAGTCTCGTGGGATCTGATTCCAAATCGAGCCAGAACTCGTCAAAACCTCTTGAGTGTTTGTGCCCAAGTTAGGGGATCCCGATGCCACTCCGGGGTGATCTCGGCCGATGCCCAGGAGAACCCATCCAAATGTCAACAAACCCTGGCCCTGTCAGGGAGATTCACGGGCATATGTCACGTGATCACGGCCCCAGCCTCGGAAGAACGCACTCAAGTCTCCTGGGGCCACCGGCCATTGGATGAGAAACAGCATCTAAGTTCATCAGACTTCAGGTAAAACGCGGGAATGCTCAGGCAAATCTCGTGGGGATCTCTGGCCCAGTTAGCGAGATCCAGAAGCAATCCCAAGGGGGTTGAAATCCAATTGTCATTAGAACGGAGCCAAAACCCTGAGGTCTCACCCCAGTCAGGGGTCTCGAGCAGATAAACTCATGGGATCGCAGTCTAAATTTTGGAGGCCCTGACCCACATCTCAAGAGATCTCAAGCCCTGCATGCGAGTTCCCAGACACACGTTTCGGCATATCCGTCCAAAACTCGGAAGAGATATGGATATGTCCTGAGATGTCAGGAATGATCAGAGAGATGGTGAGGCACCTGTCTCGTTGATCTTAGTGCGAATCTCGTGAGGAATCTCCGAATCTGGTGGAATCTCCCATCTGTTCGGCCACTCGCAGGGCCCGAGGTTACCGGATCGTAGTCCGGACCTCCCCAGAACTCATCCAAATCTCTTGAGACCTCGGGCGCAGTCAGTGAGCTGCAGGGCATAGCTCGCCCCTTCTCAGTCCAAACCGAGGGGACCACATGCAATGTTCGAGTGCTGTCGGGCCCAGTCAGGGAGATTCGGGGTCAAATCTGGCGTCTCCTCCGTCCATGCGTCGGAGGAACGCACTCAATGCTCCTGGGATCTCGGGGAGCTCTATGGGACAAAGAGCGTCTGACTTCAGGGGAGCTCCATCCAAATCTCAGGACGGCTCATGCAAATCTGGTGTGATCCCATGCCCAGTCCTCGAGTTCCAGGGGGCAATGCTCACATGATCTCCATCCCAATTTCAGGAGGGGCCCTGCAGATCCAGAGCGCTCACGTCAAGACATCAAGGCCCCGGTAACGAACCCGCGTGGTTTCAGGCCAAGTCTTGGGGGGAACAAACAGCAAGTCATGGCAGCACAGGCCCCCTCTGCAAGACCCGGGGGCAAACCTCTCATGGTTTTAGTCTGCATCTCGGGAGAGCGCCTCCAAACCGCAGGATACAACGGGGCCAGGCAGCGAGATGGAAAGACAAACCAAGTGGGATCCCAGCACACGTCTGGGGACACCTGGCCCCAATGGAACAAGATCTCGGGCCTTGTGGAGGTTATGGAGGTCGCTTGGCTCAGGATAGTCGTCCAAATCTCGGTAGAACTGCGCGAATGCCCTGAGGTCTCAGGAAACGTCAGCGAGACCCAGGGAGACACGCACATGATCTCCGTCGACATCGCGTTTGCAATCTCCCAACCTCGTGGGAGCTCTGGTGCGTTCCACTACAACCTGTGGCTACGTGCACCGTTTCGGATTTCAAATGTCGCCAGAGCTCCTCAAACCATCTTGAGACTTCGACCCCTTTCGGTGAGATCCGGGGGCGAATCTCAGCTGATCTCAGTCCAAATCTCGGGAGGTCTCCTCCCCAGCTTCAGGGTTCTCGGACAATTTCAGGGAGATTCACAGGCAAAACTCCCATGATCTCCGGTCGGATGCGCTGACTCCAACCCACGGGATCTCAGGCCAAGGCCTCTCTGTTAGACACAGGGTTCAACTTCACAAATCTCAGTCCAAATCTCGGGAGAAAGCCTCCAAACCTCGGTCGACCCCGGTCACCATCAGGGCGACCCAGGGCCCAACTCCTGAGCTCTCAATCACCTTTGCAGCAGAACCCACCCAATGCCCCTGAGTCCTCACGTCCGGACGGTGCGAACCAGGCTCCAAACCTGAGTGCTTTCGTGCGAACCTTGGAGAACAAACCCCATCTTGTCAAAGCTCGGGACCCCTCAGTGGCTTCCGAGGGCAATTCGCAGGGGACCTGAATCCAATTCTCAGGAGTGCTCGTCGACATCTCATGGGACCACAGGCCCAGGAAGCCAGATCCAGGGCCAAATCTCATGGGGCCGCAGTCCACACCTCGGAACACCGGATCCAAATCCTGTGAGAACTCAGGACCCGTCGGACTCTCCCAGGCAAACGTCTCCGTGTAGGTGTCCGAATCTCAGGACAACTGTGCCAAAGCCTCGAAATGTCAGGTGTACTCGCCGAGATCGAGGGGCACATGTCACGTGGTCTCCGTCTGAATGAGGCTCGCCACCTCCGACACTTGTGAGAACGCTGGTCCAATCCGTGAATGCCAGGAGCCAGTCTCGTGGGATCGGATTCCAAATCGAGCTGGAACTCGTCAAAATCTCTTTAGTGGTTTGTGCCCAAGTTATGGAATCCGGGTGATCTCAGCCAAAGTCCAGGAGAACTCATTCAAATGTCAAGAACCCCTGGCCCTGTCAGGGAGATTCACGGACATATGTCACGTGATCACAGCCCCAGGCTCGGAAGAACGCACTCAAATCTTGCGGGGCCACTGTCCGTTGCGTGAGAAACAGCATCTAAGTTCATCTGACTTTAGGCGTAACACGGGAACACACACGCAAATTCCGGGGGGACCTCTGGCCCAGTTAGCGAGATCCAGAAGCAATCCCCAGGGGGTTGAAATCCAATTGTCTTTAGAACGAAACCAAATCCCTGAGGTCTCACCCCAGTCAGGGGTCTCAAGCAATTAAACTCATGGGATCGCAGTCTAAATTTTGGAGGCCCTGACCCACATCTCATGAGATCTCAGGCCCTGCCTGCGAGTTCCTGGAAACACGTGTCAGCATATCCGTCCAAATATCGGAAGAGCTATGGAAATGTCCTGAGATGTCAGGAATGATCAGAGAGATCGAGAGGCACCTGTCTCGTTGTTCTCAGGGCGAATCTCACGAGGAATCTCCGAATCTGGTGGAATCTCCGGTCCGTTCGGCCACTGGCAGGGCCCGAGGTCACCGGATCGTAGTCCAGACCTCCCCAGAACTCATCCAAATCTCTTGAGAACTCGGGCGCAGTCAGTGAGCGGCAGGGCAAAGCTCGCCCCTTCTCAGTCCAAACCTAGGGGACCACATGCAATGTTCGAGCACTGTCGGGCCCAGTCAGGGAGATTCGGGATCAAATATGGTGTCTCCTCCGTCCAAGCCTCGGAAGAACTCACTCAAAACTCCTGGGATCTCGGGGAGCTCTGTGGGACAGAGAGCACCTGACTTCAGGGGAGCTCCGTCCAAATCTCGGGACGGCTCATGCAAATCTGCCGTGATCCCATACCCAGTCCTCGAGATCCAGGGGGCAATGCTCACGTGATTTCCATCCCAATTTCAGGAGGGGCCCTGAAGTTCCAGAGCGCTCAGGTCCGGATATCAAGGCCCGGGTTCCAACCCCGCGTGGTTTCAGGCCAAATCTTGGGGGGAACAAACCGCAAGTCATGGCAGCACAGGCCCCCTCTGCAGTACCGGGGGGCAAAATTCTCGTGCTTTTAGTCTGCATCTCGGAAGAGCGCCTCCAAACCGCAGGAGACCACGGAGCCAGGCAGCCAGATGGAAGGGCAAATCAAATGGCATCCCAGCCCACGTCTGGGGACACCTGGCCCCCAGGGAACGAGGTCTCCGGCCTTGGGGAGGATAAGGAGGTCGCTTGGCTCAAGATAGCCGTCCAAATCTCGGTAGAACTGCGCGAATCCCCGGAGATCTCAGGAAAAGTCAGCGAGACCCAGGGACACACGGCACGTGATCTCCGTCGGCATCGCGTTCGAGATCTCCCAACGACGTTGGAGCTCTGGCCCGTTCCTCTAAAACCTGTGGCCACGTGCGCCGTTTCTGAGTTCAAATGTCGACAGAGCTCCACAAACCCTCTTGAGACCTCGGCCCCTTTCCGTGAGATCCGGGGGCGAATCTCAGCTGCTCTCAGTCCAAATCTCGGGAGGTGTCCTCCCCAGCTTCAGGGTTCTCGGGGCTTTTCAGGGAGATTCACAGGCAAACCTCCCGTGATCTCCGGTCGGAGGCGCTGACTCCAATCCTTCGGGATCTCAGGCCAAGGCCTCTCTGTTAGACCGAGGGTTCAACTTCAGCATATCTCAGTCCAAATCTCGGGAGTACTCCTCCAAACCGCGGTCGATCCCAGTCACCTCAGGGAGACCCAGTGTCCAACTCCTGAGCTCTCAATCACCTTTGCGGCAGAACTCATCCAATGCTCCTGAGTGCTCACGTCCGGACGGTGCGAACCAGGCTCCAAACCTGAGTGCTTTCGGGCGAACCTTGGAGAACAAACCCCATCTCGTCAAACCTCAGGATGCCTCAGTGGCTTCCGCGGGCAATTCGCGGAGGACCTGAATCCCATTCTCAGCAGTGCTTGTCGACATCTCGTCGGACCTCAGGCCCTGGAAGCCAGATCCAGGGCCAAATTCCATGGGGCCACAGTCCAAACCTCGGAACACCGGATCCAAATCCCGTGAGAACTCAGGCCTGATCGGCCACTCCCAGGCAAACATCTCGGTTAGGTGTCCGTATCTCAGGACAACTGTGCCAAAGTCTCGGAATGTCAGGTGTACTCGACGAGATCCAGGGGTACATGTCACGTGGTCTCCGTCTGAATGTGCCCCGCCACCTCCGACACTTGGGAGAGTGCTGGTCCAATCCGTGGATGCCAGGAGCCAGTCTCGTGGGATCTGATTCCAAATCGAGCCAGAACTCGTCAAAACCTCTTGAGTGTTTGTGCCCAAGTTAGGGGATCCCGATGCCACTCCGGGGTGATCTCGGCCGATGCCCAGGAGAACCCATCCAAATGTCAACAAACCCTGGCCCTGTCAGGGAGATTCACGGGCATATGTCACGTGATCACGGCCCCAGCCTCGGAAGAACGCACTCAAGTCTCCTGGGGCCACCGGCCATTGGATGAGAAACAGCATCTAAGTTCATCAGACTTCAGGTAAAACGCGGGAATGCTCAGGCAAATCTCGTGGGGATCTCTGGCCCAGTTAGCGAGATCCAGAAGCAATCCCAAGGGGGTTGAAATCCAATTGTCATTAGAACGGAGCCAAAACCCTGAGGTCTCACCCCAGTCAGGGGTCTCGAGCAGATAAACTCATGGGATCGCAGTCTAAATTTTGGAGGCCCTGACCCACATCTCAAGAGATCTCAAGCCCTGCATGCGAGTTCCCAGACACACGTTTCGGCATATCCGTCCAAAACTCGGAAGAGATATGGATATGTCCTGAGATGTCAGGAATGATCAGAGAGATGGTGAGGCACCTGTCTCGTTGATCTTAGTGCGAATCTCGTGAGGAATCTCCGAATCTGGTGGAATCTCCCATCTGTTCGGCCACTCGCAGGACCCGAGGTTACCGGATCGTAGTCCGGACCTCCCCAGAACTCATCCAAATCTCTTGAGACCTCGGGCGCAGTCAGTGAGCTGCAGGGCATAGCTCGCCCCTTCTCAGTCCAAACCGAGGGGACCACATGCAATGTTCGAGTGCTGTCGGGCCCAGTCAGGGAGATTCGGGGTCAAATCTGGCGTCTCCTCCGTCCATGCGTCGGAGGAACGCACTCAATGCTCCTGGGATCTCGGGGAGCTCTATGGGACAAAGAGCGTCTGACTTCAGGGGAGCTCCATCCAAATCTCGGGACGGCTCATGCAAATCTGGTGTGATCCCATGCCCAGTCCTCGAGTTCCAGGGGGCAATGCTCACATGATCTCCATCCCAATTTCAGGAGGGGCCCTGCAGATCCAGAGCGCTCACGTCAAGACATCAAGGCCCCGGTAACGAACCCGCGTGGTTTCAGGCCAAGTCTTGGGGGGAACAAACAGCAAGTCATGGCAGCACAGGCCCCCTCTGCAAGACCCGGGGGCAAACCTCTCATGGTTTTAGTCTGCATCTCGGGAGAGCGCCTCCAAACCGCAGGATACAACGGGGCCAGGCAGCGAGATGGAAAGACAAACCAAGTGGGATCCCAGCACACGTCTGGGGACACCTGGCCCCAATGGAACAAGATCTCGGGCCTTGTGGAGGTTATGGAGGTCGCTTGGCTCAGGATAGTCGTCCAAATCTCGGTAGAACTGCGCGAATGCCCTGAGGTCTCAGGAAACGTCAGCGAGACCCAGGGAGACACGCACATGATCTCCGTCGACATCGCGTTTGCAATCTCCCAACCTCGTGGGAGCTCTGGTGCGTTCCACTACAACCTGTGGCTACGTGCACCGTTTCGGATTTCAAATGTCGCCAGAGCTCCTCAAACCATCTTGAGACTTCGACCCCTTTCGGTGAGATCCGGGGGCGAATCTCAGCTGATCTCAGTCCAAATCTCGGGAGGTCTCCTCCCCAGCTTCAGGGTTCTCGGACAATTTCAGGGAGATTCACAGGCAAAACTCCCATGATCTCCGGTCGGATGCGCTGACTCCAACCCACGGGATCTCAGGCCAAGGCCTCTCTGTTAGACACAGGGTTCAACCTCACAAATCTCAGTCCAAATCTCGGGAGAAAGCCTCCAAACCTCGGTCGACCCCGGTCACCATCAGGGCGACCCAGGGCCCAACTCCTGAGCTCTCAATCACCTTTGCAGCAGAACCCACCCAATGCCCCTGAGTCCTCACGTCCGGACGGTGCGAACCAGGCTCCAAACCTGAGTGCTTTCGTGCGAACCTTGGAGAACAAACCCCATCTTGTCAAAGCTCGGGACCCCTCAGTGGCTTCCGAGGGCAATTCGCAGGGGACCTGAATCCAATTCTCAGGAGTGCTCGTCGACATCTCATGGGACAACAGGCCCAGGAAGCCAGATCCAGGGCCAAATCTCATGGGGCCGCAGTCCACACCTCGGAACACCGGATCCAAATCCTGTGAGAACTCAGGACCCGTCGGACTCTCCCAGGCAAACGTCTCCGTGTAGGTGTCCGAATCTCAGGACAACTGTGCCAAAGCCTCGAAATGTCAGGTGTACTCGCCGAGATCGAGGGGCACATGTCACGTGGTCTCCGTCTGAATGAGGCTCGCCACCTCCGACACTTGTGAGAACGCTGGTCCAATCCGTGAATGCCAGGAGCCAGTCTCGTGGGATCTGATTCCAAATCGAGCTGGAACTCGTCAAAATCTCTTTAGTGGTTTGTGCCCAAGTTATGGAATCCGGGTGATCTCAGCCAAAGTCCAGGAGAACTCATTCAAATGTCAAGAACCCCTGGCCCTGTCAGGGAGATTCACGGACATATGTCACGTGATCACAGCCCCAGGCTCGGAAGAACGCACTCAAATCTTGCGGGGCCACTGTCCGTTGCGTGAGAAACAGCATCTAAGTTCATCTGACTTTAGGCGTAACACGGGAACACACACGCAAATTCCGGGGGGACCTCTGGCCCAGTTAGCGAGATCCAGAAGCAATCCCCAGGGGGTTGAAATCCAATTGTCATTAGAACGAAACCAAATCCCTGAGGTCTCACCCCAGTCAGGGGTCTCAAGCAATTAAACTCATGGGATCGCAGTCTAAATTTTGGAGGCCCTGACCCACATCTCATGAGATCTCAGGCCCTGCCTGCGAGTTCCTGGAAACACGTGTCGGCATATCCGTCCAAATATCGGAAGAGCTATGGAAATGTCCTGAGATGTCAGGAATGATCAGAGAGATCGAGAGGCACCTGTCTCGTTGTTCTCAGGGCGAATCTCACGAGGAATCTCCGAATCTGGTGGAATCTCCGGTCCGTTCGGCCACTGGCAGGGCCCGAGGTCACCGGATCGTAGTCCAGACCTCCCCAGAACTCATCCAAATCTCTTGAGACCTCGGGCGCAGTCAGTGAGCGGCAGGGCAAAGCTCGCCCCTTCTCAGTCCAAACCTAGGGGACCACATGCAATGTTCGAGCACTGTCGGGCCCAGTCAGGGAGATTCGGGATCAAATATGGTGTCTCCTCCGTCCAAGCCTCGGAAGAACTCACTCAAAACTCCTGGGATCTCGGGGAGCTCTGTGGGACAGAGAGCACCTGACTTCAGGGGAGCTCCGTCCAAATCTCGGGACGGCTCATGCAAATCTGCCGTGATCCCATACCCAGTCCTCGAGATCCAGGGGGCAATGCTCACGTGATTTCCATCCCAATTTCAGGAGGGGCCCTGAAGTTCCAGAGCGCTCAGGTCCGGATATCAAGGCCCGGGTTCCAACCCCGCGTGGTTTCAGGCCAAATCTTGGGGGGAACAAAACGCAAGTCATGGCAGCACAGGCCCCCTCTGCAGTACCGGGGGGCAAAATTCTCGTGCTTTTAGTCTGCATCTCGGAAGAGCGCCTCCAAACCGCAGGAGACCACGGAGCCAGGCAGCCAGATGGAAGGGCAAATCAAATGGCATCCCAGCCCACGTCTGGGGACACCTGGCCCCCAGGGAACGAGGTCTCCGGCCTTGGGGAGGATAAGGAGGTCGCTTGGCTCAAGATAGCCGTCCAAATCTCGGTAGAACTGCGCGAATCCCCGGAGATCTCAGGAAAAGTCAGCGAGACCCAGGGACACACGGCACGTGATCTCCGTCGGCATCGCGTTCGAGATCTCCCAACGACGTTGGAGCTCTGGCCCGTTCCTCTAAAACCTGTGGCCACGTGCGCCGTTTCTGAGTTCAAATGTCGACAGAGCTCCACAAACCCTCTTGAGACCTCGGCCCCTTTCCGTGAGATCCGGGGGCGAATCTCAGCTGCTCTCAGTCCAAATCTCGGGAGGTGTCCTCCCCAGCTTCAGGGTTCTCGGGGCTTTTCAGGGAGATTCACAGGCAAACCTCCCGTGATCTCCGGTCGGAGGCGCTGACTCCAATCCTTCGGGATCTCAGGCCAAGGCCTCTCTGTTAGACCGAGGGTTCAACTTCAGCATATCTCAGTCCAAATCTCGGGAGTACTCCTCCAAACCGCGGTCGATCCCAGTCACCTCAGGGAGACCCAGTGTCCAACTCCTGAGCTCTCAATCACCTTTGCGGCAGAACTCATCCAATGCTCCTGAGTGCTCACGTCCGGACGGTGCGAACCAGGCTCCAAACCTGAGTGCTTTCGGGCGAACCTTGGAGAACAAACCCCATCTCGTCAAACCTCAGGATGCCTCAGTGGCTTCCGCGGGCAATTCGCGGAGGACCTGAATCCCATTCTCAGCAGTGCTTGTCGACATCTCGTCGGACCTCAGGCCCTGGAAGCCAGATCCAGGGCCAAATTCCATGGGGCCACAGTCCAAACCTCGGAACACCGGATCCAAATCCCGTGAGAACTCAGGCCTGATCGGCCACTCCCAGGCAAACATCTCGGTTAGGTGTCCGTATCTCAGGACAACTGTGCCAAAGTCTCGGAATGTCAGGTGTACTCGACGAGATCCAGGGGTACATGTCACGTGGTCTCCGTCTGAATGTGCCCCGCCACCTCCGACACTTGGGAGAGTGCTGGTCCAATCCGTGGATGCCAGGAGCCAGTCTCGTGGGATCTGATTCCAAATCGAGCCAGAACTCGTCAAAACCTCTTGAGTGTTTGTGCCCAAGTTAGGGGATCCCGATGCCACTCCGGGGTGATCTCGGCCGATGCCCAGGAGAACCCATCCAAATGTCAACAAACCCTGGCCCTGTCAGGGAGATTCACGGGCATATGTCACGTGATCACGGCCCCAGCCTCGGAAGAACGCACTCAAGTCTCCTGGGGCCACCGGCCATTGGATGAGAAACAGCATCTAAGTTCATCAGACTTCAGGTAAAACGCGGGAATGCTCAGGCAAATCTCGTGGGGATCTCTGGCCCAGTTAGCGAGATCCAGAAGCAATCCCAAGGGGGTTGAAATCCAATTGTCATTAGAACGGAGCCAAAACCCTGAGGTCTCACCCCAGTCAGGGGTCTCGAGCAGATAAACTCATGGGATCGCAGTCTAAATTTTGGAGGCCCTGACCCACATCTCAAGAGATCTCAAGCCCTGCATGCGAGTTCCCAGACACACGTTTCGGCATATCCGTCCAAACCTCGGAAGAGATATGGATATGTCCTGAGATGTCAGGAATGATCAGAGAGATGGTGAGGCACCTGTCTCGTTGATCTTAGTGCGAATCTCGTGAGGAATCTCCGAATCTGGTGGAATCTCCCATCTGTTCGGCCACTCGCAGGACCCGAGGTTACCGGATCGTAGTCCGGACCTCCCCAGAACTCATCCAAATCTCTTGAGACCTCGGGCGCAGTCAGTGAGCTGCAGGGCATAGCTCGCCCCTTCTCAGTCCAAACCGAGGGGACCACATGCAATGTTCGAGTGCTGTCGGGCCCAGTCAGGGAGATTCGGGGTCAAATCTGGCGTCTCCTCCGTCCATGCGTCGGAGGAACGCACTCAATGCTCCTGGGATCTCGGGGAGCTCTATGGGACAAAGAGCGTCTGACTTCAGGGGAGCTCCATCCAAATCTCGGGACGGCTCATGCAAATCTGGTGTGATCCCATGCCCAGTCCTCGAGTTCCAGGGGGCAATGCTCACATGATCTCCATCCCAATTTCAGGAGGGGCCCTGCAGATCCAGAGCGCTCACGTCAAGACATCAAGGCCCCGGTAACGAACCCGCGTGGTTTCAGGCCAAGTCTTGGGGGGAACAAACAGCAAGTCATGGCAGCACAGGCCCCCTCTGCAAGACCCGGGGGCAAACCTCTCATGGTTTTAGTCTGCATCTCGGGAGAGCGCCTCCAAACCGCAGGATACAACGGGGCCAGGCAGCGAGATGGAAAGACAAACCAAGTGGGATCCCAGCACACGTCTGGGGACACCTGGCCCCAATGGAACAAGATCTCGGGCCTTGTGGAGGTTATGGAGGTCGCTTGGCTCAGGATAGTCGTCCAAATCTCGGTAGAACTGCGCGAATGCCCTGAGGTCTCAGGAAACGTCAGCGAGACCCAGGGAGACACGCACATGATCTCCGTCGACATCGCGTTTGCAATCTCCCAACCTCGTGGGAGCTCTGGTGCGTTCCACTACAACCTGTGGCTACGTGCACCGTTTCGGATTTCAAATGTCGCCAGAGCTCCTCAAACCATCTTGAGACTTCGACCCCTTTCGGTGAGATCCGGGGGCGAATCTCAGCTGATCTCAGTCCAAATCTCGGGAGGTCTCCTCCCCAGCTTCAGGGTTCTCGGACAATTTCAGGGAGATTCACAGGCAAAACTCCCATGATCTCCGGTCGGATGCGCTGACTCCAACCCACGGGATCTCAGGCCAAGGCCTCTCTGTTAGACACAGGGTTCAACTTCACAAATCTCAGTCCAAATCTCGGGAGAAAGCCTCCAAACCTCGGTCGACCCCGGTCACCATCAGGGCGACCCAGGGCCCAACTCCTGAGCTCTCAATCACCTTTGCAGCAGAACCCACCCAATGCCCCTGAGTCCTCACGTCCGGACGGTGCGAACCAGGCTCCAAACCTGAGTGCTTTCGTGCGAACCTTGGAGAACAAACCCCATCTTGTCAAAGCTCGGGACCCCTCAGTGGCTTCCGAGGGCAATTCGCAGGGGACCTGAATCCAATTCTCAGGAGTGCTCGTCGACATCTCATGGGACCACAGGCCCAGGAAGCCAGATCCAGGGCCAAATCTCATGGGGCCGCAGTCCACACCTCGGAACACCGGATCCAAATCCTGTGAGAACTCAGGACCCGTCGGACTCTCCCAGGCAAACGTCTCCGTGTAGGTGTCCGAATCTCAGGACAACTGTGCCAAAGCCTCGAAATGTCAGGTGTACTCGCCGAGATCGAGGGGCACATGTCACGTGGTCTCCGTCTGAATGAGGCTCGCCACCTCCGACACTTGTGAGAACGCTGGTCCAATCCGTGAATGCCAGGAGCCAGTCTCGTGGGATCGGATTCCAAATCGAGCTGGAACTCGTCAAAATCTCTTTAGTGGTTTGTGCCCAAGTTATGGAATCCGGGTGATCTCAGCCAAAGTCCAGGAGAACTCATTCAAATGTCAAGAACCCCTGGCCCTGTCAGGGAGATTCACGGACATATGTCACGTGATCACAGCCCCAGGCTCGGAAGAACGCACTCAAATCTTGCGGGGCCACTGTCCGTTGCGTGAGAAACAGCATCTAAGTTCATCTGACTTTAGGCGTAACACGGGAACACACACGCAAATTCCGGGGGGACCTCTGGCCCAGTTAGCGAGATCCAGAAGCAATCCCCAGGGGGTTGAAATCCAATTGTCTTTAGAACGAAACCAAATCCCTGAGGTCTCACCCCAGTCAGGGGTCTCAAGCAATTAAACTCATGGGATCGCAGTCTAAATTTTGGAGGCCCTGACCCACATCTCATGAGATCTCAGGCCCTGCCTGCGAGTTCCTGGAAACACGTGTCGGCATATCCGTCCAAATATCGGAAGAGCTATGGAAATGTCCTGAGATGTCAGGAATGATCAGAGAGATCGAGAGGCACCTGTCTCGTTGTTCTCAGGGCGAATCTCACGAGGAATCTCCGAATCTGGTGGAATCTCCGGTCCGTTCGGCCACTGGCAGGGCCCGAGGTCACCGGATCGTAGTCCAGACCTCCCCAGAACTCATCCAAATCTCTTGAGAACTCGGGCGCAGTCAGTGAGCGGCAGGGCAAAGCTCGCCCCTTCTCAGTCCAAACCTAGGGGACCACATGCAATGTTCGAGCACTGTCGGGCCCAGTCAGGGAGATTCGGGATCAAATATGGTGTCTCCTCCGTCCAAGCCTCGGAAGAACTCACTCAAAACTCCTGGGATCTCGGGGAGCTCTGTGGGACAGAGAGCACCTGACTTCAGGGGAGCTCCGTCCAAATCTCGGGACGGCTCATGCAAATCTGCCGTGATCCCATACCCAGTCCTCGAGATCCAGGGGGCAATGCTCACGTGATTTCCATCCCAATTTCAGGAGGGGCCCTGAAGTTCCAGAGCGCTCAGGTCCGGATATCAAGGCCCGGGTTCCAACCCCGCGTGGTTTCAGGCCAAATCTTGGGGGGAACAAACCGCAAGTCATGGCAGCACAGGCCCCCTCTGCAGTACCGGGGGGCAAAATTCTCGTGCTTTTAGTCTGCATCTCGGAAGAGCGCCTCCAAACCGCAGGAGACCACGGAGCCAGGCAGCCAGATGGAAGGGCAAATCAAATGGGATCCCAGCCCACGTCTGGGGACACCTGGCCCCCAGGGAACGAGGTCTCCGGCCTTGGGGAGGATAAGGAGGTCGCTTGGCTCAAGATAGCCGTCCAAATCTCGGTAGAACTGCGCGAATCCCCGGAGATCTCAGGAAAAGTCAGCGAGACCCAGGGACACACGGCACGTGATCTCCGTCGGCATCGCGTTCGAGATCTCCCAACGACGTTGGAGCTCTGGCCCGTTCCTCTAAAACCTGTGGCCACGTGCGCCGTTTCTGAGTTCAAATGTCGACAGAGCTCCACAAACCCTCTTGAGACCTCGGCCCCTTTCCGTGAGATCCGGGGGCGAATCTCAGCTGCTCTCAGTCCAAATCTCGGGAGGTGTCCTCCCCAGCTTCAGGGTTCTCGGGGCTTTTCAGGGAGATTCACAGGCAAACCTCCCGTGATCTCCGGTCGGAGGCGCTGACTCCAATCCTTCGGGATCTCAGGCCAAGGCCTCTCTGTTAGACCGAGGGTTCAACTTCAGCATATCTCAGTCCAAATCTCGGGAGTACTCCTCCAAACCGCGGTCGATCCCAGTCACCTCAGGGAGACCCAGTGTCCAACTCCTGAGCTCTCAATCACCTTTGCGGCAGAACTCATCCAATGCTCCTGAGTGCTCACGTCCGGACGGTGCGAACCAGGCTCCAAACCTGAGTGCTTTCGGGCGAACCTTGGAGAACAAACCCCATCTCGTCAAACCTCAGGATGCCTCAGTGGCTTCCGCGGGCAATTCGCGGAGGACCTGAATCCCATTCTCAGCAGTGCTTGTCGACATCTCGTCGGACCTCAGGCCCTGGAAGCCAGATCCAGGGCCAAATTCCATGGGGCCACAGTCCAAACCTCGGAACACCGGATCCAAATCCCGTGAGAACTCAGGCCTGATCGGCCACTCCCAGGCAAACATCTCGGTTAGGTGTCCGTATCTCAGGACAACTGTGCCAAAGTCTCGGAATGTCAGGTGTACTCGACGAGATCCAGGGGTACATGTCACGTGGTCTCCGTCTGAATGTGCCCCGCCACCTCCGACACTTGGGAGAGTGCTGGTCCAATCCGTGGATGCCAGGAGCCAGTCTCGTGGGATCTGATTCCAAATCGAGCCAGAACTCGTCAAAACCTCTTGAGTGTTTGTGCCCAAGTTAGGGGATCCCGATGCCACTCCGGGGTGATCTCGGCCGATGCCCAGGAGAACCCATCCAAATGTCAACAAACCCTGGCCCTGTCAGGGAGATTCACGGGCATATGTCACGTGATCACGGCCCCAGCCTCGGAAGAACGCACTCAAGTCTCCTGGGGCCACCGGCCATTGGATGAGAAACAGCATCTAAGTTCATCAGACTTCAGGTAAAACGCGGGAATGCTCAGGCAAATCTCGTGGGGATCTCTGGCCCAGTTAGCGAGATCCAGAAGCAATCCCAAGGGGGTTGAAATCCAATTGTCATTAGAACGGAGCCAAAACCCTGAGGTCTCACCCCAGTCAGGGGTCTCGAGCAGATAAACTCATGGGATCGCAGTCTAAATTTTGGAGGCCCTGACCCACATCTCAAGAGATCTCAAGCCCTGCATGCGAGTTCCCAGACACACGTTTCGGCATATCCGTCCAAAACTCGGAAGAGATATGGATATGTCCTGAGATGTCAGGAATGATCAGAGAGATGGTGAGGCACCTGTCTCGTTGATCTTAGTGCGAATCTCGTGAGGAATCTCCGAATCTGGTGGAATCTCCCATCTGTTCGGCCACTCGCAGGACCCGAGGTTACCGGATCGTAGTCCGGACCTCCCCAGAACTCATCCAAATCTCTTGAGACCTCGGGCGCAGTCAGTGAGCTGCAGGGCATAGCTCGCCCCTTCTCAGTCCAAACCGAGGGGACCACATGCAATGTTCGAGTGCTGTCGGGCCCAGTCAGGGAGATTCGGGGTCAAATCTGGCGTCTCCTCCGTCCATGCGTCGGAGGAACGCACTCAATGCTCCTGGGATCTCGGGGAGCTCTATGGGACAAAGAGCGTCTGACTTCAGGGGAGCTCCATCCAAATCTCGGGACGGCTCATGCAAATCTGGTGTGATCCCATGCCCAGTCCTCGAGTTCCAGGGGGCAATGCTCACATGATCTCCATCCCAATTTCAGGAGGGGCCCTGCAGATCCAGAGCGCTCACGTCAAGACATCAAGGCCCCGGTAACGAACCCGCGTGGTTTCAGGCCAAGTCTTGGGGGGAACAAACAGCAAGTCATGGCAGCACAGGCCCCCTCTGCAAGACCCGGGGGCAAACCTCTCATGGTTTTAGTCTGCATCTCGGGAGAGCGCCTCCAAACCGCAGGATACAACGGGGCCAGGCAGCGAGATGGAAAGACAAACCAAGTGGGATCCCAGCACACGTCTGGGGACACCTGGCCCCAATGGAACAAGATCTCGGGCCTTGTGGAGGTTATGGAGGTCGCTTGGCTCAGGATAGTCGTCCAAATCTCGGTAGAACTGCGCGAATGCCCTGAGGTCTCAGGAAACGTCAGCGAGACCCAGGGAGACACGCACATGATCTCCGTCGACATCGCGTTTGCAATCTCCCAACCTCGTGGGAGCTCTGGTGCGTTCCACTACAACCTGTGGCTACGTGCACCGTTTCGGATTTCAAATGTCGCCAGAGCTCCTCAAACCATCTTGAGACTTCGACCCCTTTCGGTGAGATCCGGGGGCGAATCTCAGCTGATCTCAGTCCAAATCTCGGGAGGTCTCCTCCCCAGCTTCAGGGTTCTCGGACAATTTCAGGGAGATTCACAGGCAAAACTCCCATGATCTCCGGTCGGATGCGCTGACTCCAACCCACGGGATCTCAGGCCAAGGCCTCTCTGTTAGACACAGGGTTCAACTTCACAAATCTCAGTCCAAATCTCGGGAGAAAGCCTCCAAACCTCGGTCGACCCCGGTCACCATCAGGGCGACCCAGGGCCCAACTCCTGAGCTCTCAATCACCTTTGCAGCAGAACCCACCCAATGCCCCTGAGTCCTCACGTCCGGACGGTGCGAACCAGGCTCCAAACCTGAGTGCTTTCGTGCGAACCTTGGAGAACAAACCCCATCTTGTCAAAGCTCGGGACCCCTCAGTGGCTTCCGAGGGCAATTCGCAGGGGACCTGAATCCAATTCTCAGGAGTGCTCGTCGACATCTCATGGGACCACAGGCCCAGGAAGCCAGATCCAGGGCCAAATCTCATGGGGCCGCAGTCCACACCTCGGAACACCGGATCCAAATCCTGTGAGAACTCAGGACCCGTCGGACTCTCCCAGGCAAACGTCTCCGTGTAGGTGTCCGAATCTCAGGACAACTGTGCCAAAGCCTCGAAATGTCAGGTGTACTCGCCGAGATCGAGGGGCACATGTCACGTGGTCTCCGTCTGAATGAGGCTCGCCACCTCCGACACTTGTGAGAACGCTGGTCCAATCCGTGAATGCCAGGAGCCAGTCTCGTGGGATCGGATTCCAAATCGAGCTGGAACTCGTCAAAATCTCTTTAGTGGTTTGTGCCCAAGTTATGGAATCCGGGTGATCTCAGCCAAAGTCCAGGAGAACTCATTCAAATGTCAAGAACCCCTGGCCCTGTCAGGGAGATTCACGGACATATGTCACGTGATCACAGCCCCAGGCTCGGAAGAACGCACTCAAATCTTGCGGGGCCACTGTCCGTTGCGTGAGAAACAGCATCTAAGTTCATCTGACTTTAGGCGTAACACGGGAACACACACGCAAATTCCGGGGGGACCTCTGGCCCAGTTAGCGAGATCCAGAAGCAATCCCCAGGGGGTTGAAATCCAATTGTCTTTAGAACGAAACCAAATCCCTGAGGTCTCACCCCAGTCAGGGGTCTCAAGCAATTAAACTCATGGGATCGCAGTCTAAATTTTGGAGGCCCTGACCCACATCTCATGAGATCTCAGGCCCTGCCTGCGAGTTCCTGGAAACACGTGTCGGCATATCCGTCCAAATATCGGAAGAGCTATGGAAATGTCCTGAGATGTCAGGAATGATCAGAGAGATCGAGAGGCACCTGTCTCGTTGTTCTCAGGGCGAATCTCACGAGGAATCTCCGAATCTGGTGGAATCTCCGGTCCGTTCGGCCACTGGCAGGGCCCGAGGTCACCGGATCGTAGTCCAGACCTCCCCAGAACTCATCCAAATCTCTTGAGAACTCGGGCGCAGTCAGTGAGCGGCAGGGCAAAGCTCGCCCCTTCTCAGTCCAAACCTAGGGGACCACATGCAATGTTCGAGCACTGTCGGGCCCAGTCAGGGAGATTCGGGATCAAATATGGTGTCTCCTCCGTCCAAGCCTCGGAAGAACTCACTCAAAACTCCTGGGATCTCGGGGAGCTCTGTGGGACAGAGAGCACCTGACTTCAGGGGAGCTCCGTCCAAATCTCGGGACGGCTCATGCAAATCTGCCGTGATCCCATACCCAGTCCTCGAGATCCAGGGGGCAATGCTCACGTGATTTCCATCCCAATTTCAGGAGGGGCCCTGAAGTTCCAGAGCGCTCAGGTCCGGATATCAAGGCCCGGGTTCCAACCCCGCGTGGTTTCAGGCCAAATCTTGGGGGGAACAAACCGCAAGTCATGGCAGCACAGGCCCCCTCTGCAGTACCGGGGGGCAAAATTCTCGTGCTTTTAGTCTGCATCTCGGAAGAGCGCCTCCAAACCGCAGGAGACCACGGAGCCAGGCAGCCAGATGGAAGGGCAAATCAAATGGCATCCCAGCCCACGTCTGGGGACACCTGGCCCCCAGGGAACGAGGTCTCCGGCCTTGGGGAGGATAAGGAGGTCGCTTGGCTCAAGATAGCCGTCCAAATCTCGGTAGAACTGCGCGAATCCCCGGAGATCTCAGGAAAAGTCAGCGAGACCCAGGGACACACGGCACGTGATCTCCGTCGGCATCGCGTTCGAGATCTCCCAACGACGTTGGAGCTCTGGCCCGTTCCTCTAAAACCTGTGGCCACGTGCGCCGTTTCTGAGTTCAAATGTCGACAGAGCTCCACAAACCCTCTTGAGACCTCGGCCCCTTTCCGTGAGATCCGGGGGCGAATCTCAGCTGCTCTCAGTCCAAATCTCGGGAGGTGTCCTCCCCAGCTTCAGGGTTCTCGGGGCTTTTCAGGGAGATTCACAGGCAAACCTCCCGTGATCTCCGGTCGGAGGCGCTGACTCCAATCCTTCGGGATCTCAGGCCAAGGCCTCTCTGTTAGACCGAGGGTTCAACTTCAGCATATCTCAGTCCAAATCTCGGGAGTACTCCTCCAAACCGCGGTCGATCCCAGTCACCTCAGGGAGACCCAGTGTCCAACTCCTGAGCTCTCAATCACCTTTGCGGCAGAACTCATCCAATGCTCCTGAGTGCTCACGTCCGGACGGTGCGAACCAGGCTCCAAACCTGAGTGCTTTCGGGCGAACCTTGGAGAACAAACCCCATCTCGTCAAACCTCAGGATGCCTCAGTGGCTTCCGCGGGCAATTCGCGGAGGACCTGAATCCCATTCTCAGCAGTGCTTGTCGACATCTCGTCGGACCTCAGGCCCTGGAAGCCAGATCCAGGGCCAAATTCCATGGGGCCACAGTCCAAACCTCGGAACACCGGATCCAAATCCCGTGAGAACTCAGGCCTGATCGGCCACTCCCAGGCAAACATCTCGGTTAGGTGTCCGTATCTCAGGACAACTGTGCCAAAGTCTCGGAATGTCAGGTGTACTCGACGAGATCCAGGGGTACATGTCACGTGGTCTCCGTCTGAATGTGCCCCGCCACCTCCGACACTTGGGAGAGTGCTGGTCCAATCCGTGGATGCCAGGAGCCAGTCTCGTGGGATCTGATTCCAAATCGAGCCAGAACTCGTCAAAACCTCTTGAGTGTTTGTGCCCAAGTTAGGGGATCCCGATGCCACTCCGGGGTGATCTCGGCCGATGCCCAGGAGAACCCATCCAAATGTCAACAAACCCTGGCCCTGTCAGGGAGATTCACGGGCATATGTCACGTGATCACGGCCCCAGCCTCGGAAGAACGCACTCAAGTCTCCTGGGGCCACCGGCCATTGGATGAGAAACAGCATCTAAGTTCATCAGACTTCAGGTAAAACGCGGGAATGCTCAGGCAAATCTCGTGGGGATCTCTGGCCCAGTTAGCGAGATCCAGAAGCAATCCCAAGGGGGTTGAAATCCAATTGTCATTAGAACGGAGCCAAAACCCTGAGGTCTCACCCCAGTCAGGGGTCTCGAGCAGATAAACTCATGGGATCGCAGTCTAAATTTTGGAGGCCCTGACCCACATCTCAAGAGATCTCAAGCCCTGCATGCGAGTTCCCAGACACACGTTTCGGCATATCCGTCCAAAACTCGGAAGAGATATGGATATGTCCTGAGATGTCAGGAATGATCAGAGAGATGGTGAGGCACCTGTCTCGTTGATCTTAGTGCGAATCTCGTGAGGAATCTCCGAATCTGGTGGAATCTCCCATCTGTTCGGCCACTCGCAGGACCCGAGGTTACCGGATCGTAGTCCGGACCTCCCCAGAACTCATCCAAATCTCTTGAGACCTCGGGCGCAGTCAGTGAGCTGCAGGGCATAGCTCGCCCCTTCTCAGTCCAAACCGAGGGGACCACATGCAATGTTCGAGTGCTGTCGGGCCCAGTCAGGGAGATTCGGGGTCAAATCTGGCGTCTCCTCCGTCCATGCGTCGGAGGAACGCACTCAATGCTCCTGGGATCTCGGGGAGCTCTATGGGACAAAGAGCGTCTGACTTCAGGGGAGCTCCATCCAAATCTCGGGACGGCTCATGCAAATCTGGTGTGATCCCATGCCCAGTCCTCGAGTTCCAGGGGGCAATGCTCACATGATCTCCATCCGAATTTCAGGAGGGGCCCTGCAGATCCAGAGCGCTCACGTCAAGACATCAAGGCCCCGGTAACGAACCCGCGTGGTTTCAGGCCAAGTCTTGGGGGGAACAAACAGCAAGTCATGGCAGCACAGGCCCCCTCTGCAAGACCCGGGGGCAAACCTCTCATGGTTTTAGTCTGCATCTCGGGAGAGCGCCTCCAAACCGCAGGATACAACGGGGCCAGGCAGCGAGATGGAAAGACAAACCAAGTGGGATCCCAGCACACGTCTGGGGACACCTGGCCCCAATGGAACAAGATCTCGGGCCTTGTGGAGGTTATGGAGGTCGCTTGGCTCAGGATAGTCGTCCAAATCTCGGTAGAACTGCGCGAATGCCCTGAGGTCTCAGGAAACGTCAGCGAGACCCAGGGAGACACGCACATGATCTCCGTCGACATCGCGTTTGCAATCTCCCAACCTCGTGGGAGCTCTGGTGCGTTCCACTACAACCTGTGGCTACGTGCACCGTTTCGGATTTCAAATGTCGCCAGAGCTCCTCAAACCATCTTGAGACTTCGACCCCTTTCGGTGAGATCCGGGGGCGAATCTCAGCTGATCTCAGTCCAAATCTCGGGAGGTCTCCTCCCCAGCTTCAGGGTTCTCGGACAATTTCAGGGAGATTCACAGGCAAAACTCCCATGATCTCCGGTCGGATGCGCTGACTCCAACCCACGGGATCTCAGGCCAAGGCCTCTCTGTTAGACACAGGGTTCAACCTCACAAATCTCAGTCCAAATCTCGGGAGAAAGCCTCCAAACCTCGGTCGACCCCGGTCACCATCAGGGCGACCCAGGGCCCAACTCCTGAGCTCTCAATCACCTTTGCAGCAGAACCCACCCAATGCCCCTGAGTCCTCACGTCCGGACGGTGCGAACCAGGCTCCAAACCTGAGTGCTTTCGTGCGAACCTTGGAGAACAAACCCCATCTTGTCAAAGCTCGGGACCCCTCAGTGGCTTCCGAGGGCAATTCGCAGGGGACCTGAATCCAATTCTCAGGAGTGCTCGTCGACATCTCATGGGACCACAGGCCCAGGAAGCCAGATCCAGGGCCAAATCTCATGGGGCCGCAGTCCACACCTCGGAACACCGGATCCAAATCCTGTGAGAACTCAGGACCCGTCGGACTCTCCCAGGCAAACGTCTCCGTGTAGGTGTCCGAATCTCAGGACAACTGTGCCAAAGCCTCGAAATGTCAGGTGTACTCGCCGAGATCGAGGGGCACATGTCACGTGGTCTCCGTCTGAATGAGGCTCGCCACCTCCGACACTTGTGAGAACGCTGGTCCAATCCGTGAATGCCAGGAGCCAGTCTCGTGGGATCGGATTCCAAATCGAGCTGGAACTCGTCAAAATCTCTTTAGTGGTTTGTGCCCAAGTTATGGAATCCGGGTGATCTCAGCCAAAGTCCAGGAGAACTCATTCAAATGTCAAGAACCCCTGGCCCTGTCAGGGAGATTCACGGACATATGTCACGTGATCACAGCCCCAGGCTCGGAAGAACGCACTCAAATCTTGCGGGGCCACTGTCCGTTGCGTGAGAAACAGCATCTAAGTTCATCTGACTTTAGGCGTAACACGGGAACACACACGCAAATTCCGGGGGGACCTCTGGCCCAGTTAGCGAGATCCAGAAGCAATCCCCAGGGGGTTGAAATCCAATTGTCATTAGAACGAAACCAAATCCCTGAGGTCTCACCCCAGTCAGGGGTCTCAAGCAATTAAACTCATGGGATCGCAGTCTAAATTTTGGAGGCCCTGACCCACATCTCATGAGATCTCAGGCCCTGCCTGCGAGTTCCTGGAAACACGTGTCGGCATATCCGTCCAAATATCGGAAGAGCTATGGAAATGTCCTGAGATGTCAGGAATGATCAGAGAGATCGAGAGGCACCTGTCTCGTTGTTCTCAGGGCGAATCTCACGAGGAATCTCCGAATCTGGTGGAATCTCCGGTCCGTTCGGCCACTGGCAGGGCCCGAGGTCACCGGATCGTAGTCCAGACCTCCCCAGAACTCATCCAAATCTCTTGAGACCTCGGGCGCAGTCAGTGAGCGGCAGGGCAAAGCTCGCCCCTTCTCAGTCCAAACCTAGGGGACCACATGCAATGTTCGAGCACTGTCGGGCCCAGTCAGGGAGATTCGGGATCAAATATGGTGTCTCCTCCGTCCAAGCCTCGGAAGAACTCACTCAAAACTCCTGGGATCTCGGGGAGCTCTGTGGGACAGAGAGCACCTGACTTCAGGGGAGCTCCGTCCAAATCTCGGGACGGCTCATGCAAATCTGCCGTGATCCCATACCCAGTCCTCGAGATCCAGGGGGCAATGCTCACGTGATTTCCATCCCAATTTCAGGAGGGGCCCTGAAGTTCCAGAGCGCTCAGGTCCGGATATCAAGGCCCGGGTTCCAACCCCGCGTGGTTTCAGGCCAAATCTTGGGGGGAACAAAACGCAAGTCATGGCAGCACAGGCCCCCTCTGCAGTACCGGGGGGCAAAATTCTCGTGCTTTTAGTCTGCATCTCGGAAGAGCGCCTCCAAACCGCAGGAGACCACGGAGCCAGGCAGCCAGATGGAAGGGCAAATCAAATGGCATCCCAGCCCACGTCTGGGGACACCTGGCCCCCAGGGAACGAGGTCTCCGGCCTTGGGGAGGATAAGGAGGTCGCTTGGCTCAAGATAGCCGTCCAAATCTCGGTAGAACTGCGCGAATCCCCGGAGATCTCAGGAAAAGTCAGCGAGACCCAGGGACACACGGCACGTGATCTCCGTCGGCATCGCGTTCGAGATCTCCCAACGACGTTGGAGCTCTGGCCCGTTCCTCTAAAACCTGTGGCCACGTGCGCCGTTTCTGAGTTCAAATGTCGACAGAGCTCCACAAACCCTCTTGAGACCTCGGCCCCTTTCCGTGAGATCCGGGGGCGAATCTCAGCTGCTCTCAGTCCAAATCTCGGGAGGTGTCCTCCCCAGCTTCAGGGTTCTCGGGGCTTTTCAGGGAGATTCACAGGCAAACCTCCCGTGATCTCCGGTCGGAGGCGCTGACTCCAATCCTTCGGGATCTCAGGCCAAGGCCTCTCTGTTAGACCGAGGGTTCAACTTCAGCATATCTCAGTCCAAATCTCGGGAGTACTCCTCCAAACCGCGGTCGATCCCAGTCACCTCAGGGAGACCCAGTGTCCAACTCCTGAGCTCTCAATCACCTTTGCGGCAGAACTCATCCAATGCTCCTGAGTGCTCACGTCCGGACGGTGCGAACCAGGCTCCAAACCTGAGTGCTTTCGGGCGAACCTTGGAGAACAAACCCCATCTCGTCAAACCTCAGGATGCCTCAGTGGCTTCCGCGGGCAATTCGCGGAGGACCTGAATCCCATTCTCAGCAGTGCTTGTCGACATCTCGTCGGACCTCAGGCCCTGGAAGCCAGATCCAGGGCCAAATTCCATGGGGCCACAGTCCAAACCTCGGAACACCGGATCCAAATCCCGTGAGAACTCAGGCCTGATCGGCCACTCCCAGGCAAACATCTCGGTTAGGTGTCCGTATCTCAGGACAACTGTGCCAAAGTCTCGGAATGTCAGGTGTACTCGACGAGATCCAGGGGTACATGTCACGTGGTCTCCGTCTGAATGTGCCCCGCCACCTCCGACACTTGGGAGAGTGCTGGTCCAATCCGTGGATGCCAGGAGCCAGTCTCGTGGGATCTGATTCCAAATCGAGCCAGAACTCGTCAAAACCTCTTGAGTGTTTGTGCCCAAGTTAGGGGATCCCGATGCCACTCCGGGGTGATCTCGGCCGATGCCCAGGAGAACCCATCCAAATGTCAACAAACCCTGGCCCTGTCAGGGAGATTCACGGGCATATGTCACGTGATCACGGCCCCAGCCTCGGAAGAACGCACTCAAGTCTCCTGGGGCCACCGGCCATTGGATGAGAAACAGCATCTAAGTTCATCAGACTTCAGGTAAAACGCGGGAATGCTCAGGCAAATCTCGTGGGGATCTCTGGCCCAGTTAGCGAGATCCAGAAGCAATCCCAAGGGGGTTGAAATCCAATTGTCATTAGAACGGAGCCAAAACCCTGAGGTCTCACCCCAGTCAGGGGTCTCGAGCAGATAAACTCATGGGATCGCAGTCTAAATTTTGGAGGCCCTGACCCACATCTCAAGAGATCTCAAGCCCTGCATGCGAGTTCCCAGACACACGTTTCGGCATATCCGTCCAAAACTCGGAAGAGATATGGATATGTCCTGAGATGTCAGGAATGATCAGAGAGATGGTGAGGCACCTGTCTCGTTGATCTTAGTGCGAATCTCGTGAGGAATCTCCGAATCTGGTGGAATCTCCCATCTGTTCGGCCACTCGCAGGACCCGAGGTTACCGGATCGTAGTCCGGACCTCCCCAGAACTCATCCAAATCTCTTGAGACCTCGGGCGCAGTCAGTGAGCTGCAGGGCATAGCTCGCCCCTTCTCAGTCCAAACCGAGGGGACCACATGCAATGTTCGAGTGCTGTCGGGCCCAGTCAGGGAGATTCGGGGTCAAATCTGGCGTCTCCTCCGTCCATGCGTCGGAGGAACGCACTCAATGCTCCTGGGATCTCGGGGAGCTCTATGGGACAAAGAGCGTCTGACTTCAGGGGAGCTCCATCCAAATCTCGGGACGGCTCATGCAAATCTGGTGTGATCCCATGCCCAGTCCTCGAGTTCCAGGGGGCAATGCTCACATGATCTCCATCCCAATTTCAGGAGGGGCCCTGCAGATCCAGAGCGCTCACGTCAAGACATCAAGGCCCCGGTAACGAACCCGCGTGGTTTCAGGCCAAGTCTTGGGGGGAACAAACAGCAAGTCATGGCAGCACAGGCCCCCTCTGCAAGACCCGGGGGCAAACCTCTCATGGTTTTAGTCTGCATCTCGGGAGAGCGCCTCCAAACCGCAGGATACAACGGGGCCAGGCAGCGAGATGGAAAGACAAACCAAGTGGGATCCCAGCACACGTCTGGGGACACCTGGCCCCAATGGAACAAGATCTCGGGCCTTGTGGAGGTTATGGAGGTCGCTTGGCTCAGGATAGTCGTCCAAATCTCGGTAGAACTGCGCGAATGCCCTGAGGTCTCAGGAAACGTCAGCGAGACCCAGGGAGACACGCACATGATCTCCGTCGACATCGCGTTTGCAATCTCCCAACCTCGTGGGAGCTCTGGTGCGTTCCACTACAACCTGTGGCTACGTGCACCGTTTCGGATTTCAAATGTCGCCAGAGCTCCTCAAACCACCTTGAGACTTCGACCCCTTTCGGTGAGATCCGGGGGCAAATCTCAGCTGATCTCAGTCCAAATCTCGGGAGGTCTCCTCCCCAGCTTCAGGGTTCTCGGACAATTTCAGGGAGATTCACAGGCAAAACTCCCATGATCTCCGGTCGGATGCGCTGACTCCAACCCACGGGATCTCAGGCCAAGGCCTCTCTGTTAGACACAGGGTTCAACCTCACAAATCTCAGTCCAAATCTCGGGAGAAAGCCTCCAAACCTCGGTCGACCCCGGTCACCATCAGGGCGACCCAGGGCCCAACTCCTGAGCTCTCAATCACCTTTGCAGCAGAACCCACCCAATGCCCCTGAGTCCTCACGTCCGGACGGTGCGAACCAGGCTCCAAACCTGAGTGCTTTCGTGCGAACCTTGGAGAACAAACCCCATCTTGTCAAAGCTCGGGACCCCTCAGTGGCTTCCGAGGGCAATTCGCAGGGGACCTGAATCCAATTCTCAGGAGTGCTCGTCGACATCTCATGGGACCACAGGCCCAGGAAGCCAGATCCAGGGCCAAATCTCATGGGGCCGCAGTCCACACCTCGGAACACCGGATCCAAATCCTGTGAGAACTCAGGACCCGTCGGACTCTCCCAAGCAAACGTCTCCGTGTAGGTGTCCGAATCTCAGGACAACTGTGCCAAAGCCTCGAAATGTCAGGTGTACTCGCCGAGATCGAGGGGCACATGTCACGTGGTCTCCGTCTGAATGAGGCTCGCCACCTCCGACACTTGTGAGAACGCTGGTCCAATCCGTGAATGCCAGGAGCCAGTCTCGTGGGATCTGATTCCAAATCGAGCTGGAACTCGTCAAAATCTCTTTAGTGGTTTGTGCCCAAGTTATGGAATCCGGGTGATCTCAGCCAAAGTCCAGGAGAACTCATTCAAATGTCAAGAACCCCTGGCCCTGTCAGGGAGATTCACGGACATATGTCACGTGATCACAGCCCCAGGCTCGGAAGAACGCACTCAAATCTTGCGGGGCCACTGTCCGTTGCGTGAGAAACAGCATCTAAGTTCATCTGACTTTAGGCGTAACACGGGAACACACACGCAAATTCCGGGGGGACCTCTGGCCCAGTTAGCGAGATCCAGAAGCAATCCCCAGGGGGTTGAAATCCAATTGTCATTAGAACGAAACCAAATCCCTGAGGTCTCACCCCAGTCAGGGGTCTCAAGCAATTAAACTCATGGGATCGCAGTCTAAATTTTGGAGGCCCTGACCCACATCTCATGAGATCTCAGGCCCTGCCTGCGAGTTCCTGGAAACACGTGTCGGCATATCCGTCCAAATATCGGAAGAGCTATGGAAATGTCCTGAGATGTCAGGAATGATCAGAGAGATCGAGAGGCACCTGTCTCGTTGTTCTCAGGGCGAATCTCACGAGGAATCTCCGAATCTGGTGGAATCTCCGGTCCGTTCGGCCACTGGCAGGGCCCGAGGTCACCGGATCGTAGTCCAGACCTCCCCAGAACTCATCCAAATCTCTTGAGACCTCGGGCGCAGTCAGTGAGCGGCAGGGCAAAGCTCGCCCCTTCTCAGTCCAAACCTAGGGGACCACATGCAATGTTCGAGCACTGTCGGGCCCAGTCAGGGAGATTCGGGATCAAATATGGTGTCTCCTCCGTCCAAGCCTCGGAAGAACTCACTCAAAACTCCTGGGATCTCGGGGAGCTCTGTGGGACAGAGAGCACCTGACTTCAGGGCAGCTCCGTCCAAATCTCGGGACGGCTCATGCAAATCTGCCGTGATCCCATACCCAGTCCTCGAGATCCAGGGGGCAATGCTCACGTGATTTCCATCCCAATTTCAGGAGGGGCCCTGAAGTTCCAGAGCGCTCAGGTCCGGATATCAAGGCCCGGGTTCCAACCCCGCGTGGTTTCAGGCCAAATCTTGGGGGGAACAAAACGCAAGTCATGGCAGCACAGGCCCCCTCTGCAGTACCGGGGGGCAAAATTCTCGTGCTTTTAGTCTGCATCTCGGAAGAGCGCCTCCAAACCGCAGGAGACCACGGAGCCAGGCAGCCAGATGGAAGGGCAAATCAAATGGCATCCCAGCCCACGTCTGGGGACACCTGGCCCCCAGGGAACGAGGTCTCCGGCCTTGGGGAGGATAAGGAGGTCGCTTGGCTCAAGATAGCCGTCCAAATCTCGGTAGAACTGCGCGAATCCCCGGAGATCTCAGGAAAAGTCAGCGAGACCCAGGGACACACGGCACGTGATCTCCGTCGGCATCGCGTTCGAGATCTCCCAACGACGTTGGAGCTCTGGCCCGTTCCTCTAAAACCTGTGGCCACGTGCGCCGTTTCTGAGTTCAAATGTCGACAGAGCTCCACAAACCCTCTTGAGACCTCGGCCCCTTTCCGTGAGATCCGGGGGCGAATCTCAGCTGCTCTCAGTCCAAATCTCGGGAGGTGTCCTCCCCAGCTTCAGGGTTCTCGGGGCTTTTCAGGGAGATTCACAGGCAAACCTCCCGTGATCTCCGGTCGGAGGCGCTGACTCCAATCCTTCGGGATCTCAGGCCAAGGCCTCTCTGTTAGACCGAGGGTTCAACTTCAGCATATCTCAGTCCAAATCTCGGGAGTACTCCTCCAAACCGCGGTCGATCCCAGTCACCTCAGGGAGACCCAGTGTCCAACTCCTGAGCTCTCAATCACCTTTGCGGCAGAACTCATCCAATGCTCCTGAGTGCTCACGTCCGGACGGTGCGAACCAGGCTCCAAACCTGAGTGCTTTCGGGCGAACCTTGGAGAACAAACCCCATCTCGTCAAACCTCAGGATGCCTCAGTGGCTTCCGCGGGCAATTCGCGGAGGACCTGAATCCCATTCTCAGCAGTGCTTGTCGACATCTCGTCGGACCTCAGGCCCTGGAAGCCAGATCCAGGGCCAAATTCCATGGGGCCACAGTCCAAACCTCGGAACACCGGATCCAAATCCCGTGAGAACTCAGGCCTGATCGGCCACTCCCAGGCAAACATCTCGGTTAGGTGTCCGTATCTCAGGACAACTGTGCCAAAGTCTCGGAATGTCAGGTGTACTCGACGAGATCCAGGGGTACATGTCACGTGGTCTCCGTCTGAATGTGCCCCGCCACCTCCGACACTTGGGAGAGTGCTGGTCCAATCCGTGGATGCCAGGAGCCAGTCTCGTGGGATCTGATTCCAAATCGAGCCAGAACTCGTCAAAACCTCTTGAGTGTTTGTGCCCAAGTTAGGGGATCCCGATGCCACTCCGGGGTGATCTCGGCCGATGCCCAGGAGAACCCATCCAAATGTCAACAAACCCTGGCCCTGTCAGGGAGATTCACGGGCATATGTCACGTGATCACGGCCCCAGCCTCGGAAGAACGCACTCAAGTCTCCTGGGGCCACCGGCCATTGGATGAGAAACAGCATCTAAGTTCATCAGACTTCAGGTAAAACGCGGGAATGCTCAGGCAAATCTCGTGGGGATCTCTGGCCCAGTTAGCGAGATCCAGAAGCAATCCCAAGGGGGTTGAAATCCAATTGTCATTAGAACGGAGCCAAAACCCTGAGGTCTCACCCCAGTCAGGGGTCTCGAGCAGATAAACTCATGGGATCGCAGTCTAAATTTTGGAGGCCCTGACCCACATCTCAAGAGATCTCAAGCCCTGCATGCGAGTTCCCAGACACACGTTTCGGCATATCCGTCCAAAACTCGGAAGAGATATGGATATGTCCTGAGATGTCAGGAATGATCAGAGAGATGGTGAGGCACCTGTCTCGTTGATCTTAGTGCGAATCTCGTGAGGAATCTCCGAATCTGGTGGAATCTCCCATCTGTTCGGCCACTCGCAGGGCCCGAGGTTACCGGATCGTAGTCCGGACCTCCCCAGAACTCATCCAAATCTCTTGAGACCTCGGGCGCAGTCAGTGAGCTGCAGGGCATAGCTCGCCCCTTCTCAGTCCAAACCGAGGGGACCACATGCAATGTTCGAGTGCTGTCGGGCCCAGTCAGGGAGATTCGGGGTCAAATCTGGCGTCTCCTCCGTCCATGCGTCGGAGGAACGCACTCAATGCTCCTGGGATCTCGGGGAGCTCTATGGGACAAAGAGCGTCTGACTTCAGGGGAGCTCCATCCAAATCTCGGGACGGCTCATGCAAATCTGGTGTGATCCCATGCCCAGTCCTCGAGTTCCAGGGGGCAATGCTCACATGATCTCCATCCCAATTTCAGGAGGGGCCCTGCAGATCCAGAGCGCTCACGTCAAGACATCAAGGCCCCGGTAACGAACCCGCGTGGTTTCAGGCCAAGTCTTGGGGGGAACAAACAGCAAGTCATGGCAGCACAGGCCCCCTCTGCAAGACCCGGGGGCAAACCTCTCATGGTTTTAGTCTGCATCTCGGGAGAGCGCCTCCAAACCGCAGGATACAACGGGGCCAGGCAGCGAGATGGAAAGACAAACCAAGTGGGATCCCAGCACACGTCTGGGGACACCTGGCCCCAATGGAACAAGATCTCGGGCCTTGTGGAGGTTATGGAGGTCGCTTGGCTCAGGATAGTCGTCCAAATCTCGGTAGAACTGCGCGAATGCCCTGAGGTCTCAGGAAACGTCAGCGAGACCCAGGGAGACACGCACATGATCTCCGTCGACATCGCGTTTGCAATCTCCCAACCTCGTGGGAGCTCTGGTGCGTTCCACTACAACCTGTGGCTACGTGCACCGTTTCGGATTTCAAATGTCGCCAGAGCTCCTCAAACCATCTTGAGACTTCGACCCCTTTCGGTGAGATCCGGGGGCGAATCTCAGCTGATCTCAGTCCAAATCTCGGGAGGTCTCCTCCCCAGCTTCAGGGTTCTCGGACAATTTCAGGGAGATTCACAGGCAAAACTCCCATGATCTCCGGTCGGATGCGCTGACTCCAACCCACGGGATCTCAGGCCAAGGCCTCTCTGTTAGACACAGGGTTCAACCTCACAAATCTCAGTCCAAATCTCGGGAGAAAGCCTCCAAACCTCGGTCGACCCCGGTCACCATCAGGGCGACCCAGGGCCCAACTCCTGAGCTCTCAATCACCTTTGCAGCAGAACCCACCCAATGCCCCTGAGTCCTCACGTCCGGACGGTGCGAACCAGGCTCCAAACCTGAGTGCTTTCGTGCGAACCTTGGAGAACAAACCCCATCTTGTCAAAGCTCGGGACCCCTCAGTGGCTTCCGAGGGCAATTCGCAGGGGACCTGAATCCAATTCTCAGGAGTGCTCGTCGACATCTCATGGGACCACAGGCCCAGGAAGCCAGATCCAGGGCCAAATCTCATGGGGCCGCAGTCCACACCTCGGAACACCGGATCCAAATCCTGTGAGAACTCAGGACCCGTCGGACTCTCCCAGGCAAACGTCTCCGTGTAGGTGTCCGAATCTCAGGACAACTGTGCCAAAGCCTCGAAATGTCAGGTGTACTCGCCGAGATCGAGGGGCACATGTCACGTGGTCTCCGTCTGAATGAGGCTCGCCACCTCCGACACTTGTGAGAACGCTGGTCCAATCCGTGAATGCCAGGAGCCAGTCTCGTGGGATCGGATTCCAAATCGAGCTGGAACTCGTCAAAATCTCTTTAGTGGTTTGTGCCCAAGTTATGGAATCCGGGTGATCTCAGCCAAAGTCCAGGAGAACTCATTCAAATGTCAAGAACCCCTGGCCCTGTCAGGGAGATTCACGGACATATGTCACGTGATCACAGCCCCAGGCTCGGAAGAACGCACTCAAATCTTGCGGGGCCACTGTCCGTTGCGTGAGAAACAGCATCTAAGTTCATCTGACTTTAGGCGTAACACGGGAACCCACACGCAAATTCCGGGGGGACCTCTGGCCCAGTTAGCGAGATCCAGAAGCAATCCCCAGGGGGTTGAAATCCAATTGTCATTAGAACGAAACCAAATCCCTGAGGTCTCACCCCAGTCAGGGGTCTCAAGCAATTAAACTCATGGGATCGCAGTCTAAATTTTGGAGGCCCTGACCCACATCTCATGAGATCTCAGGCCCTGCCTGCGAGTTCCTGGAAACACGTGTCGGCATATCCGTCCAAATATCGGAAGAGCTATGGAAATGTCCTGAGATGTCAGGAATGATCAGAGAGATCGAGAGGCACCTGTCTCGTTGTTCTCAGGGCGAATCTCACGAGGAATCTCCGAATCTGGTGGAATCTCCGGTCCGTTCGGCCACTGGCAGGGCCCGAGGTCACCGGATCGTAGTCCAGACCTCCCCAGAACTCATCCAAATCTCTTGAGACCTCGGGCGCAGTCAGTGAGCGGCAGGGCAAAGCTCGCCCCTTCTCAGTCCAAACCTAGGGGACCACATGCAATGTTCGAGCACTGTCGGGCCCAGTCAGGGAGATTCGGGATCAAATATGGTGTCTCCTCCGTCCAAGCCTCGGAAGAACTCACTCAAAACTCCTGGGATCTCGGGGAGCTCTGTGGGACAGAGAGCACCTGACTTCAGGGGAGCTCCGTCCAAATCTCGGGACGGCTCATGCAAATCTGCCGTGATCCCATACCCAGTCCTCGAGATCCAGGGGGCAATGCTCACGTGATTTCCATCCCAATTTCAGGAGGGGCCCTGAAGTTCCAGAGCGCTCAGGTCCGGATATCAAGGCCCGGGTTCCAACCCCGCGTGGTTTCAGGCCAAATCTTGGGGGGAACAAAACGCAAGTCATGGCAGCACAGGCCCCCTCTGCAGTACCGGGGGGCAAAATTCTCGTGCTTTTAGTCTGCATCTCGGAAGAGCGCCTCCAAACCGCAGGAGACCACGGAGCCAGGCAGCCAGATGGAAGGGCAAATCAAATGGCATCCCAGCCCACGTCTGGGGACACCTGGCCCCCAGGGAACGAGGTCTCCGGCCTTGGGGAGGATAAGGAGGTCGCTTGGCTCAAGATAGCCGTCCAAATCTCGGTAGAACTGCGCGAATCCCCGGAGATCTCAGGAAAAGTCAGCGAGACCCAGGGACACACGGCACGTGATCTCCGTCGGCATCGCGTTCGAGATCTCCCAACGACGTTGGAGCTCTGGCCCGTTCCTCTAAAACCTGTGGCCACGTGCGCCGTTTCTGAGTTCAAATGTCGACAGAGCTCCACAAACCCTCTTGAGACCTCGGCCCCTTTCCGTGAGATCCGGGGGCGAATCTCAGCTGCTCTCAGTCCAAATCTCGGGAGGTGTCCTCCCCAGCTTCAGGGTTCTCGGGGCTTTTCAGGGAGATTCACAGGCAAACCTCCCGTGATCTCCGGTCGGAGGCGCTGACTCCAATCCTTCGGGATCTCAGGCCAAGGCCTCTCTGTTAGACCGAGGGTTCAACTTCAGCATATCTCAGTCCAAATCTCGGGAGTACTCCTCCAAACCGCGGTCGATCCCAGTCACCTCAGGGAGACCCAGTGTCCAACTCCTGAGCTCTCAATCACCTTTGCGGCAGAACTCATCCAATGCTCCTGAGTGCTCACGTCCGGACGGTGCGAACCAGGCTCCAAACCTGAGTGCTTTCGGGCGAACCTTGGAGAACAAACCCCATCTCGTCAAACCTCAGGATGCCTCAGTGGCTTCCGCGGGCAATTCGCAGAGGACCTGAATCCCATTCTCAGCAGTGCTTGTCGACATCTCGTCGGACCTCAGGCCCTGGAAGCCAGATCCAGGGCCAAATTCCATGGGGCCACAGTCCAAACCTCGGAACACCGGATCCAAATCCCGTGAGAACTCAGGCCTGATCGGCCACTCCCAGGCAAACATCTCGGTTAGGTGTCCGTATCTCAGGACAACTGTGCCAAAGTCTCGGAATGTCAGGTGTACTCGACGAGATCCAGGGGTACATGTCACGTGGTCTCCGTCTGAATGTGCCCCGCCACCTCCGACACTTGGGAGAGTGCTGGTCCAATCCGTGGATGCCAGGAGCCAGTCTCGTGGGATCTGATTCCAAATCGAGCCAGAACTCGTCAAGACCTCTTGAGTGTTTGTGCCCAAGTTAGGGGATCCCGATGCCACTCCGGGGTGATCTCGGCCGATGCCCAGGAGAACCCATCCAAATGTCAACAAACCCTGGCCCTGTCAGGGAGATTCACGGGCATATGTCACGTGATCACGGCCCCAGCCTCGGAAGAACGCACTCAAGTCTCCTGGGGCCACCGGCCATTGGATGAGAAACAGCATCTAAGTTCATCAGACTTCAGGTAAAACGCGGGAATGCTCAGGCAAATCTCGTGGGGATCTCTGGCCCAGTTAGCGAGATCCAGAAGCAATCCCAAGGGGGTTGAAATCCAATTGTCATTAGAACGGAGCCAAAACCCTGAGGTCTCACCCCAGTCAGGGGTCTCGAGCAGATAAACTCATGGGATCGCAGTCTAAATTTTGGAGGCCCTGACCCACATCTCAAGAGATCTCAAGCCCTGCATGCGAGTTCCCAGACACACGTTTCGGCATATCCGTCCAAAACTCGGAAGAGATATGGATATGTCCTGAGATGTCAGGAATGATCAGAGAGATGGTGAGGCACCTGTCTCGTTGATCTTAGTGCGAATCTCGTGAGGAATCTCCGAATCTGGTGGAATCTCCCATCTGTTCGGCCACTCGCAGGACCCGAGGTTACCGGATCGTAGTCCGGACCTCCCCAGAACTCATCCAAATCTCTTGAGACCTCGGGCGCAGTCAGTGAGCTGCAGGGCATAGCTCGCCCCTTCTCAGTCCAAACCGAGGGGACCACATGCAATGTTCGAGTGCTGTCGGGCCCAGTCAGGGAGATTCGGGGTCAAATCTGGCGTCTCCTCCGTCCATGCGTCGGAGGAACGCACTCAATGCTCCTGGGATCTCGGGGAGCTCTATGGGACAAAGAGCGTCTGACTTCAGGGGAGCTCCATCCAAATCTCGGGACGGCTCATGCAAATCTGGTGTGATCCCATGCCCAGTCCTCGAGTTCCAGGGGGCAATGCTCACATGATCTCCATCCGAATTTCAGGAGGGGCCCTGCAGATCCAGAGCGCTCACATCAAGACATCAAGGCCCCGGTAACGAACCCGCGTGGTTTCAGGCCAAGTCTTGGGGGGAACAAACAGCAAGTCATGGCAGCACAGGCCCCCTCTGCAAGACCCGGGGGCAAACCTCTCATGGTTTTAGTCTGCATCTCGGGAGAGCGCCTCCAAACCGCAGGATACAACGGGGCCAGGCAGCGAGATGGAAAGACAAACCAAGTGGGATCCCAGCACACGTCTGGGGACACCTGGCCCCAATGGAACAAGATCTCGGGCCTTGTGGAGGTTATGGAGGTCGCTTGGCTCAGGATAGTCGTCCAAATCTCGGTAGAACTGCGCGAATGCCCTGAGGTCTCAGGAAACGTCAGCGAGACCCAGGGAGACACGCACATGATCTCCGTCGACATCGCCTTTGCAATCTCCCAACCTCGTGGGAGCTCTGGTGCGTTCCACTACAACCTGTGGCTACGTGCACCGTTTCGGATTTCAAATGTCGCCAGAGCTCCTCAAACCATCTTGAGACTTCGACCCCTTTCGGTGAGATCCGGGGGCGAATCTCAGCTGATCTCAGTCCAAATCTCGGGAGGTCTCCTCCCCAGCTTCAGGGTTCTCGGACAATTTCAGGGAGATTCAGAGGCAAAACTCCCATGATCTCCGGTCGGATGCGCTGACTCCAACCCACGGGATCTCAGGCCAAGGCCTCTCTGTTAGACACAGGGTTCAACTTCACAAATCTCAGTCCAAATCTCGGGAGAAAGCCTCCAAACCTCGGTCGACCCCGGTCACCATCAGGGCGACCCAGGGCCCAACTCCTGAGCTCTCAATCACCTTTGCAGCAGAACCCACCCAATGCCCCTGAGTCCTCACGTCCGGACGGTGCGAACCAGGCTCCAAACCTGAGTGCTTTCGTGCGAACCTTGGAGAACAAACCCCATCTTGTCAAAGCTCGGGACCCCTCAGTGGCTTCCGAGGGCAATTCGCAGGGGACCTGAATCCAATTCTCAGGAGTGCTCGTCGACATCTCATGGGACCACAGGCCCAGGAAGCCAGATCCAGGGCCAAATCTCATGGGGCCGCAGTCCACACCTTGGAACACCGGATCCAAATCCTGTGAGAACTCAGGACCCGTCGGACTCTCCCAGGCAAACGTCTCCGTGTAGGTGTCCGAATCTCAGGACAACTGTGCCAAAGCCTCGAAATGTCAGGTGTACTCGCCGAGATCGAGGGGCACATGTCACGTGGTCTCCGTCTGAATGAGGCTCGCCACCTCCGACACTTGTGAGAACGCTGGTCCAATCCGTGAATGCCAGGAGCCAGTCTCGTGGGATCGGATTCCAAATCGAGCTGGAACTCGTCAAAATCTCTTTAGTGGTTTGTGCCCAAGTTATGGAATCCGGGTGATCTCAGCCAAAGTCCAGGAGAACTCATTCAAATGTCAAGAACCCCTGGCCCTGTCAGGGAGATTCACGGACATATGTCACGTGATCACAGCCCCAGGCTCGGAAGAACGCACTCAAATCTTGCGGGGCCACTGTCCGTTGCGTGAGAAACAGCATCTAAGTTCATCTGACTTTAGGCGTAACACGGGAACACACACGCAAATTCCGGGGGGACCTCTGGCCCAGTTAGCGAGATCCAGAAGCAATCCCCAGGGGGTTGAAATCCAATTGTCATTAGAACGAAACCAAATCCCTGAGGTCTCACCCCAGTAAGGGGTCTCAAGCAATTAAACTCATGGGATCGCAGTCTAAATTTTGGAGGCCCTGACCCACATCTCATGAGATCTCAGGCCCTGCCTGCGAGTTCCTGGAAACACGTGTCGGCATATCCGTCCAAATATCGGAAGAGCTATGGAAATGTCCTGAGATGTCAGGAATGATCAGAGAGATCGAGAGGCACCTGTCTCGTTGTTCTCAGGGCGAATCTCACGAGGAATCTCCGAATCTGGTGGAATCTCCGGTCCGTTCGGCCACTGGCAGGGCCCGAGGTCACCGGATCGTAGTCCAGACCTCCCCAGAACTCATCCAAATCTCTTGAGACCTCGGGCGCAGTCAGTGAGCGGCAGGGCAAAGCTCGCCCCTTCTCAGTCCAAACCTAGGGGACCACATGCAATGTTCGAGCACTGTCGGGCCCAGTCAGGGAGATTCGGGATCAAATATGGTGTCTCCTCCGTCCAAGCCTCGGAAGAACTCACTCAAAACTCCTGGGTTCTCGGGGAGCTCTGTGGGACAGAGAGCACCTGACTTCAGGGGAGCTCCGTCCAAATCTCGGGACGGCTCATGCAAATCTGCCGTGATCCCATACCCAGTCCTCGAGATCCAGGGGGCAATGCTCACGTGATTTCCATCCCAATTTCAGGAGGGGCCCTGAAGTTCCAGAGCGCTCAGGTCCGGATATCAAGGCCCGGGTTCCAACCCCGCGTGGTTTCAGGCCAAATCTTGGGGGGAACAAACCGCAAGTCATGGCAGCACAGGCCCCCTCTGCAGTACCGGGGGGCAAAATTCTCGTGCTTTTAGTCTGCATCTCGGAAGAGCGCCTCCAAACCGCAGGAGACCACGGAGCCAGGCAGCCAGATGGAAGGGCAAATCAAATGGCATCCCAGCCCACGTCTGGGACACCTGGCCCCCAGGGAACGAGGTCTCCGGCCTTGGGGAGGATAAGGAGGTCGCTTGGCTCAAGATAGCCGTCCAAATCTCGGTAGAACTGCGCGAATCCCCGGAGATCTCAGGAAAAGTCAGCGAGACCCAGGGACACAAGGCACGTGATCTCCGTCGGCATCGCGTTCGAGATCTCCCAACGACGTTGGAGCTCTGGCCCGTTCCTCTAAAACCTGTGGCCACGTGCGCCGTTTCTGAGTTCAAATGTCGACAGAGCTCCACAAACCCTCTTGAGACCTCGGCCCCTTTCCGTGAGATCCGGGGGCGAATCTCAGCTGCTCTCAGTCCAAATCTCGGGAGGTGTCCTCCCCAGCTTCAGGGTTCTCGGGGCTTTTCAGGGAGATTCACAGGCAAACCTCCCGTGATCTCCGGTCGGAGGCGCTGACTCCAATCCTTCGGGATCTCAGGCCAAGGCCTCTCTGTTAGACCGAGGGTTCAACTTCAGCATATCTCAGTCCAAATCTCGGGAGTACTCCTCCAAACCGCGGTCGATCCCAGTCACCTCAGGGAGACCCAGTGTCCAACTCCTGAGCTCTCAATCACCTTTGCGGCAGAACACATCCAATGCTCCTCAGTGCTCACGTCAGGACGGTGCGAACCAGGCTCCAAACCTGAGTGCTTTCGGGCGAACATTGGAGAACAACCCCCATCTCGTCAAACCTCAGGATGCCTCAGTGGCTTCCGCGGGCAATTCGCGGAGGACCTGAATCCCATTCTCAGCAGTGCTTGTCGACATCTCGTCGGACCTCAGGCCCTGGAAGCCAGATCCAGGGCCAAATTCCATGGGGCCACAGTCCAAACCTCGGAACACCGGATCCAAATCCCGTGAGAACACAGGCCTGATCGGCCACTCCCAGGCAAACATCTCGGTTAGGTGTCCGTATCTCAGGACAACTGTGCCAAAGTCTCGGAATGTCAGGTGTACTCGACGAGATCCAGGGGTACATGTCACGTGGTCTCCGTCTGAATGTGCCCCGCCACCTCCGACACTTGGGAGAGTGCTGGTCCAATCCGTGGATGCCAGGAGCCAGTCTCGTGGGATCTGATTCCAAATCGAGCCAGAACTCGTCAAAACCTCTTGAGTGTTTGTGCCCAAGTTAGGGGATCCCGATGCCACTCCGGGGTGATCTCGGCCGATGCCCAGGAGAACCCATCCAAATGTCAACAAACCCTGGCCCTGTCAGGGAGATTCACGGGCATATGTCACGTGATCACGGCCCCAGCCTCGGAAGAACGCACTCAAGTCTCCTGGGGCCACCGGCCACTGGATGAGAAACAGCATCTAAGTTCATCAGACTTCAGGTAAAACGCGGGAATGCTCAGGCAAATCTCGTGGGGATCTCTGGCCCAGTTAGCGAGATCCAGAAGCAATCCCAAGGGGGTTGAAATCCAATTGTCATTAGAACGGAGCCAAAACCCTGAGGTCTCACCCCAGTCAGGGGTCTCGAGCAGATAAACTCATGGGATCGCAGTCTAAATTTTGGAGGCCCTGACCCACATCTCAAGAGATCTCAAGCCCTGCATGCGAGTTCCCAGACACACGTTTCGGCATATCCGTCCAAACCTCGGAAGAGATATGGATATGTCCTGAGATGTCAGGAATGATCAGAGAGATGGTGAGGCACCTGTCTCGTTGATCTTAGTGCGAATCTCGTGAGGAATCTCCGAATCTGGTGGAATCTCCCATCTGTTCGGCCACTCGCAGGACCCGAGGTTACCGGATCGTAGTCCGGACCTCCCCAGAACTCATCCAAATCTCTTGAGACCTCGGGCGCAGTCAGTGAGCTGCAGGGCATAGCTCGCCCCTTCTCAGTCCAAACCGAGGGGACCACATGCAATGTTCGAGTGCTGTCGGGCCCAGTCAGGGAGATTCGGGGTCAAATCTGGCGTCTCCTCCGTCCATGCGTCGGAGGAACGCACTCAATGCTCCTGGGATCTCGGGGAGCTCTATGGGACAAAGAGCGTCTGACTTCAGGGGAGCTCCATCCAAATCTCGGGACGGCTCATGCAAATCTGGTGTGATCCCATGCCCAGTCCTCGAGTTCCAGGGGGCAATGCTCACATGATCTCCATCCCAATTTCAGGAGGGGCCCTGCAGATCCAGAGCGCTCACGTCAAGACATCAAGGCCCCGGTAACGAACCCGCGTGGTTTCAGGCCAAGTCTTGGGGGGAACAAACAGCAAGTCATGGCAGCACAGGCCCCCTCTGCAAGACCCGGGGGCAAACCTCTCATGGTTTTAGTCTGCATCTCGGGAGAGCGCCTCGAAACCGCAGGATACAACGGGGCCAGGCAGCGAGATGGAAAGACAAACCAAGTGGGATCCCAGCACACGTCTGGGGACACCTGGCCCCAATGGAACAAGATCTCGGGCCTTGTGGAGGTTATGGAGGTCGCTTGGCTCAGGATAGTCGTCCAAATCTCGGTAGAACTGCGCGAATGCCCTGAGGTCTCAGGAAACGTCAGCGAGACCCAGGGAGACACGCACATGATCTCCGTCGACATCGCGTTTGCAATCTCCCAACCTCGTGGGAGCTCTGGTGCGTTCCACTACAACCTGTGGCTACGTGCACCGTTTCGGATTTCAAATGTCGCCAGAGCTCCTCAAACCATCTTGAGACTTCGACCCCTTTCGGTGAGATCCGGGGGCGAATCTCAGCTGATCTCAGTCCAAATCTCGGGAGGTCTCCTCCCCAGCTTCAGGGTTCTCGGACAATTTCAGGGAGATTCACAGGCAAAACTCCCATGATCTCCGGTCGGATGCGCTGACTCCAACCCACGGGATCTCAGGCCAAGGCCTCTCTGTTAGACACAGGGTTCAACCTCACAAATCTCAGTCCAAATCTCGGGAGAAAGCCTCCAAACCTCGGTCGACCCCGGTCACCATCAGGGCGACCCAGGGCCCAACTCCTGAGCTCTCAATCACCTTTGCAGCAGAACCCACCCAATGCCCCTGAGTCCTCACGTCCGGACGGTGCGAACCAGGCTCCAAACCTGAGTGCTTTCGTGCGAACCTTGGAGAACAAACCCCATCTTGTCAAAGCTCGGGACCCCTCAGTGGCTTCCGAGGGCAATTCGCAGGGGACCTGAATCCAATTCTCAGGAGTGCTCGTCGACATCTCATGGGACCACAGGCCCAGGAAGCCAGATCCAGGGCCAAATCTCATGGGGCCGCAGTCCACACCTCGGAACACCGGATCCAAATCCTGTGAGAACTCAGGACCCGTCGGACTCTCCCAGGCAAACGTCTCCGTGTAGGTGTCCGAATCTCAGGACAACTGTGCCAAAGCCTCGAAATGTCAGGTGTACTCGCCGAGATCGAGGGGCACATGTCACGTGGTCTCCGTCTGAATGAGGCTCGCCACCTCCGACACTTGTGAGAACGCTGGTCCAATCCGTGAATGCCAGGAGCCAGTCTCGTGGGATCGGATTCCAAATCGAGCTGGAACTCGTCAAAATCTCTTTAGTGGTTTGTGCCCAAGTTATGGAATCCGGGTGATCTCAGCCAAAGTCCAGGAGAACTCATTCAAATGTCAAGAACCCCTGGCCCTGTCAGGGAGATTCACGGACATATGTCACGTGATCACAGCCCCAGGCTCGGAAGAACGCACTCAAATCTTGCGGGGCCACTGTCCGTTGCGTGAGAAACAGCATCTAAGTTCATCTGACTTTAGGCGTAACACGGGAACACACACGCAAATTCCGGGGGGACCTCTGGCCCAGTTAGCGAGATCCAGAAGCAATCCCCAGGGGGTTGAAATCCAATTGTCATTAGAACGAAACCAAATCCCTGAGGTCTCACCCCAGTCAGGGGTCTCAAGCAATTAAACTCATGGGATCGCAGTCTAAATTTTGGAGGCCCTGACCCACATCTCATGAGATCTCAGGCCCTGCCTGCGAGTTCCTGGAAACACGTGTCGGCATATCCGTCCAAATATCGGAAGAGCTATGGAAATGTCCTGAGATGTCAGGAATGATCAGAGAGATCGAGAGGCACCTGTCTCGTTGTTCTCAGGGCGAATCTCACGAGGAATCTCCGAATCTGGTGGAATCTCCGGTCCGTTCGGCCACTGGCAGGGCCCGAGGTCACCGGATCGTAGTCCAGACCTCCCCAGAACTCATCCAAATCTCTTGAGACCTCGGGCGCAGTCAGTGAGCGGCAGGGCAAAGCTCGCCCCTTCTCAGTCCAAACCTAGGGGACCACATGCAATGTTCGAGCACTGTCGGGCCCAGTCAGGGAGATTCGGGATCAAATATGGTGTCTCCTCCGTCCAAGCCTCGGAAGAACTCACTCAAAACTCCTGGGATCTCGGGGAGCTCTGTGGGACAGAGAGCACCTGACTTCAGGGGAGCTCCGTCCAAATCTCGGGACGGCTCATGCAAATCTGCCGTGATCCCATACCCAGTCCTCGAGATCCAGGGGGCAATGCTCACGTGATTTCCATCCCAATTTCAGGAGGGGCCCTGAAGTTCCAGAGCGCTCAGGTCCGGATATCAAGGCCCGGGTTCCAACCCCGCGTGGTTTCAGGCCAAATCTTGGGGGGAACAAAACGCAAGTCATGGCAGCACAGGCCCCCTCTGCAGTACCGGGGGGCAAAATTCTCGTGCTTTTAGTCTGCATCTCGGAAGAGCGCCTCCAAACCGCAGGAGACCACGGAGCCAGGCAGCCAGATGGAAGGGCAAATCAAATGGCATCCCAGCCCACGTCTGGGGACACCTGGCCCCCAGGGAACGAGGTCTCCGGCCTTGGGGAGGATAAGGAGGTCGCTTGGCTCAAGATAGCCGTCCAAATCTCGGTAGAACTGCGCGAATCCCCGGAGATCTCAGGAAAAGTCAGCGAGACCCAGGGACACACGGCACGTGATCTCCGTCGGCATCGCGTTCGAGATCTCCCAACGACGTTGGAGCTCTGGCCCGTTCCTCTAAAACCTGTGGCCACGTGCGCCGTTTCTGAGTTCAAATGTCGACAGAGCTCCACAAACCCTCTTGAGACCTCGGCCCCTTTCCGTGAGATCCGGGGGCGAATCTCAGCTGCTCTCAGTCCAAATCTCGGGAGGTGTCCTCCCCAGCTTCAGGGTTCTCGGGGCTTTTCAGGGAGATTCACAGGCAAACCTCCCGTGATCTCCGGTCGGAGGCGCTGACTCCAATCCTTCGGGATCTCAGGCCAAGGCCTCTCTGTTAGACCGAGGGTTCAACTTCAGCATATCTCAGTCCAAATCTCGGGAGTACTCCTCCAAACCGCGGTCGATCCCAGTCACCTCAGGGAGACCCAGTGTCCAACTCCTGAGCTCTCAATCACCTTTGCGGCAGAACTCATCCAATGCTCCTGAGTGCTCACGTCCGGACGGTGCGAACCAGGCTCCAAACCTGAGTGCTTTCGGGCGAACCTTGGAGAACAAACCCCATCTCGTCAAACCTCAGGATGCCTCAGTGGCTTCCGCGGGCAATTCGCGGAGGACCTGAATCCCATTCTCAGCAGTGCTTGTCGACATCTCGTCGGACCTCAGGCCCTGGAAGCCAGATCCAGGGCCAAATTCCATGGGGCCACAGTCCAAACCTCGGAACACCGGATCCAAATCCCGTGAGAACTCAGGCCTGATCGGCCACTCCCAGGCAAACATCTCGGTTAGGTGTCCGTATCTCAGGACAACTGTGCCAAAGTCTCGGAATGTCAGGTGTACTCGACGAGATCCAGGGGTACATGTCACGTGGTCTCCGTCTGAATGTGCCCCGCCACCTCCGACACTTGGGAGAGTGCTGGTCCAATCCGTGGATGCCAGGAGCCAGTCTCGTGGGATCTGATTCCAAATCGAGCCAGAACTCGTCAAAACCTCTTGAGTGTTTGTGCCCAAGTTAGGGGATCCCGATGCCACTCCGGGGTGATCTCGGCCGATGCCCAGGAGAACCCATCCAAATGTCAACAAACCCTGGCCCTGTCAGGGAGATTCACGGGCATATGTCACGTGATCACGGCCCCAGCCTCGGAAGAACGCACTCAAGTCTCCTGGGGCCACCGGCCATTGGATGAGAAACAGCATCTAAGTTCATCAGACTTCAGGTAAAACGCGGGAATGCTCAGGCAAATCTCGTGGGGATCTCTGGCCCAGTTAGCGAGATCCAGAAGCAATCCCAAGGGGGTTGAAATCCAATTGTCATTAGAACGGAGCCAAAACCCTGAGGTCTCACCCCAGTCAGGGGTCTCGAGCAGATAAACTCATGGGATCGCAGTCTAAATTTTGGAGGCCCTGACCCACATCTCAAGAGATCTCAAGCCCTGCATGCGAGTTCCCAGACACACGTTTCGGCATATCCGTCCAAAACTCGGAAGAGATATGGATATGTCCTGAGATGTCAGGAATGATCAGAGAGATGGTGAGGCACCTGTCTCGTTGATCTTAGTGCGAATCTCGTGAGGAATCTCCGAATCTGGTGGAATCTCCCATCTGTTCGGCCACTCGCAGGACCCGAGGTTACCGGATCGTAGTCCGGACCTCCCCAGAACTCATCCAAATCTCTTGAGACCTCGGGCGCAGTCAGTGAGCTGCAGGGCATAGCTCGCCCCTTCTCAGTCCAAACCGAGGGGACCACATGCAATGTTCGAGTGCTGTCGGGCCCAGTCAGGGAGATTCGGGGTCAAATCTGGCGTCTCCTCCGTCCATGCGTCGGAGGAACGCACTCAATGCTCCTGGGATCTCGGGGAGCTCTATGGGACAAAGAGCGTCTGACTTCAGGGGAGCTCCATCCAAATCTCGGGACGGCTCATGCAAATCTGGTGTGATCCCATGCCCAGTCCTCGAGTTCCAGGGGGCAATGCTCACATGATCTCCATCCCAATTTCAGGAGGGGCCCTGCAGATCCAGAGCGCTCACGTCAAGACATCAAGGCCCCGGTAACGAACCCGCGTGGTTTCAGGCCAAGTCTTGGGGGGAACAAACAGCAAGTCATGGCAGCACAGGCCCCCTCTGCAAGACCCGGGGGCAAACCTCTCATGGTTTTAGTCTGCATCTCGGGAGAGCGCCTCCAAACCGCAGGATACAACGGGGCCAGGCAGCGAGATGGAAAGACAAACCAAGTGGGATCCCAGCACACGTCTGGGGACACCTGGCCCCAATGGAACAAGATCTCGGGCCTTGTGGAGGTTATGGAGGTCGCTTGGCTCAGGATAGTCGTCCAAATCTCGGTAGAACTGCGCGAATGCCCTGAGGTCTCAGGAAACGTCAGCGAGACCCAGGGAGACACGCACATGATCTCCGTCGACATCGCGTTTGCAATCTCCCAACCTCGTGGGAGCTCTGGTGCGTTCCACTACAACCTGTGGCTACGTGCACCGTTTCGGATTTCAAATGTCGCCAGAGCTCCTCAAACCACCTTGAGACTTCGACCCCTTTCGGTGAGATCCGGGGGCAAATCTCAGCTGATCTCAGTCCAAATCTCGGGAGGTCTCCTCCCCAGCTTCAGGGTTCTCGGACAATTTCAGGGAGATTCACAGGCAAAACTCCCATGATCTCCGGTCGGATGCGCTGACTCCAACCCACGGGATCTCAGGCCAAGGCCTCTCTGTTAGACACAGGGTTCAACCTCACAAATCTCAGTCCAAATCTCGGGAGAAAGCCTCCAAACCTCGGTCGACCCCGGTCACCATCAGGGCGACCCAGGGCCCAACTCCTGAGCTCTCAATCACCTTTGCAGCAGAACCCACCCAATGCCCCTGAGTCCTCACGTCCGGACGGTGCGAACCAGGCTCCAAACCTGAGTGCTTTCGTGCGAACCTTGGAGAACAAACCCCATCTTGTCAAAGCTCGGGACCCCTCAGTGGCTTCCGAGGGCAATTCGCAGGGGACCTGAATCCAATTCTCAGGAGTGCTCGTCGACATCTCATGGGACCACAGGCCCAGGAAGCCAGATCCAGGGCCAAATCTCATGGGGCCGCAGTCCACACCTCGGAACACCGGATCCAAATCCTGTGAGAACTCAGGACCCGTCGGACTCTCCCAAGCAAACGTCTCCGTGTAGGTGTCCGAATCTCAGGACAACTGTGCCAAAGCCTCGAAATGTCAGGTGTACTCGCCGAGATCGAGGGGCACATGTCACGTGGTCTCCGTCTGAATGAGGCTCGCCACCTCCGACACTTGTGAGAACGCTGGTCCAATCCGTGAATGCCAGGAGCCAGTCTCGTGGGATCTGATTCCAAATCGAGCTGGAACTCGTCAAAATCTCTTTAGTGGTTTGTGCCCAAGTTATGGAATCCGGGTGATCTCAGCCAAAGTCCAGGAGAACTCATTCAAATGTCAAGAACCCCTGGCCCTGTCAGGGAGATTCACGGACATATGTCACGTGATCACAGCCCCAGGCTCGGAAGAACGCACTCAAATCTTGCGGGGCCACTGTCCGTTGCGTGAGAAACAGCATCTAAGTTCATCTGACTTTAGGCGTAACACGGGAACACACACGCAAATTCCGGGGGGACCTCTGGCCCAGTTAGCGAGATCCAGAAGCAATCCCCAGGGGGTTGAAATCCAATTGTCATTAGAACGAAACCAAATCCCTGAGGTCTCACCCCAGTCAGGGGTCTCAAGCAATTAAACTCATGGGATCGCAGTCTAAATTTTGGAGGCCCTGACCCACATCTCATGAGATCTCAGGCCCTGCCTGCGAGTTCCTGGAAACACGTGTCGGCATATCCGTCCAAATATCGGAAGAGCTATGGAAATGTCCTGAGATGTCAGGAATGATCAGAGAGATCGAGAGGCACCTGTCTCGTTGTTCTCAGGGCGAATCTCACGAGGAATCTCCGAATCTGGTGGAATCTCCGGTCCGTTCGGCCACTGGCAGGGCCCGAGGTCACCGGATCGTAGTCCAGACCTCCCCAGAACTCATCCAAATCTCTTGAGACCTCGGGCGCAGTCAGTGAGCGGCAGGGCAAAGCTCGCCCCTTCTCAGTCCAAACCTAGGGGACCACATGCAATGTTCGAGCACTGTCGGGCCCAGTCAGGGAGATTCGGGATCAAATATGGTGTCTCCTCCGTCCAAGCCTCGGAAGAACTCACTCAAAACTCCTGGGATCTCGGGGAGCTCTGTGGGACAGAGAGCACCTGACTTCAGGGCAGCTCCGTCCAAATCTCGGGACGGCTCATGCAAATCTGCCGTGATCCCATACCCAGTCCTCGAGATCCAGGGGGCAATGCTCACGTGATTTCCATCCCAATTTCAGGAGGGGCCCTGAAGTTCCAGAGCGCTCAGGTCCGGATATCAAGGCCCGGGTTCCAACCCCGCGTGGTTTCAGGCCAAATCTTGGGGGGAACAAAACGCAAGTCATGGCAGCACAGGCCCCCTCTGCAGTACCGGGGGGCAAAATTCTCGTGCTTTTAGTCTGCATCTCGGAAGAGCGCCTCCAAACCGCAGGAGACCACGGAGCCAGGCAGCCAGATGGAAGGGCAAATCAAATGGCATCCCAGCCCACGTCTGGGGACACCTGGCCCCCAGGGAACGAGGTCTCCGGCCTTGGGGAGGATAAGGAGGTCGCTTGGCTCAAGATAGCCGTCCAAATCTCGGTAGAACTGCGCGAATCCCCGGAGATCTCAGGAAAAGTCAGCGAGACCCAGGGACACACGGCACGTGATCTCCGTCGGCATCGCGTTCGAGATCTCCCAACGACGTTGGAGCTCTGGCCCGTTCCTCTAAAACCTGTGGCCACGTGCGCCGTTTCTGAGTTCAAATGTCGACAGAGCTCCACAAACCCTCTTGAGACCTCGGCCCCTTTCCGTGAGATCCGGGGGCGAATCTCAGCTGCTCTCAGTCCAAATCTCGGGAGGTGTCCTCCCCAGCTTCAGGGTTCTCGGGGCTTTTCAGGGAGATTCACAGGCAAACCTCCCGTGATCTCCGGTCGGAGGCGCTGACTCCAATCCTTCGGGATCTCAGGCCAAGGCCTCTCTGTTAGACCGAGGGTTCAACTTCAGCATATCTCAGTCCAAATCTCGGGAGTACTCCTCCAAACCGCGGTCGATCCCAGTCACCTCAGGGAGACCCAGTGTCCAACTCCTGAGCTCTCAATCACCTTTGCGGCAGAACTCATCCAATGCTCCTGAGTGCTCACGTCCGGACGGTGCGAACCAGGCTCCAAACCTGAGTGCTTTCGGGCGAACCTTGGAGAACAAACCCCATCTCGTCAAACCTCAGGATGCCTCAGTGGCTTCCGCGGGCAATTCGCGGAGGACCTGAATCCCATTCTCAGCAGTGCTTGTCGACATCTCGTCGGACCTCAGGCCCTGGAAGCCAGATCCAGGGCCAAATTCCATGGGGCCACAGTCCAAACCTCGGAACACCGGATCCAAATCCCGTGAGAACTCAGGCCTGATCGGCCACTCCCAGGCAAACATCTCGGTTAGGTGTCCGTATCTCAGGACAACTGTGCCAAAGTCTCGGAATGTCAGGTGTACTCGACGAGATCCAGGGGTACATGTCACGTGGTCTCCGTCTGAATGTGCCCCGCCACCTCCGACACTTGGGAGAGTGCTGGTCCAATCCGTGGATGCCAGGAGCCAGTCTCGTGGGATCTGATTCCAAATCGAGCCAGAACTCGTCAAAACCTCTTGAGTGTTTGTGCCCAAGTTAGGGGATCCCGATGCCACTCCGGGGTGATCTCGGCCGATGCCCAGGAGAACCCATCCAAATGTCAACAAACCCTGGCCCTGTCAGGGAGATTCACGGGCATATGTCACGTGATCACGGCCCCAGCCTCGGAAGAACGCACTCAAGTCTCCTGGGGCCACCGGCCATTGGATGAGAAACAGCATCTAAGTTCATCAGACTTCAGGTAAAACGCGGGAATGCTCAGGCAAATCTCGTGGGGATCTCTGGCCCAGTTAGCGAGATCCAGAAGCAATCCCAAGGGGGTTGAAATCCAATTGTCATTAGAACGGAGCCAAAACCCTGAGGTCTCACCCCAGTCAGGGGTCTCGAGCAGATAAACTCATGGGATCGCAGTCTAAATTTTGGAGGCCCTGACCCACATCTCAAGAGATCTCAAGCCCTGCATGCGAGTTCCCAGACACACGTTTCGGCATATCCGTCCAAAACTCGGAAGAGATATGGATATGTCCTGAGATGTCAGGAATGATCAGAGAGATGGTGAGGCACCTGTCTCGTTGATCTTAGTGCGAATCTCGTGAGGAATCTCCGAATCTGGTGGAATCTCCCATCTGTTCGGCCACTCGCAGGGCCCGAGGTTACCGGATCGTAGTCCGGACCTCCCCAGAACTCATCCAAATCTCTTGAGACCTCGGGCGCAGTCAGTGAGCTGCAGGGCATAGCTCGCCCCTTCTCAGTCCAAACCGAGGGGACCACATGCAATGTTCGAGTGCTGTCGGGCCCAGTCAGGGAGATTCGGGGTCAAATCTGGCGTCTCCTCCGTCCATGCGTCGGAGGAACGCACTCAATGCTCCTGGGATCTCGGGGAGCTCTATGGGACAAAGAGCGTCTGACTTCAGGGGAGCTCCATCCAAATCTCGGGACGGCTCATGCAAATCTGGTGTGATCCCATGCCCAGTCCTCGAGTTCCAGGGGGCAATGCTCACATGATCTCCATCCCAATTTCAGGAGGGGCCCTGCAGATCCAGAGCGCTCACGTCAAGACATCAAGGCCCCGGTAACGAACCCGCGTGGTTTCAGGCCAAGTCTTGGGGGGAACAAACAGCAAGTCATGGCAGCACAGGCCCCCTCTGCAAGACCCGGGGGCAAACCTCTCATGGTTTTAGTCTGCATCTCGGGAGAGCGCCTCCAAACCGCAGGATACAACGGGGCCAGGCAGCGAGATGGAAAGACAAACCAAGTGGGATCCCAGCACACGTCTGGGGACACCTGGCCCCAATGGAACAAGATCTCGGGCCTTGTGGAGGTTATGGAGGTCGCTTGGCTCAGGATAGTCGTCCAAATCTCGGTAGAACTGCGCGAATGCCCTGAGGTCTCAGGAAACGTCAGCGAGACCCAGGGAGACACGCACATGATCTCCGTCGACATCGCGTTTGCAATCTCCCAACCTCGTGGGAGCTCTGGTGCGTTCCACTACAACCTGTGGCTACGTGCACCGTTTCGGATTTCAAATGTCGCCAGAGCTCCTCAAACCATCTTGAGACTTCGACCCCTTTCGGTGAGATCCGGGGGCGAATCTCAGCTGATCTCAGTCCAAATCTCGGGAGGTCTCCTCCCCAGCTTCAGGGTTCTCGGACAATTTCAGGGAGATTCACAGGCAAAACTCCCATGATCTCCGGTCGGATGCGCTGACTCCAACCCACGGGATCTCAGGCCAAGGCCTCTCTGTTAGACACAGGGTTCAACCTCACAAATCTCAGTCCAAATCTCGGGAGAAAGCCTCCAAACCTCGGTCGACCCCGGTCACCATCAGGGCGACCCAGGGCCCAACTCCTGAGCTCTCAATCACCTTTGCAGCAGAACCCACCCAATGCCCCTGAGTCCTCACGTCCGGACGGTGCGAACCAGGCTCCAAACCTGAGTGCTTTCGTGCGAACCTTGGAGAACAAACCCCATCTTGTCAAAGCTCGGGACCCCTCAGTGGCTTCCGAGGGCAATTCGCAGGGGACCTGAATCCAATTCTCAGGAGTGCTCGTCGACATCTCATGGGACCACAGGCCCAGGAAGCCAGATCCAGGGCCAAATCTCATGGGGCCGCAGTCCACACCTCGGAACACCGGATCCAAATCCTGTGAGAACTCAGGACCCGTCGGACTCTCCCAGGCAAACGTCTCCGTGTAGGTGTCCGAATCTCAGGACAACTGTGCCAAAGCCTCGAAATGTCAGGTGTACTCGCCGAGATCGAGGGGCACATGTCACGTGGTCTCCGTCTGAATGAGGCTCGCCACCTCCGACACTTGTGAGAACGCTGGTCCAATCCGTGAATGCCAGGAGCCAGTCTCGTGGGATCGGATTCCAAATCGAGCTGGAACTCGTCAAAATCTCTTTAGTGGTTTGTGCCCAAGTTATGGAATCCGGGTGATCTCAGCCAAAGTCCAGGAGAACTCATTCAAATGTCAAGAACCCCTGGCCCTGTCAGGGAGATTCACGGACATATGTCACGTGATCACAGCCCCAGGCTCGGAAGAACGCACTCAAATCTTGCGGGGCCACTGTCCGTTGCGTGAGAAACAGCATCTAAGTTCATCTGACTTTAGGCGTAACACGGGAACCCACACGCAAATTCCGGGGGGACCTCTGGCCCAGTTAGCGAGATCCAGAAGCAATCCCCAGGGGGTTGAAATCCAATTGTCATTAGAACGAAACCAAATCCCTGAGGTCTCACCCCAGTCAGGGGTCTCAAGCAATTAAACTCATGGGATCGCAGTCTAAATTTTGGAGGCCCTGACCCACATCTCATGAGATCTCAGGCCCTGCCTGCGAGTTCCTGGAAACACGTGTCGGCATATCCGTCCAAATATCGGAAGAGCTATGGAAATGTCCTGAGATGTCAGGAATGATCAGAGAGATCGAGAGGCACCTGTCTCGTTGTTCTCAGGGCGAATCTCACGAGGAATCTCCGAATCTGGTGGAATCTCCGGTCCGTTCGGCCACTGGCAGGGCCCGAGGTCACCGGATCGTAGTCCAGACCTCCCCAGAACTCATCCAAATCTCTTGAGACCTCGGGCGCAGTCAGTGAGCGGCAGGGCAAAGCTCGCCCCTTCTCAGTCCAAACCTAGGGGACCACATGCAATGTTCGAGCACTGTCGGGCCCAGTCAGGGAGATTCGGGATCAAATATGGTGTCTCCTCCGTCCAAGCCTCGGAAGAACTCACTCAAAACTCCTGGGATCTCGGGGAGCTCTGTGGGACAGAGAGCACCTGACTTCAGGGGAGCTCCGTCCAAATCTCGGGACGGCTCATGCAAATCTGCCGTGATCCCATACCCAGTCCTCGAGATCCAGGGGGCAATGCTCACGTGATTTCCATCCCAATTTCAGGAGGGGCCCTGAAGTTCCAGAGCGCTCAGGTCCGGATATCAAGGCCCGGGTTCCAACCCCGCGTGGTTTCAGGCCAAATCTTGGGGGGAACAAAACGCAAGTCATGGCAGCACAGGCCCCCTCTGCAGTACCGGGGGGCAAAATTCTCGTGCTTTTAGTCTGCATCTCGGAAGAGCGCCTCCAAACCGCAGGAGACCACGGAGCCAGGCAGCCAGATGGAAGGGCAAATCAAATGGCATCCCAGCCCACGTCTGGGGACACCTGGCCCCCAGGGAACGAGGTCTCCGGCCTTGGGGAGGATAAGGAGGTCGCTTGGCTCAAGATAGCCGTCCAAATCTCGGTAGAACTGCGCGAATCCCCGGAGATCTCAGGAAAAGTCAGCGAGACCCAGGGACACACGGCACGTGATCTCCGTCGGCATCGCGTTCGAGATCTCCCAACGACGTTGGAGCTCTGGCCCGTTCCTCTAAAACCTGTGGCCACGTGCGCCGTTTCTGAGTTCAAATGTCGACAGAGCTCCACAAACCCTCTTGAGACCTCGGCCCCTTTCCGTGAGATCCGGGGGCGAATCTCAGCTGCTCTCAGTCCAAATCTCGGGAGGTGTCCTCCCCAGCTTCAGGGTTCTCGGGGCTTTTCAGGGAGATTCACAGGCAAACCTCCCGTGATCTCCGGTCGGAGGCGCTGACTCCAATCCTTCGGGATCTCAGGCCAAGGCCTCTCTGTTAGACCGAGGGTTCAACTTCAGCATATCTCAGTCCAAATCTCGGGAGTACTCCTCCAAACCGCGGTCGATCCCAGTCACCTCAGGGAGACCCAGTGTCCAACTCCTGAGCTCTCAATCACCTTTGCGGCAGAACTCATCCAATGCTCCTGAGTGCTCACGTCCGGACGGTGCGAACCAGGCTCCAAACCTGAGTGCTTTCGGGCGAACCTTGGAGAACAAACCCCATCTCGTCAAACCTCAGGATGCCTCAGTGGCTTCCGCGGGCAATTCGCAGAGGACCTGAATCCCATTCTCAGCAGTGCTTGTCGACATCTCGTCGGACCTCAGGCCCTGGAAGCCAGATCCAGGGCCAAATTCCATGGGGCCACAGTCCAAACCTCGGAACACCGGATCCAAATCCCGTGAGAACTCAGGCCTGATCGGCCACTCCCAGGCAAACATCTCGGTTAGGTGTCCGTATCTCAGGACAACTGTGCCAAAGTCTCGGAATGTCAGGTGTACTCGACGAGATCCAGGGGTACATGTCACGTGGTCTCCGTCTGAATGTGCCCCGCCACCTCCGACACTTGGGAGAGTGCTGGTCCAATCCGTGGATGCCAGGAGCCAGTCTCGTGGGATCTGATTCCAAATCGAGCCAGAACTCGTCAAGACCTCTTGAGTGTTTGTGCCCAAGTTAGGGGATCCCGATGCCACTCCGGGGTGATCTCGGCCGATGCCCAGGAGAACCCATCCAAATGTCAACAAACCCTGGCCCTGTCAGGGAGATTCACGGGCATATGTCACGTGATCACGGCCCCAGCCTCGGAAGAACGCACTCAAGTCTCCTGGGGCCACCGGCCATTGGATGAGAAACAGCATCTAAGTTCATCAGACTTCAGGTAAAACGCGGGAATGCTCAGGCAAATCTCGTGGGGATCTCTGGCCCAGTTAGCGAGATCCAGAAGCAATCCCAAGGGGGTTGAAATCCAATTGTCATTAGAACGGAGCCAAAACCCTGAGGTCTCACCCCAGTCAGGGGTCTCGAGCAGATAAACTCATGGGATCGCAGTCTAAATTTTGGAGGCCCTGACCCACATCTCAAGAGATCTCAAGCCCTGCATGCGAGTTCCCAGACACACGTTTCGGCATATCCGTCCAAAACTCGGAAGAGATATGGATATGTCCTGAGATGTCAGGAATGATCAGAGAGATGGTGAGGCACCTGTCTCGTTGATCTTAGTGCGAATCTCGTGAGGAATCTCCGAATCTGGTGGAATCTCCCATCTGTTCGGCCACTCGCAGGACCCGAGGTTACCGGATCGTAGTCCGGACCTCCCCAGAACTCATCCAAATCTCTTGAGACCTCGGGCGCAGTCAGTGAGCTGCAGGGCATAGCTCGCCCCTTCTCAGTCCAAACCGAGGGGACCACATGCAATGTTCGAGTGCTGTCGGGCCCAGTCAGGGAGATTCGGGGTCAAATCTGGCGTCTCCTCCGTCCATGCGTCGGAGGAACGCACTCAATGCTCCTGGGATCTCGGGGAGCTCTATGGGACAAAGAGCGTCTGACTTCAGGGGAGCTCCATCCAAATCTCGGGACGGCTCATGCAAATCTGGTGTGATCCCATGCCCAGTCCTCGAGTTCCAGGGGGCAATGCTCACATGATCTCCATCCGAATTTCAGGAGGGGCCCTGCAGATCCAGAGCGCTCACATCAAGACATCAAGGCCCCGGTAACGAACCCGCGTGGTTTCAGGCCAAGTCTTGGGGGGAACAAACAGCAAGTCATGGCAGCACAGGCCCCCTCTGCAAGACCCGGGGGCAAACCTCTCATGGTTTTAGTCTGCATCTCGGGAGAGCGCCTCCAAACCGCAGGATACAACGGGGCCAGGCAGCGAGATGGAAAGACAAACCAAGTGGGATCGCAGCACACGTCTGGGGACACCTGGCCCCAATGGAACAAGATCTCGGGCCTTGTGGAGGTTATGGAGGTCGCTTGGCTCAGGATAGTCGTCCAAATCTCGGTAGAACTGCGCGAATGCCCTGAGGTCTCAGGAAACGTCAGCGAGACCCAGGGAGACACGCACATGATCTCCGTCGACATCGCCTTTGCAATCTCCCAACCTCGTGGGAGCTCTGGTGCGTTCCACTACAACCTGTGGCTACGTGCACCGTTTCGGATTTCAAATGTCGCCAGAGCTCCTCAAACCATCTTGAGACTTCGACCCCTTTCGGTGAGATCCGGGGGCGAATCTCAGCTGATCTCAGTCCAAATCTCGGGAGGTCTCCTCCCCAGCTTCAGGGTTCTCGGACAATTTCAGGGAGATTCACAGGCAAAACTCCCATGATCTCCGGTCGGATGCGCTGACTCCAACCCACGGGATCTCAGGCCAAGGCCTCTCTGTTAGACACAGGGTTCAACTTCACAAATCTCAGTCCAAATCTCGGGAGAAAGCCTCCAAACCTCGGTCGACCCCGGTCACCATCAGGGCGACCCAGGGCCCAACTCCTGAGCTCTCAATCACCTTTGCAGCAGAACCCACCCAATGCCCCTGAGTCCTCACGTCCGGACGGTGCGAACCAGGCTCCAAACCTGAGTGCTTTCGTGCGAACCTTGGAGAACAAACCCCATCTTGTCAAAGCTCGGGACCCCTCAGTGGCTTCCGAGGGCAATTCGCAGGGGACCTGAATCCAATTCTCAGGAGTGCTCGTCGACATCTCATGGGACCACAGGCCCAGGAAGCCAGATCCAGGGCCAAATCTCATGGGGCCGCAGTCCACACCTTGGAACACCGGATCCAAATCCTGTGAGAACTCAGGACCCGTCGGACTCTCCCAGGCAAACGTCTCCGTGTAGGTGTCCGAATCTCAGGACAACTGTGCCAAAGCCTCGAAATGTCAGGTGTACTCGCCGAGATCGAGGGGCACATGTCACGTGGTCTCCGTCTGAATGAGGCTCGCCACCTCCGACACTTGTGAGAACGCTGGTCCAATCCGTGAATGCCAGGAGCCAGTCTCGTGGGATCGGATTCCAAATCGAGCTGGAACTCGTCAAAATCTCTTTAGTGGTTTGTGCCCAAGTTATGGAATCCGGGTGATCTCAGCCAAAGTCCAGGAGAACTCATTCAAATGTCAAGAACCCCTGGCCCTGTCAGGGAGATTCACGGACATATGTCACGTGATCACAGCCCCAGGCTCGGAAGAACGCACTCAAATCTTGCGGGGCCACTGTCCGTTGCGTGAGAAACAGCATCTAAGTTCATCTGACTTTAGGCGTAACACGGGAACACACACGCAAATTCCGGGGGGACCTCTGGCCCAGTTAGCGAGATCCAGAAGCAATCCCCAGGGGGTTGAAATCCAATTGTCATTAGAACGAAACCAAATCCCTGAGGTCTCACCCCAGTAAGGGGTCTCAAGCAATTAAACTCATGGGATCGCAGTCTAAATTTTGGAGGCCCTGACCCACATCTCATGAGATCTCAGGCCCTGCCTGCGAGTTCCTGGAAACACGTGTCGGCATATCCGTCCAAATATCGGAAGAGCTATGGAAATGTCCTGAGATGTCAGGAATGATCAGAGAGATCGAGAGGCACCTGTCTCGTTGTTCTCAGGGCGAATCTCACGAGGAATCTCCGAATCTGGTGGAATCTCCGGTCCGTTCGGCCACTGGCAGGGCCCGAGGTCACCGGATCGTAGTCCAGACCTCCCCAGAACTCATCCAAATCTCTTGAGACCTCGGGCGCAGTCAGTGAGCGGCAGGGCAAAGCTCGCCCCTTCTCAGTCCAAACCTAGGGGACCACATGCAATGTTCGAGCACTGTCGGGCCCAGTCAGGGAGATTCGGGATCAAATATGGTGTCTCCTCCGTCCAAGCCTCGGAAGAACTCACTCAAAACTCCTGGGTTCTCGGGGAGCTCTGTGGGACAGAGAGCACCTGACTTCAGGGGAGCTCCGTCCAAATCTCGGGACGGCTCATGCAAATCTGCCGTGATCCCATACCCAGTCCTCGAGATCCAGGGGGCAATGCTCACGTGATTTCCATCCCAATTTCAGGAGGGGCCCTGAAGTTCCAGAGCGCTCAGGTCCGGATATCAAGGCCCGGGTTCCAACCCCGCGTGGTTTCAGGCCAAATCTTGGGGGGAACAAACCGCAAGTCATGGCAGCACAGGCCCCCTCTGCAGTACCGGGGGGCAAAATTCTCGTGCTTTTAGTCTGCATCTCGGAAGAGCGCCTCCAAACCGCAGGAGACCACGGAGCCAGGCAGCCAGATGGAAGGGCAAATCAAATGGCATCCCAGCCCACGTCTGGGACACCTGGCCCCCAGGGAACGAGGTCTCCGGCCTTGGGGAGGATAAGGAGGTCGCTTGGCTCAAGATAGCCGTCCAAATCTCGGTAGAACTGCGCGAATCCCCGGAGATCTCAGGAAAAGTCAGCGAGACCCAGGGACACAAGGCACGTGATCTCCGTCGGCATCGCGTTCGAGATCTCCCAACGACGTTGGAGCTCTGGCCCGTTCCTCTAAAACCTGTGGCCACGTGCGCCGTTTCTGAGTTCAAATGTCGACAGAGCTCCACAAACCCTCTTGAGACCTCGGCCCCTTTCCGTGAGATCCGGGGGCGAATCTCAGCTGCTCTCAGTCCAAATCTCGGGAGGTGTCCTCCCCAGCTTCAGGGTTCTCGGGGCTTTTCAGGGAGATTCACAGGCAAACCTCCCGTGATCTCCGGTCGGAGGCGCTGACTCCAATCCTTCGGGATCTCAGGCCAAGGCCTCTCTGTTAGACCGAGGGTTCAACTTCAGCATATCTCAGTCCAAATCTCGGGAGTACTCCTCCAAACCGCGGTCGATCCCAGTCACCTCAGGGAGACCCAGTGTCCAACTCCTGAGCTCTCAATCACCTTTGCGGCAGAACACATCCAATGCTCCTCAGTGCTCACGTCAGGACGGTGCGAACCAGGCTCCAAACCTGAGTGCTTTCGGGCGAACATTGGAGAACAACCCCCATCTCGTCAAACCTCAGGATGCCTCAGTGGCTTCCGCGGGCAATTCGCGGAGGACCTGAATCCCATTCTCAGCAGTGCTTGTCGACATCTCGTCGGACCTCAGGCCCTGGAAGCCAGATCCAGGGCCAAATTCCATGGGGCCACAGTCCAAACCTCGGAACACCGGATCCAAATCCCGTGAGAACACAGGCCTGATCGGCCACTCCCAGGCAAACATCTCGGTTAGGTGTCCGTATCTCAGGACAACTGTGCCAAAGTCTCGGAATGTCAGGTGTACTCGACGAGATCCAGGGGTACATGTCACGTGGTCTCCGTCTGAATGTGCCCCGCCACCTCCGACACTTGGGAGAGTGCTGGTCCAATCCGTGGATGCCAGGAGCCAGTCTCGTGGGATCTGATTCCAAATCGAGCCAGAACTCGTCAAAACCTCTTGAGTGTTTGTGCCCAAGTTAGGGGATCCCGATGCCACTCCGGGGTGATCTCGGCCGATGCCCAGGAGAACCCATCCAAATGTCAACAAACCCTGGCCCTGTCAGGGAGATTCACGGGCATATGTCACGTGATCACGGCCCCAGCCTCGGAAGAACGCACTCAAGTCTCCTGGGGCCACCGGCCACTGGATGAGAAACAGCATCTAAGTTCATCAGACTTCAGGTAAAACGCGGGAATGCTCAGGCAAATCTCGTGGGGATCTCTGGCCCAGTTAGCGAGATCCAGAAGCAATCCCAAGGGGGTTGAAATCCAATTGTCATTAGAACGGAGCCAAAACCCTGAGGTCTCACCCCAGTCAGGGGTCTCGAGCAGATAAACTCATGGGATCGCAGTCTAAATTTTGGAGGCCCTGACCCACATCTCAAGAGATCTCAAGCCCTGCATGCGAGTTCCCAGACACACGTTTCGGCATATCCGTCCAAACCTCGGAAGAGATATGGATATGTCCTGAGATGTCAGGAATGATCAGAGAGATGGTGAGGCACCTGTCTCGTTGATCTTAGTGCGAATCTCGTGAGGAATCTCCGAATCTGGTGGAATCTCCCATCTGTTCGGCCACTCGCAGGACCCGAGGTTACCGGATCGTAGTCCGGACCTCCCCAGAACTCATCCAAATCTCTTGAGACCTCGGGCGCAGTCAGTGAGCTGCAGGGCATAGCTCGCCCCTTCTCAGTCCAAACCGAGGGGACCACATGCAATGTTCGAGTGCTGTCGGGCCCAGTCAGGGAGATTCGGGGTCAAATCTGGCGTCTCCTCCGTCCATGCGTCGGAGGAACGCACTCAATGCTCCTGGGATCTCGGGGAGCTCTATGGGACAAAGAGCGTCTGACTTCAGGGGAGCTCCATCCAAATCTCGGGACGGCTCATGCAAATCTGGTGTGATCCCATGCCCAGTCCTCGAGTTCCAGGGGGCAATGCTCACATGATCTCCATCCCAATTTCAGGAGGGGCCCTGCAGATCCAGAGCGCTCACGTCAAGACATCAAGGCCCCGGTAACGAACCCGCGTGGTTTCAGGCCAAGTCTTGGGGGGAACAAACAGCAAGTCATGGCAGCACAGGCCCCCTCTGCAAGACCCGGGGGCAAACCTCTCATGGTTTTAGTCTGCATCTCGGGAGAGCGCCTCCAAACCGCAGGATACAACGGGGCCAGGCAGCGAGATGGAAAGACAAACCAAGTGGGATCCCAGCACACGTCTGGGGACACCTGGCCCCAATGGAACAAGATCTCGGGCCTTGTGGAGGTTATGGAGGTCGCTTGGCTCAGGATAGTCGTCCAAATCTCGGTAGAACTGCGCGAATGCCCTGAGGTCTCAGGAAACGTCAGCGAGACCCAGGGAGACACGCACATGATCTCCGTCGACATCGCGTTTGCAATCTCCCAACCTCGTGGGAGCTCTGGTGCGTTCCACTACAACCTGTGGCTACGTGCACCGTTTCGGATTTCAAATGTCGCCAGAGCTCCTCAAACCATCTTGAGACTTCGACCCCTTTCGGTGAGATCCGGGGGCGAATCTCAGCTGATCTCAGTCCAAATCTCGGGAGGTCTCCTCCCCAGCTTCAGGGTTCTCGGACAATTTCAGGGAGATTCACAGGCAAAACTCCCATGATCTCCGGTCGGATGCGCTGACTCCAACCCACGGGATCTCAGGCCAAGGCCTCTCTGTTAGACACAGGGTTCAACCTCACAAATCTCAGTCCAAATCTCGGGAGAAAGCCTCCAAACCTCGGTCGACCCCGGTCACCATCAGGGCGACCCAGGGCCCAACTCCTGAGCTCTCAATCACCTTTGCAGCAGAACCCACCCAATGCCCCTGAGTCCTCACGTCCGGACGGTGCGAACCAGGCTCCAAACCTGAGTGCTTTCGTGCGAACCTTGGAGAACAAACCCCATCTTGTCAAAGCTCGGGACCCCTCAGTGGCTTCCGAGGGCAATTCGCAGGGGACCTGAATCCAATTCTCAGGAGTGCTCGTCGACATCTCATGGGACCACAGGCCCAGGAAGCCAGATCCAGGGCCAAATCTCATGGGGCCGCAGTCCACACCTCGGAACACCGGATCCAAATCCTGTGAGAACTCAGGACCCGTCGGACTCTCCCAGGCAAACGTCTCCGTGTAGGTGTCCGAATCTCAGGACAACTGTGCCAAAGCCTCGAAATGTCAGGTGTACTCGCCGAGATCGAGGGGCACATGTCACGTGGTCTCCGTCTGAATGAGGCTCGCCACCTCCGACACTTGTGAGAACGCTGGTCCAATCCGTGAATGCCAGGAGCCAGTCTCGTGGGATCGGATTCCAAATCGAGCTGGAACTCGTCAAAATCTCTTTAGTGGTTTGTGCCCAAGTTATGGAATCCGGGTGATCTCAGCCAAAGTCCAGGAGAACTCATTCAAATGTCAAGAACCCCTGGCCCTGTCAGGGAGATTCACGGACATATGTCACGTGATCACAGCCCCAGGCTCGGAAGAACGCACTCAAATCTTGCGGGGCCACTGTCCGTTGCGTGAGAAACAGCATCTAAGTTCATCTGACTTTAGGCGTAACACGGGAACACACACGCAAATTCCGGGGGGACCTCTGGCCCAGTTAGCGAGATCCAGAAGCAATCCCCAGGGGGTTGAAATCCAATTGTCATTAGAACGAAACCAAATCCCTGAGGTCTCACCCCAGTCAGGGGTCTCAAGCAATTAAACTCATGGGATCGCAGTCTAAATTTTGGAGGCCCTGACCCACATCTCATGAGATCTCAGGCCCTGCCTGCGAGTTCCTGGAAACACGTGTCGGCATATCCGTCCAAATATCGGAAGAGCTATGGAAATGTCCTGAGATGTCAGGAATGATCAGAGAGATCGAGAGGCACCTGTCTCGTTGTTCTCAGGGCGAATCTCACGAGGAATCTCCGAATCTGGTGGAATCTCCGGTCCGTTCGGCCACTGGCAGGGCCCGAGGTCACCGGATCGTAGTCCAGACCTCCCCAGAACTCATCCAAATCTCTTGAGACCTCGGGCGCAGTCAGTGAGCGGCAGGGCAAAGCTCGCCCCTTCTCAGTCCAAACCTAGGGGACCACATGCAATGTTCGAGCACTGTCGGGCCCAGTCAGGGAGATTCGGGATCAAATATGGTGTCTCCTCCGTCCAAGCCTCGGAAGAACTCACTCAAAACTCCTGGGATCTCGGGGAGCTCTGTGGGACAGAGAGCACCTGACTTCAGGGGAGCTCCGTCCAAATCTCGGGACGGCTCATGCAAATCTGCCGTGATCCCATACCCAGTCCTCGAGATCCAGGGGGCAATGCTCACGTGATTTCCATCCCAATTTCAGGAGGGGCCCTGAAGTTCCAGAGCGCTCAGGTCCGGATATCAAGGCCCGGGTTCCAACCCCGCGTGGTTTCAGGCCAAATCTTGGGGGGACCAAACCGCAAGTCATGGCAGCACAGGCCCCCTCTGCAGTACCGGGGGGCAAAATTCTCGTGCTTTTAGTCTGCATCTCGGAAGAGCGCCTCCAAACCGCAGGAGACCACGGAGCCAGGCAGCCAGATGGAAGGGCAAATCAAATGGCATCCCAGCCCACGTCTGGGGACACCTGGCCCCCAGGGAACGAGGTCTCCGGCCTTGGGGAGGATAAGGAGGTCGCTTGGCTCAAGATAGCCGTCCAAATCTCGGTAGAACTGCGCGAATCCCCGGAGATCTCAGGAAAAGTCAGCGAGACCCAGGGACACACGGCACGTGATCTCCGTCGGCATCGCGTTCGAGATCTCCCAACGACGTTGGAGCTCTGGCCCGTTCCTCTAAAACCTGTGGCCACGTGCGCCGTTTCTGAGTTCAAATGTCGACAGAGCTCCACAAACCCTCTTGAGACCTCGGCCCCTTTCCGTGAGATCCGGGGGCGAATCCCAGCTGCTCTCAGTCCAAATCTCGGGAGGTGTCCTCCCCAGCTTCAGGGTTCTCGGGGCTTTTCAGGGAGATTCACAGGCAAACCTCCCGTGATCTCCGGTCGGAGGCGCTGACTCCAATCCTTCGGGATCTCAGGACAAGGCCTCTCTGTTAGACCGAGGGTTCAACTTCAGCATATCTCAGTCCAAATCTCGGGAGTACTCCTCCAAACCGCGGTCGATCCCAGTCACCTCAGGGAGACCCAGTGTCCAACTCCTGAGCTCTCAATCACCTTTGCGGCAGAACTCATCCAATGCTCCTGAGTGCTCACGTCCGGACGGTGCGAACCAGGCTCCAAACCTGAGTGCTTTCGGGCGAACCTTGGAGAACAAACCCCATCTCGTCAAACCTCAGGATGCCTCAGTGGCTTCCGCGGGCAATTCGCGGAGGACCTGAATCCCATTCTCAGCAGTGCTTGTCGACATCTCGTCGGACCTCAGGCCCTGGAAGCCAGATCCAGGGCCAAATTCCATGGGGCCACAGTCCAAACCTCGGAACACCGGATCCAAATCCCGTGAGAACTCAGGCCTGATCGGCCACTCCCAGGCAAACATCTCGGTTAGGTGTCCGTATCTCAGGACAACTGTGCCAAAGTCTCGGAATGTCAGGTGTACTCGACGAGATCCAGGGGTACATGTCACGTGGTCTCCGTCTGAATGTGCCCCGCCACCTCCGACACTTGGGAGAGTGCTGGTCCAATCCGTGGATGCCAGGAGCCAGTCTCGTGGGATCTGATTCCAAATCGAGCCAGAACTCGTCAAAACCTCTTGAGTGTTTGTGCCCAAGTTAGGGGATCCCGATGCCACTCCGGGGTGATCTCGGCCGATGCCCAGGAGAACCCATCCAAATGTCAACAAACCCTGGCCCTGTCAGGGAGATTCACGGGCATATGTCACGTGATCACGGCCCCAGCCTCGGAAGAACGCACTCAAGTCTCCTGGGGCCACCGGCCATTGGATGAGAAACAGCATCTAAGTTCATCAGACTTCAGGTAAAACGCGGGAATGCTCAGGCAAATCTCGTGGGGATCTCTGGCCCAGTTAGCGAGATCCAGAAGCAATCCCAAGGGGGTTGAAATCCAATTGTCATTAGAACGGAGCCAAAACCCTGAGGTCTCACCCCAGTCAGGGGTCTCGAGCAGATAAACTCATGGGATCGCAGTCTAAATTTTGGAGGCCCTGACCCACATCTCAAGAGATCTCAAGCCCTGCATGCGAGTTCCCAGACACACGTTTCGGCATATCCGTCCAAAACTCGGAAGAGATATGGATATGTCCTGAGATGTCAGGAATGATCAGAGAGATGGTGAGGCACCTGTCTCGTTGATCTTAGTGCGAATCTCGTGAGGAATCTCCGAATCTGGTGGAATCTCCCATCTGTTCGGCCACTCGCAGGACCCGAGGTTACCGGATCGTAGTCCGGACCTCCCCAGAACTCATCCAAATCTCTTGAGACCTCGGGCGCAGTCAGTGAGCTGCAGGGCATAGCTCGCCCCTTCTCAGTCCAAACCGAGGGGACCACATGCAATGTTCGAGTGCTGTCGGGCCCAGTCAGGGAGATTCGGGGTCAAATCTGGCGTCTCCTCCGTCCATGCGTCGGAGGAACGCACTCAATGCTCCTGGGATCTCGGGGAGCTCTATGGGACAAAGAGCGTCTGACTTCAGGGGAGCTCCATCCAAATCTCGGGACGGCTCATGCAAATCTGGTGTGATCCCATGCCCAGTCCTCGAGTTCCAGGGGGCAATGCTCACATGATCTCCATCCCAATTTCAGGAGGGGCCCTGCAGATCCAGAGCGCTCACGTCAAGACATCAAGGCCCCGGTAACGAACCCGCGTGGTTTCAGGCCAAGTCTTGGGGGGAACAAACAGCAAGTCATGGCAGCACAGGCCCCCTCTGCAAGACCCGGGGGCAAACCTCTCATGGTTTTAGTCTGCATCTCGGGAGAGCGCCTCCAAACCGCAGGATACAACGGGGCCAGGCAGCGAGATGGAAAGACAAACCAAGTGGGATCGCAGCACACGTCTGGGGACACCTGGCCCCAATGGAACAAGATCTCGGGCCTTGTGGAGGTTATGGAGGTCGCTTGGCTCAGGATAGTCGTCCAAATCTCGGTAGAACTGCGCGAATGCCCTGAGGTCTCAGGAAACGTCAGCGAGACCCAGGGAGACACGCACATGATCTCCGTCGACATCGCGTTTGCAATCTCCCAACCTCGTGGGAGCTCTGGTGCGTTCCACTACAACCTGTGGCTACGTGCACCGTTTCGGATTTCAAATGTCGCCAGAGCTCCTCAAACCACCTTGAGACTTCGACCCCTTTCGGTGAGATCCGGGGGCGAATCTCAGCTGATCTCAGTCCAAATCTCGGGAGGTCTCCTCCCCAGCTTCAGGGTTCTCGGACAATTTCAGGGAGATTCACAGGCAAAACTCCCATGATCTCCGGTCGGATGCGCTGACTCCAACCCACGGGATCTCAGGCCAAGGCCTCTCTGTTAGACACAGGGTTCAACTTCACAAATCTCAGTCCAAATCTCGGGAGAAAGCCTCCAAACCTCGGTCGACCCCGGTCACCATCAGGGCGACCCAGGGCCCAACTCCTGAGCTCTCAATCACCTTTGCAGCAGAACCCACCCAATGCCCCTGAGTCCTCACGTCCGGACGGTGCGAACCAGGCTCCAAACCTGAGTACTTTCGTGCGAACCTTGGAGAACAAACCCCATCTTGTCAAAGCTCGGGACCCCTCAGTGGCTTCCGAGGGCAATTCGCAGGGGACCTGAATCCAATTCTCAGGAGTGCTCGTCGACATCTCATGGGACCACAGGCCCAGGAAGCCAGATCCAGGGCCAAATCTCATGGGGCCGCAGTCCACACCTCGGAACACCGGATCCAAATCCTGTGAGAACTCAGGACCCGTCGGACTCTCCCAGGCAAACGTCTCCGTGTAGGTGTCCGAATCTCAGGACAACTGTGCCAAAGCCTCGAAATGTCAGGTGTACTCGCCGAGATCGAGGGGCACATGTCACGTGGTCTCCGTCTGAATGAGGCTCGCCACCTCTGACACTTGTGAGAACGCTGGTCCAATCCGTGAATGCCAGGAGCCAGTCTCGTAGGATCGGATTCCAAATCGAGCTGGAACTCGTCAAAATCTCTTTAGTGGTTTGTGCCCAAGTTATGGAATCCGGGTGATCTCAGCCAAAGTCCAGGAGAACTCATTCAAATGTCAAGAACCCCTGGCCCTGTCAGGGAGATTCACGGACATATGTCACGTGATCACAGCCCCAGGCTCGGAAGAACGCACTCAAATCTTGCGGGGCCACTGTCCGTTGCGTGAAAAAAACAGCATCTAAGTTCATCTGACTTTAGGCGTAACACGGGAACACACACGCAAATTCCGGGGGGACCTCTGGCCCAGTTAGCGAGATCCAGAAGCAATCCCCAGGGGGTTGAAATCCAATTGTCATTAGAACGAAACCAAATCCCTGAGGTCTCACCCCAGTCAGGGGTCTCAAGCAATTAAACTCATGGGATCGCAGTCTAAATTTTGGAGGCCCTGACCCACATCTCATGAGATCTCAGGCCCTGCCTGCGAGTTCCTGGAAACACGTGTCGGCATATCCGTCCAAATATCGGAAGAGCTATGGAAATGTCCTGAGATGTCAGGAATGATCAGAGAGATCGAGAGGCACCTGTCTCGTTGTTCTCAGGGCGAATCTCACGAGGAATCTCCGAATCTGGTGGAATCTCCGGTCCGTTCGGCCACTGGCAGGGCCCGAGGTCACCGGATCGTAGTCCAGACCTCCCCAGAACTCATCCAAATCTCTTGAGACCTCGGGCGCATTCAGTGAGCGGCAGGGCAAAGCTCGCCCCTTCTCAGTCCAAACCTAGGGGACCACATGCAATGTTCGAGCACTGTCGGGCCCAGTCAGGGAGATTCGGGATCAAATATGGTGTCTCCTCCGTCCAAGCCTCGGAAGAACTCACTCAAAACTCCTGGGATCTCGGGGAGCTCTGTGGGACAGAGAGCACCTGACTTCAGGGGAGCTCCGTCCAAATCTCGGGACGGCTCATGCAAATCTGCCGTGATCCCATACCCAGTCCTCGAGATCCAGGGGGCAATGCTCACGTGATTTCCATCCCAATTTCAGGAGGGGCCCTGAAGTTCCAGAGCGCTCAGGTCCGGATATCAAGGCCCGGGTTCCAACCCCGCGTGGTTTCAGGCCAAATCTTGGGGGGAACAAACCGCAAGTCATGGCAGCACAGGCCCCCTCTGCAGTACCGGGGGGCAAAATTCTCGTGCTTTTAGTCTGCATCTCGGAAGAGCGCCTCCAAAGCGCAGGAGACCACGGAGCCAGGCAGCCAGATGGAAGGGCAAATCAAATGGGATCCCAGCCCACGTCTGGGGACACCTGGCCCCCAGGGAACGAGGTCTCCGGCCTTGGGGAGGATAAGGAGGTCGCTTGGCTCAAGATAGCCGTCCAAATCTCGGTAGAACTGCGCGAATCCCCGGAGATCTCAGGAAAAGTCAGCGAGACCCAGGGACACACGGCACGTGATCTCCGTCGGCATCGCGTTCGAGATCTCCCAACGACGTTGGAGCTCTGGCCCGTTCCTCTAAAACCTGTGGCCACGTGCGCCGTTTCTGAGTTCAAATGTCGACAGAGCTCCACAAACCCTCTTGAGACCTCGGCCCCTTTCCGTGAGATCCGGGGGCGAATCTCAGCTGCTCTCAGTCCAAATCTCGGGAGGTGTCCTCCCCAGCTTCAGGGTTCTCGGGGCTTTTCAGGGAGATTCACAGGCAAACCTCCCGTGATCTCCGGTCGGAGGCGCTGACTCCAATCCTTCGGGATCTCAGGCCAAGGCCTCTCTGTTGGACCGAGGGTTCAACTTCAGCATATCTCAGTCCAAATCTCGGGAGTACTCCTCCAAACCGCGGTCGATCCCAGTCACCTCAGGGAGACCCAGTGTCCAACTCCTGAGCTCTCAATCACCTTTGCGGCAGAACTCATCCAATGCTCCTGAGTGCTCACGTCCGGACGGTGCGAACCAGGCTCCAAACCTGAGTGCTTTCGGGCGAACCTTGGAGAACAAACCCCATCTCGTCAAACCTCAGGATGCCTCAGTGGCTTCCGCGGGCAATTCGCGGAGGACCTGAATCCCATTCTCAGCAGTGCTTGTCGACATCTCGTCGGACCTCAGGCCCTGGAAGCCAGATCCAGGGCCAAATTCCATGGGGCCACAGTCCAAACCTCAGAACACCGGATCCAAATCCCGTGAGAACTCAGGCCTGATCGGCCACTCCCAGGCAAACATCTCGGTTAGGTGTCCGTATCTCAGGACAACTGTGCCAAAGTCTCGGAATGTCAGGTGTACTCGACGAGATCCAGGGGTACATGTCACGTGGTCTCCGTCTGAATGTGCCCCGCCACCTCCGACACTTGGGAGAGTGCTGGTCCAATCCGTGGATGCCAGGAGCCAGTCTCGTGGGATCTGATTCCAAATCGAGCCAGAACTCGTCAAAACCTCTTGAGTGTTTGTGCCCAAGTTAGGGGATCCCGATGCCACTCCGGGGTGATCTCGGCCGATGCCCAGGAGAACCCATCCAAATGTCAACAAACCCTGGCCCTGTCAGGGAGATTCACGGGCATATGTCACGTGATCACGGCCCCAGCCTCGGAAGAACGCACTCAAGTCTCCTGGGGCCACCGGCCATTGGATGAGAAACAGCATCTAAGTTCATCAGACTTCAGGTAAAACGCGGGAATGCTCAGGCAAATCTCGTGGGGACCTCTGGCCCAGTTAGCGAGATCCAGAAGCAATCCCAAGGGGGTTGAAATCCAATTGTCATTAGAACGGAGCCAAAACCCTGAGGTCTCACCCCAGTCAGGGGTCTCGAGCAGATAAACTCATGGGATCGCAGTCTAAATTTTGGAGGCCCTGACCCACATCTCAAGAGATCTCAAGCCCTGCATGCGAGTTCCCAGACACACGTTTCGGCATATCCGTCCAAAACTCGGAAGAGATATGGATATGTCCTGAGATGTCAGGAATGATCAGAGAGATGGTGAGGCACCTGTCTCGTTGATCTTAGTGCGAATCTCGTGAGGAATCTCCGAATCTGGTGGAATCTCCCATCTGTTCGGCCACTCGCAGGACCCGAGGTTACCGGATCGTAGTCCGGACCTCCCCAGAACTCATCCAAATCTCTTGAGACCTCGGGCGCAGTCAGTGAGCTGCAGGGCATAGCTCGCCCCTTCTCAGTCCAAACCGAGGGGACCACATGCAATGTTCGAGTGCTGTCGGGCCCAGTCAGGGAGATTCGGGGTCAAATCTGGCGTCTCCTCCGTCCATGCGTCGGAGGAACGCACTCAATGCTCCTGGGATCTCGGGGAGCTCTATGGGACAAAGAGCGTCTGACTTCAGGGGAGCTCCATCCAAATCTCGGGACGGCTCATGCAAATCTGGTGTGATCCCATGCCCAGTCCTCGAGTTCCAGGGGGCAATGCTCACATGATCTCCATCCCAATTTCAGGAGGGGCCCTGCAGATCCAGAGCGCTCACATCAAGACATCAAGGCCCCGGTAACGATCCCGCGTGGTTTCAGGCCAAGTCTTGGGGGGAACAAACAGCAAGTCATGGCAGCACAGGCCCCCTCTGCAAGACCCGGGGGCAAACCTCTCATGGTTTTAGTCTGCATCTCGGGAGAGCGCCTCCAAACCGCAGGATACAACGGGGCCAGGCAGCGAGATGGAAAGACAAACCAAGTGGGATCCCAGCACACATCTGGGGACACCTGGCCCCAATGGAACAAGATCTCGGGCCTTGTGGAGGTTATGGAGGTCGCTTGGCTCAGGATAGTCGTCCAAATCTCGGTAGAACTGCGCGAATGCCCTGAGGTCTCAGGAAACGTCAGCGAGACCCAGGGAGACACGCACATGATCTCCGTCGACATCGCGTTTGCAATCTCCCAACCTCGTGGGAGCTCTGGTGCGTTCCACTACAACCTGTGGCTACGTGCACCGTTTCGGATTTCAAATGTCGCCAGAGCTCCTCAAACCATCTTGAGACTTCGACCCCTTTCGGTGAGATCCGGGGGCGAATCTCAGCTGATCTCAGTCCAAATCTCGGGAGGTCTCCTCCCCAGCTTCAGGGTTCTCGGACAATTTCAGGGAGATTCACAGGCAAAACTCCCATGATCTCCGGTCGGATGCGCTGACTCCAACCCACGGGATCTCAGGCCAAGGCCTCTCTGTTAGACACAGGGTTCAACTTCACAAATCTCAGTCCAAATCTCGGGAGAAAGCCTCCAAACCTCGGTCGACCCCGGTCACCATCAGGGCGACCCAGGGCCCAACTCCTGAGCTCTCAATCACCTTTGCAGCAGAACCCACCCAATGCCCCTGAGTCCTCACGTCCGGACGGTGCGAACCAGGCTCCAAACCTGAGTGCTTTCGTGCGAACCTTGGAGAACAAACCCCATCTTGTCAAAGCTCGGGACCCCTCAGTGGCTTCCGAGGGCAATTCGCAGGGGACCTGAATCCAATTCTCAGGAGTGCTCGTCGACATCTCATGGGACCACAGGCCCAGGAAGCCAGATCCAGGGCCAAATCTCATGGGGCCGCAGTCCACACCTCGGAACACCGGATCCAAATCCTGTGAGAACTCAGGACCCGTCGGACTCTCCCAGGCAAACGTCTCCGTGTAGGTGTCCGAATCTCAGGACAACTGTGCCAAAGCCTCGAAATGTCAGGTGTACTCGCCGAGATCGAGGGGCACATGTCACGTGGTCTCCGTCTGAATGAGGCTCGCCACCTCCGACACTTGTGAGAACGCTGGTCCAATCCGTGAATGCCAGGAGCCAGTCTCGTGGGATCGGATTCCAAATCGAGCTGGAACTCGTCAAAATCTCTTTAGTGGTTTGTGCCCAAGTTATGGAATCCGGGTGATCTCAGCCAAAGTCCAGGAGAACTCATTCAAATGTCAAGAACCCCTGGCCCTGTCAGGGAGATTCACGGACATATGTCACGTGATCACAGCCCCAGGCTCGGAAGAACGCACTCAAATCTTGCGGGGCCACTGTCCGTTGCGTGAGAAACAGCATCTAAGTTCATCTGACTTTAGGCGTAACACGGGAACCCACACGCAAATTCCGGGGGGACCTCTGGCCCAGTTAGCGAGATCCAGAAGCAATCCCCAGGGGGTTGAAATCCAATTGTCATTAGAACGAAACCAAATCCCTGAGGTCTCACCCCAGTCAGGGGTCTCAAGCAATTAAACTCATGGGATCGCAGTCTAAATTTTGGAGGCCCTGACCCACATCTCATGAGATCTCAGGCCCTGCCTGCGAGTTCCTGGAAACACGTGTCGGCATATCCGTCCAAATATCGGAAGAGCTATGGAAATGTCCTGAGATGTCAGGAATGATCAGAGAGATCGAGAGGCACCTGTCTCGTTGTTCTCAGGGCGAATCTCACGAGGAATCTCCGAATCTGGTGGAATCTCCGGTCCGTTCGGCCACTGGCAGGGCCCGAGGTCACCGGATCGTAGTCCAGACCTCCCCAGAACTCATCCAAATCTCTTGAGACCTCGGGCGCAGTCAGTGAGCGGCAGGGCAAAGCTCGCCCCTTCTCAGTCCAAACCTAGGGGACCACATGCAATGTTCGAGCACTGTCGGGCCCAGTCAGGGAGATTCGGGATCAAATATGGTGTCTCCTCCGTCCAAGCCTCGGAAGAACTCACTCAAAACTCCTGGGATCTCGGGGAGCTCTGTGGGACAGAGAGCACCTGACTTCAGGGGAGCTCCGTCCAAATCTCGGGACGGCTCATGCAAATCTGCCGTGATCCCATACCCAGTCCTCGAGATCCAGGGGGCAATGCTCACGTGATTTCCATCCCAATTTCAGGAGGGGCCCTGAAGTTCCAGAGCGCTCAGGTCCGGATATCAAGGCCCGGGTTCCAACCCCGCGTGGTTTCAGGCCAAATCTTGGGGGGAACAAACCGCAAGTCATGGCAGCACAGGCCCCCTCTGCAGTACCGGGGGGCAAAATTCTCGTGCTTTTAGTCTGCATCTCGGAAGAGCGCCTCCAAACCGCAGGAGACCACGGAGCCAGGCAGCCAGATGGAAGGGCAAATCAAATGGCATCCCAGCCCACGTCTGGGACACCTGGCCCCCAGGGAACGAGGTCTCCGGACTTGGGGAGGATAAGGAGGTCGCTTGGCTCAAGATAGCCGTCCAAATCTCGGTAGAACTGCGCGAATCCCCGGAGATCTCAGGAAAAGTCAGCGAGACCCAGGGACACAAGGCACGTGATCTCCGTCGGCATCGCGTTCGAGATCTCCCAACGACGTTGGAGCTCTGGCCCGTTCCTCTAAAACCTGTGGCCACGTGCGCCGTTTCTGAGTTCAAATGTCGACAGAGCTCCACAAACCCTCTTGAGACCTCGGCCCCTTTCCGTGAGATCCGGGGGCGAATCTCAGCTGCTCTCAGTCCAAATCTCGGGAGGTGTCCTCCCCAGCTTCAGGGTTCTCGGGGCTTTTCAGGGAGATTCACAGGCAAACCTCCCGTGATCTCCGGTCGGAGGCGCTGACTCCAATCCTTCGGGATCTCAGGCCAAGGCCTCTCTGTTAGACCGAGGGTTCAACTTCAGCATATCTCAGTCCAAATCTCGGGAGTACTCCTCCAAACCGCGGTCGATCCCAGTCACCTCAGGGAGACCCAGTGTCCAACTCCTGAGCTCTCAATCACCTTTGCGGCAGAACACATCCAATGCTCCTGAGTGCTCACGTCAGGACGGTGCGAACCAGGCTCCAAACCTGAGTGCTTTCGGGCGAACATTGGAGAACAACCCCCATCTCGTCAAACCTCAGGATGCCTCAGTGGCTTCCGCGGGCAATTCGCGGAGGACCTGAATCCCATTCTCAGCAGTGCTTGTCGACATCTCGTCGGACCTCAGGCCCTGGAAGCCAGATCCAGGGCCAAATTCCATGGGGCCACAGTCCAAACCTCGGAACACCGGATCCAAATCCCGTGAGAACACAGGCCTGATCGGCCACTCCCAGGCAAACATCTCGGTTAGGTGTCCGTATCTCAGGACAACTGTGCCAAAGTCTCGGAATGTCAGGTGTACTCGACGAGATCCAGGGGTACATGTCACGTGGTCTCCGTCTGAATGTGCCCCGCCACCTCCGACACTTGGGAGAGTGCTGGTCCAATCCGTGGATGCCAGGAGCCAGTCTCGTGGGATCTGATTCCAAATCGAGCCAGAACTCGTCAAAACCTCTTGAGTGTTTGTGCCCAAGTTAGGGGATCCCGATGCCACTCCGGGGTGATCTCGGCCGATGCCCAGGAGAACCCATCCAAATGTCAACAAACCCTGGCCCTGTCAGGGAGATTCACGGGCATATGTCACGTGATCACGGCCCCAGCCTCGGAAGAACGCACTCAAGTCTCCTGGGGCCACCGGCCACTGGATGAGAAACAGCATCTAAGTTCATCAGACTTCAGGTAAAACGCGGGAATGCTCAGGCAAATCTCGTGGGGATCTCTGGCCCAGTTAGCGAGATCCAGAAGCAATCCCAAGGGGGTTGAAATCCAATTGTCATTAGAACGGAGCCAAAACCCTGAGGTCTCACCCCAGTCAGGGGTCTCGAGCAGATAAACTCATGGGATCGCAGTCTAAATTTTGGAGGCCCTGACCCACATCTCAAGAGATCTCAAGCCCTGCATGCGAGTTCCCAGACACACGTTTCGGCATATCCGTCCAAACCTCGGAAGAGATATGGATATGTCCTGAGATGTCAGGAATGATCAGAGAGATGGTGAGGCACCTGTCTCGTTGATCTTAGTGCGAATCTCGTGAGGAATCTCCGAATCTGGTGGAATCTCCCATCTGTTCGGCCACTCGCAGGACCCGAGGTTACCGGATCGTAGTCCGGACCTCCCCAGAACTCATGCAAATCTCTTGAGACCTCGGGCGCAGTCAGTGAGCTGCAGGGCATAGCTCGCCCCTTCTCAGTCCAAACCGAGGGGACCACATGCAATGTTCGAGTGCTGTCGGGCCCAGTCAGGGAGATTCGGGGTCAAATCTGGCGTCTCCTCCGTCCATGCGTCGGAGGAACGCACTCAATGCTCCTGGGATCTCGGGGAGCTCTATGGGACAAAGAGCGTCTGACTTCAGGGGAGCTCCATCCAAATCTCGGGACGGCTCATGCAAATCTGGTGTGATCCCATGCCCAGTCCTCGAGTTCCAGGGGGCAATGCTCACATGATCTCCATCCCAATTTCAGGAGGGGCCCTGCAGATCCAGAGCGCTCACGTCAAGACATCAAGGCCCCGGTAACGAACCCGCGTGGTTTCAGGCCAAGTCTTGGGGGGAACAAACAGCAAGTCATGGCAGCACAGGCCCCCTCTGCAAGACCCGGGGGCAAACCTCTCATGGTTTTAGTCTGCATCTCGGGAGAGCGCCTCGAAACCGCAGGATACAACGGGGCCAGGCAGCGAGATGGAAAGACAAACCAAGTGGGATCCCAGCACACGTCTGGGGACACCTGGCCCCAATGGAACAAGATCTCGGGCCTTGTGGAGGTTATGGAGGTCGCTTGGCTCAGGATAGTCGTCCAAATCTCGGTAGAACTGCGCGAATGCCCTGAGGTCTCAGGAAACGTCAGCGAGACCCAGGGAGACACGCACATGATCTCCGTCGACATCGCGTTTGCAATCTCCCAACCTCGTGGGAGCTCTGGTGCGTTCCACTACAACCTGTGGCTACGTGCACCGTTTCGGATTTCAAATGTCGCCAGAGCTCCTCAAACCATCTTGAGACTTCGACCCCTTTCGGTGAGATCCGGGGGCGAATCTCAGCTGATCTCAGTCCAAATCTCGGGAGGTCTCCTCCCCAGCTTCAGGGTTCTCGGACAATTTCAGGGAGATTCACAGGCAAAACTCCCATGATCTCCGGTCGGATGCGCTGACTCCAACCCACGGGATCTCAGGCCAAGGCCTCTCTGTTAGACACAGGGTTCAACTTCACAAATCTCAGTTCAAATCTCGGGAGAAAGCCTCCAAACCTCGGTCGACCCCGGTCACCATCAGGGCGACCCAGGGCCCAACTCCTGAGCTCTCAATCACCTTTGCAGCAGAACCCACCCAATGCTCCTGAGTCCTCACGTCCGGACGGTGCGAACCAGGCTCCAAACCTGAGTGCTTTCGTGCGAACCTTGGAGAACAAACCCCATCTTGTCAAAGCTCGGGACCCCTCAGTGGCTTCCGAGGGCAATTCGCAGGGGACCTGAATCCAATTCTCAGGAGTGCTCGTCGACATCTCATGGGACCACAGGCCCAGGAAGCCAGATCCAGGGCCAAATCTCATGGGGCCGCAGTCCACACCTCGGAACACCGGATCCAAATCCTGTGAGAACTCAGGACCCGTCGGACACTCCCAGGCAAACGTCTCCGTGTAGGTGTCCGAATCTCAGGACAACTGTGCCAAAGCCTCGAAATGTCAGGTGTACTCGCCGAGATCGAGGGGCACATGTCACGTGGTCTCCGTCTGAATGAGGCTCGCCACCTCCGACACTTGTGAGAACGCTGGTCCAATCCGTGAATGCCAGGAGCCAGTCTCGTGGGATCGGATTCCAAATCGAGCTGGAACTCGTCAAAATCTCTTTAGTGGTTTGTGCCCAAGTTATGGAATCCGGGTGATCTCAGCCAAAGTCCAGGAGAACTCATTCAAATGTCAAGAACCCCTGGCCCTGTCAGGGAGATTCACGGACATATGTCACGTGATCACAGCCCCAGGCTCGGAAGAACGCACTCAAATCTTGCGGGGCCACTGTCCGTTGCGTGAGAAACAGCATCTAAGTTCATCTGACTTTAGGCGTAACACGGGAACACACACGCAAATTCCGGGGGGACCTCTGGCCCAGTTAGCGAGATCCAGAAGCAATCCCCAGGGGGTTGAAATCCAATTGTCATTAGAACGAAACCAAATCCCTGAGGTCTCACCCCAGTCAGGGGTCTCAAGCAATTAAACTCATGGGATCGCAGTCTAAATTTTGGAGGCCCTGACCCACATCTCATGAGATCTCAGGCCCTGCCTGCGAGTTCCTGGAAACACGTGTCGGCATATCCGTCCAAATATCGGAAGAGCTATGGAAATGTCCTGAGATGTCAGGAATGATCAGAGAGATCGAGAGGCACCTGTCTCGTTGTTCTCAGGGCGAATCTCACGAGGAATCTCCGAATCTGGTGGAATCTCCGGTCCGTTCGGCCACTGGCAGGGCCCGAGGTCACCGGATCGTAGTCCAGACCTCCCCAGAACTCATCCAAATCTCTTGAGACCTCGGGCGCAGTCAGTGAGCGGCAGGGCAAAGCTCGCCCCTTCTCAGTCCAAACCTAGGGGACCACATGCAATGTTCGAGCACTGTCGGGCCCAGTCAGGGAGATTCGGGATCAAATATGGTGTCTCCTCCGTCCAAGCCTCGGAAGAACTCACTCAAAACTCCTGGGATCTCGGGGAGCTCTGTGGGACAGAGAGCACCTGACTTCAGGGGAGCTCCGTCCAAATCTCGGGACGGCTCATGCAAATCTGCCGTGATCCCATACCCAGTCCTCGAGATCCAGGGGGCAATGCTCACGTGATTTCCATCCCAATTTCAGGAGGGGCCCTGAAGTTCCAGAGCGCTCAGGTCCGGATATCAAGGCCCGGGTTCCAACCCCGCGTGGTTTCAGGCCAAATCTTGGGGGGAACAAACCGCAAGTCATGGCAGCACAGGCCCCCTCTGCAGTACCGGGGGGCAAAATTCTCGTGCTTTTAGTCTGCATCTCGGAAGAGCGCCTCCAAACCGCAGGAGACCACGGAGCCAGGCAGCCAGATGGAAGGGCAAATCAAATGGCATCCCAGCCCACGTCTGGGACACCTGGCCCCCAGGGAACGAGGTCTCCGGCCTTGGGGAGGATAAGGAGGTCGCTTGGCTCAAGATAGCCGTCCAAATCTCGGTAGAACTGCGCGAATCCCCGGAGATCTCAGGAAAAGTCAGCGAGACCCAGGGACACAAGGCACGTGATCTCCGTCGGCATCGCGTTCGAGATCTCCCAACGACGTTGGAGCTCTGGCCCGTTCCTCTAAAACCTGTGGCCACGTGCGCCGTTTCTGAGTTCAAATGTCGACAGAGCTCCACAAACCCTCTTGAGACCTCGGCCCCTTTCCGTGAGATCCGGGGGCGAATCTCAGCTGCTCTCAGTCCAAATCTCGGGAGGTGTCCTCCCCAGCTTCAGGGTTCTCGGGGCTTTTCAGGGAGATTCACAGGCAAACCTCCCGTGATCTCCGGTCGGAGGCGCTGACTCCAATCCTTCGGGATCTCAGGCCAAGGCCTCTCTGTTAGACCGAGGGTTCAACTTCAGCATATCTCAGTCCAAATCTCGGGAGTACTCCTCCAAACCGCGGTCGATCCCAGTCACCTCAGGGAGACCCAGTGTCCAACTCCTGAGCTCTCAATCACCTTTGCGGCAGAACACATCCAATGCTCCTGAGTGCTCACGTCAGGACGGTGCGAACCAGGCTCCAAACCTGAGTGCTTTCGGGCGAACATTGGAGAACAACCCCCATCTCGTCAAACCTCAGGATGCCTCAGTGGCTTCCGCGGGCAATTCGCGGAGGACCTGAATCCCATTCTCAGCAGTGCTTGTCGACATCTCGTCGGACCTCAGGCCCTGGAAGCCAGATCCAGGGCCAAATTCCATGGGGCCACAGTCCAAACCTCGGAACACCGGATCCAAATCCCGTGAGAACACAGGCCTGATCGGCCACTCCCAGGCAAACATCTCGGTTAGGTGTCCGTATCTCAGGACAACTGTGCCAAAGTCTCGGAATGTCAGGTGTACTCGACGAGATCCAGGGGTACATGTCACGTGGTCTCCGTCTGAATGTGCCCCGCCACCTCCGACACTTGGGAGAGTGCTGGTCCAATCCGTGGATGCCAGGAGCCAGTCTCGTGGGATCTGATTCCAAATCGAGCCAGAACTCGTCAAAACCTCTTGAGTGTTTGTGCCCAAGTTAGGGGATCCCGATGCCACTCCGGGGTGATCTCGGCCGATGCCCAGGAGAACCCATCCAAATGTCAACAAACCCTGGCCCTGTCAGGGAGATTCACGGGCATATGTCACGTGATCACGGCCCCAGCCTCGGAAGAACGCACTCAAGTCTCCTGGGGCCACCGGCCACTGGATGAGAAACAGCATCTAAGTTCATCAGACTTCAGGTAAAACGCGGGAATGCTCAGGCAAATCTCGTGGGGATCTCTGGCCCAGTTAGCGAGATCCAGAAGCAATCCCAAGGGGGTTGAAATCCAATTGTCATTAGAACGGAGCCAAAACCCTGAGGTCTCACCCCAGTCAGGGGTCTCGAGCAGATAAACTCATGGGATCGCAGTCTAAATTTTGGAGGCCCTGACCCACATCTCAAGAGATCTCAAGCCCTGCATGCGAGTTCCCAGACACACGTTTCGGCATATCCGTCCAAACCTCGGAAGAGATATGGATATGTCCTGAGATGTCAGGAATGATCAGAGAGATGGTGAGGCACCTGTCTCGTTGATCTTAGTGCGAATCTCGTGAGGAATCTCCGAATCTGGTGGAATCTCCCATCTGTTCGGCCACTCGCAGGACCCGAGGTTACCGGATCGTAGTCCGGACCTCCCCAGAACTCATGCAAATCTCTTGAGACCTCGGGCGCAGTCAGTGAGCTGCAGGGCATAGCTCGCCCCTTCTCAGTCCAAACCGAGGGGACCACATGCAATGTTCGAGTGCTGTCGGGCCCAGTCAGGGAGATTCGGGGTCAAATCTGGCGTCTCCTCCGTCCATGCGTCGGAGGAACGCACTCAATGCTCCTGGGATCTCGGGGAGCTCTATGGGACAAAGAGCGTCTGACTTCAGGGGAGCTCCATCCAAATCTCGGGACGGCTCATGCAAATCTGGTGTGATCCCATGCCCAGTCCTCGAGTTCCAGGGGGCAATGCTCACATGATCTCCATCCCAATTTCAGGAGGGGCCCTGCAGATCCAGAGCGCTCACGTCAAGACATCAAGGCCCCGGTAACGAACCCGCGTGGTTTCAGGCCAAGTCTTGGGGGGAACAAACAGCAAGTCATGGCAGCACAGGCCCCCTCTGCAAGACCCGGGGGCAAACCTCTCATGGTTTTAGTCTGCATCTCGGGAGAGCGCCTCGAAACCGCAGGATACAACGGGGCCAGGCAGCGAGATGGAAAGACAAACCAAGTGGGATCCCAGCACACGTCTGGGGACACCTGGCCCCAATGGAACAAGATCTCGGGCCTTGTGGAGGTTATGGAGGTCGCTTGGCTCAGGATAGTCGTCCAAATCTCGGTAGAACTGCGCGAATGCCCTGAGGTCTCAGGAAACGTCAGCGAGACCCAGGGAGACACGCACATGATCTCCGTCGACATCGCGTTTGCAATCTCCCAACCTCGTGGGAGCTCTGGTGCGTTCCACTACAACCTGTGGCTACGTGCACCGTTTCGGATTTCAAATGTCGCCAGAGCTCCTCAAACCATCTTGAGACTTCGACCCCTTTCGGTGAGATCCGGGGGCGAATCTCAGCTGATCTCAGTCCAAATCTCGGGAGGTCTCCTCCCCAGCTTCAGGGTTCTCGGACAATTTCAGGGAGATTCACAGGCAAAACTCCCATGATCTCCGGTCGGATGCGCTGACTCCAACCCACGGGATCTCAGGCCAAGGCCTCTCTGTTAGACACAGGGTTCAACCTCACAAATCTCAGTCCAAATCTCGGGAGAAAGCCTCCAAACCTCGGTCGACCCCGGTCACCATCAGGGCGACCCAGGGCCCAACTCCTGAGCTCTCAATCACCTTTGCAGCAGAACCCACCCAATGCCCCTGAGTCCTCACGTCCGGACGGTGCGAACCAGGCTCCAAACCTGAGTGCTTTCGTGCGAACCTTGGAGAACAAACCCCATCTTGTCAAAGCTCGGGACCCCTCAGTGGCTTCCGAGGGCAATTCGCAGGGGACCTGAATCCAATTCTCAGGAGTGCTCGTCGACATCTCATGGGACCACAGGCCCAGGAAGCCAGATCCAGGGCCAAATCTCATGGGGCCGCAGTCCACACCTCGGAACACCGGATCCAAATCCTGTGAGAACTCAGGACCCGTCGGACTCTCCCAGGCAAACGTCTCCGTGTAGGTGTCCGAATCTCAGGACAACTGTGCCAAAGCCTCGAAATGTCAGGTGTACTCGCCGAGATCGAGGGGCACATGTCACGTGGTCTCCGTCTGAATGAGGCTCGCCACCTCCGACACTTGTGAGAACGCTGGTCCAATCCGTGAATGCCAGGAGCCAGTCTCGTGGGATCGGATTCCAAATCGAGCTGGAACTCGTCAAAATCTCTTTAGTGGTTTGTGCCCAAGTTATGGAATCCGGGTGATCTCAGCCAAAGTCCAGGAGAACTCATTCAAATGTCAAGAACCCCTGGCCCTGTCAGGGAGATTCACGGACATATGTCACGTGATCACAGCCCCAGGCTCGGAAGAACGCACTCAAATCTTGCGGGGCCACTGTCCGTTGCGTGAGAAACAGCATCTAAGTTCATCTGACTTTAGGCGTAACACGGGAACACACACGCAAATTCCGGGGGGACCTCTGGCCCAGTTAGCGAGATCCAGAAGCAATCCCCAGGGGGTTGAAATCCAATTGTCATTAGAACGAAACCAAATCCCTGAGGTCTCACCCCAGTCAGGGGTCTCAAGCAATTAAACTCATGGGATCGCAGTCTAAATTTTGGAGGCCCTGACCCACATCTCATGAGATCTCAGGCCCTGCCTGCGAGTTCCTGGAAACACGTGTCGGCATATCCGTCCAAATATCGGAAGAGCTATGGAAATGTCCTGAGATGTCAGGAATGATCAGAGAGATCGAGAGGCACCTGTCTCGTTGTTCTCAGGGCGAATCTCACGAGGAATCTCCGAATCTGGTGGAATCTCCGGTCCGTTCGGCCACTGGCAGGGCCCGAGGTCACCGGATCGTAGTCCAGACCTCCCCAGAACTCATCCAAATCTCTTGAGACCTCGGGCGCAGTCAGTGAGCGGCAGGGCAAAGCTCGCCCCTTCTCAGTCCAAACCTAGGGGACCACATGCAATGTTCGAGCACTGTCGGGCCCAGTCAGGGAGATTCGGGATCAAATATGGTGTCTCCTCCGTCCAAGCCTCGGAAGAACTCACTCAAAACTCCTGGGATCTCGGGGAGCTCTGTGGGACAGAGAGCACCTGACTTCAGGGGAGCTCCGTCCAAATCTCGGGACGGCTCATGCAAATCTGCCGTGATCCCATACCCAGTCCTCGAGATCCAGGGGGCAATGCTCACGTGATTTCCATCCCAATTTCAGGAGGGGCCCTGAAGTTCCAGAGCGCTCAGGTCCGGATATCAAGGCCCGGGTTCCAACCCCGCGTGGTTTCAGGCCAAATCTTGGGGGGAACAAACCGCAAGTCATGGCAGCACAGGCCCCCTCTGCAGTACCGGGGGGCAAAATTCTCGTGCTTTTAGTCTGCATCTCGGAAGAGCGCCTCCAAACCGCAGGAGACCACGGAGCCAGGCAGCCAGATGGAAGGGCAAATCAAATGGCATCCCAGCCCACGTCTGGGGACACCTGGCCCCCAGGGAACGAGGTCTCCGGCCTTGGGGAGGATAAGGAGGTCGCTTGGCTCAAGATAGCCGTCCAAATCTCGGTAGAACTGCGCGAATCCCCGGAGATCTCAGGAAAAGTCAGCGAGACCCAGGGACACACGGCACGTGATCTCCGTCGGCATCGCGTTCGAGATCTCCCAACGACGTTGGAGCTCTGGCCCGTTCCTCTAAAACCTGTGGCCACGTGCGCCGTTTCTGAGTTCAAATGTCGACAGAGCTCCACAAACCCTCTTGAGACCTCGGCCCCTTTCCGTGAGATCCGGGGGCGAATCCCAGCTGCTCTCAGTCCAAATCTCGGGAGGTGTCCTCCCCAGCTTCAGGGTTCTCGGGGCTTTTCAGGGAGATTCACAGGCAAACCTCCCGTGATCTCCGGTCGGAGGCGCTGACTCCAATCCTTCGGGATCTCAGGACAAGGCCTCTCTGTTAGACCGAGGGTTCAACTTCAGCATATCTCAGTCCAAATCTCGGGAGTACTCCTCCAAACCGCGGTCGATCCCAGTCACCTCAGGGAGACCCAGTGTCCAACTCCTGAGCTCTCAATCACCTTTGCGGCAGAACTCATCCAATGCTCCTGAGTGCTCACGTCCGGACGGTGCGAACCAGGCTCCAAACCTGAGTGCTTTCGGGCGAACCTTGGAGAACAAACCCCATCTCGTCAAACCTCAGGATGCCTCAGTGGCTTCCGCGGGCAATTCGCGGAGGACCTGAATCCCATTCTCAGCAGTGCTTGTCGACATCTCGTCGGACCTCAGGCCCTGGAAGCCAGATCCAGGGCCAAATTCCATGGGGCCACAGTCCAAACCTCGGAACACCGGATCCAAATCCCGTGAGAACTCAGGCCTGATCGGCCACTCCCAGGCAAACATCTCGGTTAGGTGTCCGTATCTCAGGACAACTGTGCCAAAGTCTCGGAATGTCAGGTGTACTCGACGAGATCCAGGGGTACATGTCACGTGGTCTCCGTCTGAATGTGCCCCGCCACCTCCGACACTTGGGAGAGTGCTGGTCCAATCCGTGGATGCCAGGAGCCAGTCTCGTGGGATCTGATTCCAAATCGAGCCAGAACTCGTCAAAACCTCTTGAGTGTTTGTGCCCAAGTTAGGGGATCCCGATGCCACTCCGGGGTGATCTCGGCCGATGCCCAGGAGAACCCATCCAAATGTCAACAAACCCTGGCCCTGTCAGGGAGATTCACGGGCATATGTCACGTGATCACGGCCCCAGCCTCGGAAGAACGCACTCAAGTCTCCTGGGGCCACCGGCCATTGGATGAGAAACAGCATCTAAGTTCATCAGACTTCAGGTAAAACGCGGGAATGCTCAGGCAAATCTCGTGGGGATCTCTGGCCCAGTTAGCGAGATCCAGAAGCAATCCCAAGGGGGTTGAAATCCAATTGTCATTAGAACGGAGCCAAAACCCTGAGGTCTCACCCCAGTCAGGGGTCTCGAGCAGATAAACTCATGGGATCGCAGTCTAAATTTTGGAGGCCCTGACCCACATCTCAAGAGATCTCAAGCCCTGCATGCGAGTTCCCAGACACATGTTTCGGCATATCCGTCCAAAACTCGGAAGAGATATGGATATGTCCTGAGATGTCAGGAATGATCAGAGAGATGGTGAGGCACCTGTCTCGTTGATCTTAGTGCGAATCTCGTGAGGAATCTCCGAATCTGGTGGAATCTCCCATCTGTTCGGCCACTCGCAGGACCCGAGGTTACCGGATCGTAGTCCGGACCTCCCCAGAACTCATCCAAATCTCTTGAGACCTCGGGCGCAGTCAGTGAGCTGCAGGGCATAGCTCGCCCCTTCTCAGTCCAAACCGAGGGGACCACATGCAATGTTCGAGTGCTGTCGGGCCCAGTCAGGGAGATTCGGGGTCAAATCTGGCGTCTCCTCCGTCCATGCGTCGGAGGAACGCACTCAATGCTCCTGGGATCTCGGGGAGCTCTATGGGACAAAGAGCGTCTGACTTCAGGGGAGCTCCATCCAAATCTCGGGACGGCTCATGCAAATCTGGTGTGATCCCATGCCCAGTCCTCGAGTTCCAGGGGGCAATGCTCACATGATCTCCATCCCAATTTCAGGAGGGGCCCTGCAGATCCAGAGCGCTCACGTCAAGACATCAAGGCCCCGGTAACGAACCCGCGTGGTTTCAGGCCAAGTCTTGGGGGGAACAAACAGCAAGTCATGGCAGCACAGGCCCCCTCTGCAAGACCCGGGGGCAAACCTCTCATGGTTTTAGTCTGCATCTCGGGAGAGCGCCTCCAAACCGCAGGATACAACGGGGCCAGGCAGCGAGATGGAAAGACAAACCAAGTGGGATCGCAGCACACGTCTGGGGACACCTGGCCCCAATGGAACAAGATCTCGGGCCTTGTGGAGGTTATGGAGGTCGCTTGGCTCAGGATAGTCGTCCAAATCTCGGTAGAACTGCGCGAATGCCCTGAGGTCTCAGGAAACGTCAGCGAGACCCAGGGAGACACGCACATGATCTCCGTCGACATCGCGTTTGCAATCTCCCAACCTCGTGGGAGCTCTGGTGCGTTCCACTACAACCTGTGGCTACGTGCACCGTTTCGGATTTCAAATGTCGCCAGAGCTCCTCAAACCACCTTGAGACTTCGACCCCTTTCGGTGAGATCCGGGGGCGAATCTCAGCTGATCTCAGTCCAAATCTCGGGAGGTCTCCTCCCCAGCTTCAGGGTTCTCGGACAATTTCAGGGAGATTCACAGGCAAAACTCCCATGATCTCCGGTCGGATGCGCTGACTCCAACCCACGGGATCTCAGGCCAAGGCCTCTCTGTTAGACACAGGGTTCAACTTCACAAATCTCAGTCCAAATCTCGGGAGAAAGCCTCCAAACCTCGGTCGACCCCGGTCACCATCAGGGCGACCCAGGGCCCAACTCCTGAGCTCTCAATCACCTTTGCAGCAGAACCCACCCAATGCCCCTGAGTCCTCACGTCCGGACGGTGCGAACCAGGCTCCAAACCTGAGTGCTTTCGTGCGAACCTTGGAGAACAAACCCCATCTTGTCAAAGCTCGGGACCCCTCAGTGGCTTCCGAGGGCAATTCGCAGGGGACCTGAATCCAATTCTCAGGAGTGCTCGTCGACATCTCATGGGACCACAGGCCCAGGAAGCCAGATCCAGGGCCAAATCTCATGGGGCCGCAGTCCACACCTCGGAACACCGGATCCAAATCCTGTGAGAACTCAGGACCCGTCGGACTCTCCCAGGCAAACGTCTCCGTGTAGGTGTCCGAATCTCAGGACAACTGTGCCAAAGCCTCGAAATGTCAGGTGTACTCGCCGAGATCGAGGGGCACATGTCACGTGGTCTCCGTCTGAATGAGGCTCGCCACCTCCGACACTTGTGAGAACGCTGGTCCAATCCGTGAATGCCAGGAGCCAGTCTCGTGGGATCGGATTCCAAATCGAGCTGGAACTCGTCAAAATCTCTTTAGTGGTTTGTGCCCAAGTTATGGAATCCGGGTGATCTCAGCCAAAGTCCAGGAGAACTCATTCAAATGTCAAGAACCCCTGGCCCTGTCAGGGAGATTCACGGACATATGTCACGTGATCACAGCCCCAGGCTCGGAAGAACGCACTCAAATCTTGCGGGGCCACTGTCCGTTGCGTGAGAAACAGCATCTAAGTTCATCTGACTTTAGGCGTAACACGGGAACCCACACGCAAATTCCGGGGGGACCTCTGGCCCAGTTAGCGAGATCCAGAAGCAATCCCCAGGGGGTTGAAATCCAATTGTCATTAGAACGAAACCAAATCCCTGAGGTCTCACCCCAGTCAGGGGTCTCAAGCAATTAAACTCATGGGATCGCAGTCTAAATTTTGGAGGCCCTGACCCACATCTCATGAGATCTCAGGCCCTGCCTGCGAGTTCCTGGAAACACGTGTCGGCATATCCGTCCAAATATCGGAAGAGCTATGGAAATGTCCTGAGATGTCAGGAATGATCAGAGAGATCGAGAGGCACCTGTCTCGTTGTTCTCAGGGCGAATCTCACGAGGAATCTCCGAATCTGGTGGAATCTCCGGTCCGTTCGGCCACTGGCAGGGCCCGAGGTCACCGGATCGTAGTCCAGACCTCCCCAGAACTCATCCAAATCTCTTGAGACCTCGGGCGCAGTCAGTGAGCGGCAGGGCAAAGCTCGCCCCTTCTCAGTCCAAACCTAGGGGACCACATGCAATGTTCGAGCACTGTCGGGCCCAGTCAGGGAGATTCGGGATCAAATATGGTGTCTCCTCCGTCCAAGCCTCGGAAGAACTCACTCAAAACTCCTGGGATCTCGGGGAGCTCTGTGGGACAGAGAGCACCTGACTTCAGGGGAGCTCCGTCCAAATCTCGGGACGGCTCATGCAAATCTGCCGTGATCCCATACCCAGTCCTCGAGATCCAGGGGGCAATGCTCACGTGATTTCCATCCCAATTTCAGGAGGGGCCCTGAAGTTCCAGAGCGCTCAGGTCCGGATATCAAGGCCCGGGTTCCAACCCCGCGTGGTTTCAGGCCAAATCTTGGGGGGAACAAACCGCAAGTCATGGCAGCACAGGCCCCCTCTGCAGTACCGGGGGGCAATATTCTCGTGCTTTTAGTCTGCATCTCGGAAGAGCGCCTCCAAACCGCAGGAGACCACGGAGCCAGGCAGCCAGATGGAAGGGCAAATCAAATGGCATCCCAGCCCACGTCTGGGACACCTGGCCCCCAGGGAACGAGGTCTCCGGACTTGGGGAGGATAAGGAGGTCGCTTGGCTCAAGATAGCCGTCCAAATCTCGGTAGAACTGCGCGAATCCCCGGAGATCTCAGGAAAAGTCAGCGAGACCCAGGGACACAAGGCACGTGATCTCCGTCGGCATCGCGTTCGAGATCTCCCAACGACGTTGGAGCTCTGGCCCGTTCCTCTAAAACCTGTGGCCACGTGCGCCGTTTCTGAGTTCAAATGTCGACAGAGCTCCACAAACCCTCTTGAGACCTCGGCCCCTTTCCGTGAGATCCGGGGGCGAATCTCAGCTGCTCTCAGTCCAAATCTCGGGAGGTGTCCTCCCCAGCTTCAGGGTTCTCGGGGCTTTTCAGGGAGATTCACAGGCAAACCTCCCGTGATCTCCGGTCGGAGGCGCTGACTCCAATCCTTCGGGATCTCAGGCCAAGGCCTCTCTGTTAGACCGAGGGTTCAACTTCAGCATATCTCAGTCCAAATCTCGGGAGTACTCCTCCAAACCGCGGTCGATCCCAGTCACCTCAGGGAGACCCAGTGTCCAACTCCTGAGCTCTCAATCACCTTTGCGGCAGAACACATCCAATGCTCCTGAGTGCTCACGTCAGGACGGTGCGAACCAGGCTCCAAACCTGAGTGCTTTCGGGCGAACATTGGAGAACAACCCCCATCTCGTCAAACCTCAGGATGCCTCAGTGGCTTCCGCGGGCAATTCGCGGAGGACCTGAATCCCATTCTCAGCAGTGCTTGTCGACATCTCGTCGGACCTCAGGCCCTGGAAGCCAGATCCAGGGCCAAATTCCATGGGGCCACAGTCCAAACCTCGGAACACCGGATCCAAATCCCGTGAGAACACAGGCCTGATCGGCCACTCCCAGGCAAACATCTCGGTTAGGTGTCCGTATCTCAGGACAACTGTGCCAAAGTCTCGGAATGTCAGGTGTACTCGACGAGATCCAGGGGTACATGTCACGTGGTCTCCGTCTGAATGTGCCCCGCCACCTCCGACACTTGGGAGAGTGCTGGTCCAATCCGTGGATGCCAGGAGCCAGTCTCGTGGGATCTGATTCCAAATCGAGCCAGAACTCGTCAAAACCTCTTGAGTGTTTGTGCCCAAGTTAGGGGATCCCGATGCCACTCCGGGGTGATCTCGGCCGATGCCCAGGAGAACCCATCCAAATGTCAACAAACCCTGGCCCTGTCAGGGAGATTCACGGGCATATGTCACGTGATCACGGCCCCAGCCTCGGAAGAACGCACTCAAGTCTCCTGGGGCCACCGGCCACTGGATGAGAAACAGCATCTAAGTTCATCAGACTTCAGGTAAAACGCGGGAATGCTCAGGCAAATCTCGTGGGGATCTCTGGCCCAGTTAGCGAGATCCAGAAGCAATCCCAAGGGGGTTGAAATCCAATTGTCATTAGAACGGAGCCAAAACCCTGAGGTCTCACCCCAGTCAGGGGTCTCGAGCAGATAAACTCATGGGATCGCAGTCTAAATTTTGGAGGCCCTGACCCACATCTCAAGAGATCTCAAGCCCTGCATGCGAGTTCCCAGACACACGTTTCGGCATATCCGTCCAAACCTCGGAAGAGATATGGATATGTCCTGAGATGTCAGGAATGATCAGAGAGATGGTGAGGCACCTGTCTCGTTGATCTTAGTGCGAATCTCGTGAGGAATCTCCGAATCTGGTGGAATCTCCCATCTGTTCGGCCACTCGCAGGACCCGAGGTTACCGGATCGTAGTCCGGACCTCCCCAGAACTCATGCAAATCTCTTGAGACCTCGGGCGCAGTCAGTGAGCTGCAGGGCATAGCTCGCCCCTTCTCAGTCCAAACCGAGGGGACCACATGCAATGTTCGAGTGCTGTCGGGCCCAGTCAGGGAGATTCGGGGTCAAATCTGGCGTCTCCTCCGTCCATGCGTCGGAGGAACGCACTCAATGCTCCTGGGATCTCGGGGAGCTCTATGGGACAAAGAGCGTCTGACTTCAGGGGAGCTCCATCCAAATCTCGGGACGGCTCATGCAAATCTGGTGTGATCCCATGCCCAGTCCTCGAGTTCCAGGGGGCAATGCTCACATGATCTCCATCCCAATTTCAGGAGGGGCCCTGCAGATCCAGAGCGCTCACGTCAAGACATCAAGGCCCCGGTAACGAACCCGCGTGGTTTCAGGCCAAGTCTTGGGGGGAACAAACAGCAAGTCATGGCAGCACAGGCCCCCTCTGCAAGACCCGGGGGCAAACCTCTCATGGTTTTAGTCTGCATCTCGGGAGAGCGCCTCGAAACCGCAGGATACAACGGGGCCAGGCAGCGAGATGGAAAGACAAACCAAGTGGGATCCCAGCACACGTCTGGGGACACCTGGCCCCAATGGAACAAGATCTCGGGCCTTGTGGAGGTTATGGAGGTCGCTTGGCTCAGGATAGTCGTCCAAATCTCGGTAGAACTGCGCGAATGCCCTGAGGTCTCAGGAAACGTCAGCGAGACCCAGGGAGACACGCACATGATCTCCGTCGACATCGCGTTTGCAATCTCCCAACCTCGTGGGAGCTCTGGTGCGTTCCACTACAACCTGTGGCTACGTGCACCGTTTCGGATTTCAAATGTCGCCAGAGCTCCTCAAACCATCTTGAGACTTCGACCCCTTTCGGTGAGATCCGGGGGCGAATCTCAGCTGATCTCAGTCCAAATCTCGGGAGGTCTCCTCCCCAGCTTCAGGGTTCTCGGACAATTTCAGGGAGATTCACAGGCAAAACTCCCATGATCTCCGGTCGGATGCGCTGACTCCAACCCACGGGATCTCAGGCCAAGGCCTCTCTGTTAGACACAGGGTTCAACTTCACAAATCTCAGTTCAAATCTCGGGAGAAAGCCTCCAAACCTCGGTCGACCCCGGTCACCATCAGGGCGACCCAGGGCCCAACTCCTGAGCTCTCAATCACCTTTGCAGCAGAACCCACCCAATGCTCCTGAGTCCTCACGTCCGGACGGTGCGAACCAGGCTCCAAACCTGAGTGCTTTCGTGCGAACCTTGGAGAACAAACCCCATCTTGTCAAAGCTCGGGACCCCTCAGTGGCTTCCGAGGGCAATTCGCAGGGGACCTGAATCCAATTCTCAGGAGTGCTCGTCGACATCTCATGGGACCACAGGCCCAGGAAGCCAGATCCAGGGCCAAATCTCATGGGGCCGCAGTCCACACCTCGGAACACCGGATCCAAATCCTGTGAGAACTCAGGACCCGTCGGACACTCCCAGGCAAACGTCTCCGTGTAGGTGTCCGAATCTCAGGACAACTGTGCCAAAGCCTCGAAATGTCAGGTGTACTCGCCGAGATCGAGGGGCACATGTCACGTGGTCTCCGTCTGAATGAGGCTCGCCACCTCCGACACTTGTGAGAACGCTGGTCCAATCCGTGAATGCCAGGAGCCAGTCTCGTGGGATCGGATTCCAAATCGAGCTGGAACTCGTCAAAATCTCTTTAGTGGTTTGTGCCCAAGTTATGGAATCCGGGTGATCTCAGCCAAAGTCCAGGAGAACTCATTCAAATGTCAAGAACCCCTGGCCCTGTCAGGGAGATTCACGGACATATGTCACGTGATCACAGCCCCAGGCTCGGAAGAACGCACTCAAATCTTGCGGGGCCACTGTCCGTTGCGTGAGAAACAGCATCTAAGTTCATCTGACTTTAGGCGTAACACGGGAACACACACGCAAATTCCGGGGGGACCTCTGGCCCAGTTAGCGAGATCCAGAAGCAATCCCCAGGGGGTTGAAATCCAATTGTCATTAGAACGAAACCAAATCCCTGAGGTCTCACCCCAGTAAGGGGTCTCAAGCAATTAAACTCATGGGATCGCAGTCTAAATTTTGGAGGCCCTGACCCACATCTCATGAGATCTCAGGCCCTGCCTGCGAGTTCCTGGAAACACGTGTCGGCATATCCGTCCAAATATCGGAAGAGCTATGGAAATGTCCTGAGATGTCAGGAATGATCAGAGAGATCGAGAGGCACCTGTCTCGTTGTTCTCAGGGCGAATCTCACGAGGAATCTCCGAATCTGGTGGAATCTCCGGTCCGTTCGGCCACTGGCAGGGCCCGAGGTCACCGGATCGTAGTCCAGACCTCCCCAGAACTCATCCAAATCTCTTGAGACCTCGGGCGCAGTCAGTGAGCGGCAGGGCAAAGCTCGCCCCTTCTCAGTCCAAACCTAGGGGACCACATGCAATGTTCGAGCACTGTCGGGCCCAGTCAGGGAGATTCGGGATCAAATATGGTGTCTCCTCCGTCCAAGCCTCGGAAGAACTCACTCAAAACTCCTGGGATCTCGGGGAGCTCTGTGGGACAGAGAGCACCTGACTTCAGGGGAGCTCCGTCCAAATCTCGGGACGGCTCATGCAAATCTGCCGTGATCCCATACCCAGTCCTCGAGATCCAGGGGGCAATGCTCACGTGATTTCCATCCCAATTTCAGGAGGGGCCCTGAAGTTCCAGAGCGCTCAGGTCCGGATATCAAGGCCCGGGTTCCAACCCCGCGTGGTTTCAGGCCAAATCTTGGGGGGAACAAACCGCAAGTCATGGCAGCACAGGCCCCCTCTGCAGTACCGGGGGGCAAAATTCTCGTGCTTTTAGTCTGCATCTCGGAAGAGCGCCTCCAAACCGCAGGAGACCACGGAGCCAGGCAGCCAGATGGAAGGGCAAATCAAATGGCATCCCAGCCCACGTCTGGGACACCTGGCCCCCAGGGAACGAGGTCTCCGGCCTTGGGGAGGATAAGGAGGTCGCTTGGCTCAAGATAGCCGTCCAAATCTCGGTAGAACTGCGCGAATCCCCGGAGATCTCAGGAAAAGTCAGCGAGACCCAGGGACACAAGGCACGTGATCTCCGTCGGCATCGCGTTCGAGATCTCCCAACGACGTTGGAGCTCTGGCCCGTTCCTCTAAAACCTGTGGCCACGTGCGCCGTTTCTGAGTTCAAATGTCGACAGAGCTCCACAAACCCTCTTGAGACCTCGGCCCCTTTCCGTGAGATCCGGGGGCGAATCTCAGCTGCTCTCAGTCCAAATCTCGGGAGGTGTCCTCCCCAGCTTCAGGGTTCTCGGGGCTTTTCAGGGAGATTCACAGGCAAACCTCCCGTGATCTCCGGTCGGAGGCGCTGACTCCAATCCTTCGGGATCTCAGGCCAAGGCCTCTCTGTTAGACCGAGGGTTCAACTTCAGCATATCTCAGTCCAAATCTCGGGAGTACTCCTCCAAACCGCGGTCGATCCCAGTCACCTCAGGGAGACCCAGTGTCCAACTCCTGAGCTCTCAATCACCTTTGCGGCAGAACACATCCAATGCTCCTGAGTGCTCACGTCAGGACGGTGCGAACCAGGCTCCAAACCTGAGTGCTTTCGGGCGAACATTGGAGAACAACCCCCATCTCGTCAAACCTCAGGATGCCTCAGTGGCTTCCGCGGGCAATTCGCGGAGGACCTGAATCCCATTCTCAGCAGTGCTTGTCGACATCTCGTCGGACCTCAGGCCCTGGAAGCCAGATCCAGGGCCAAATTCCATGGGGCCACAGTCCAAACCTCGGAACACCGGATCCAAATCCCGTGAGAACACAGGCCTGATCGGCCACTCCCAGGCAAACATCTCGGTTAGGTGTCCGTATCTCAGGACAACTGTGCCAAAGTCTCGGAATGTCAGGTGTACTCGACGAGATCCAGGGGTACATGTCACGTGGTCTCCGTCTGAATGTGCCCCGCCACCTCCGACACTTGGGAGAGTGCTGGTCCAATCCGTGGATGCCAGGAGCCAGTCTCGTGGGATCTGATTCCAAATCGAGCCAGAACTCGTCAAAACCTCTTGAGTGTTTGTGCCCAAGTTAGGGGATCCCGATGCCACTCCGGGGTGATCTCGGCCGATGCCCAGGAGAACCCATCCAAATGTCAACAAACCCTGGCCCTGTCAGGGAGATTCACGGGCATATGTCACGTGATCACGGCCCCAGCCTCGGAAGAACGCACTCAAGTCTCCTGGGGCCACCGGCCACTGGATGAGAAACAGCATCTAAGTTCATCAGACTTCAGGTAAAACGCGGGAATGCTCAGGCAAATCTCGTGGGGATCTCTGGCCCAGTTAGCGAGATCCAGAAGCAATCCCAAGGGGGTTGAAATCCAATTGTCATTAGAACGGAGCCAAAACCCTGAGGTCTCACCCCAGTCAGGGGTCTCGAGCAGATAAACTCATGGGATCGCAGTCTAAATTTTGGAGGCCCTGACCCACATCTCAAGAGATCTCAAGCCCTGCATGCGAGTTCCCAGACACACGTTTCGGCATATCCGTCCAAACCTCGGAAGAGATATGGATATGTCCTGAGATGTCAGGAATGATCAGAGAGATGGTGAGGCACCTGTCTCGTTGATCTTAGTGCGAATCTCGTGAGGAATCTCCGAATCTGGTGGAATCTCCCATCTGTTCGGCCACTCGCAGGACCCGAGGTTACCGGATCGTAGTCCGGACCTCCCCAGAACTCATGCAAATCTCTTGAGACCTCGGGCGCAGTCAGTGAGCTGCAGGGCATAGCTCGCCCCTTCTCAGTCCAAACCGAGGGGACCACATGCAATGTTCGAGTGCTGTCGGGCCCAGTCAGGGAGATTCGGGGTCAAATCTGGCGTCTCCTCCGTCCATGCGTCGGAGGAACGCACTCAATGCTCCTGGGATCTCGGGGAGCTCTATGGGACAAAGAGCGTCTGACTTCAGGGGAGCTCCATCCAAATCTCGGGACGGCTCATGCAAATCTGGTGTGATCCCATGCCCAGTCCTCGAGTTCCAGGGGGCAATGCTCACATGATCTCCATCCCAATTTCAGGAGGGGCCCTGCAGATCCAGAGCGCTCACGTCAAGACATCAAGGCCCCGGTAACGAACCCGCGTGGTTTCAGGCCAAGTCTTGGGGGGAACAAACAGCAAGTCATGGCAGCACAGGCCCCCTCTGCAAGACCCGGGGGCAAACCTCTCATGGTTTTAGTCTGCATCTCGGGAGAGCGCCTCGAAACCGCAGGATACAACGGGGCCAGGCAGCGAGATGGAAAGACAAACCAAGTGGGATCCCAGCACACGTCTGGGGACACCTGGCCCCAATGGAACAAGATCTCGGGCCTTGTGGAGGTTATGGAGGTCGCTTGGCTCAGGATAGTCGTCCAAATCTCGGTAGAACTGCGCGAATGCCCTGAGGTCTCAGGAAACGTCAGCGAGACCCAGGGAGACACGCACATGATCTCCGTCGACATCGCGTTTGCAATCTCCCAACCTCGTGGGAGCTCTGGTGCGTTCCACTACAACCTGTGGCTACGTGCACCGTTTCGGATTTCAAATGTCGCCAGAGCTCCTCAAACCATCTTGAGACTTCGACCCCTTTCGGTGAGATCCGGGGGCGAATCTCAGCTGATCTCAGTCCAAATCTCGGGAGGTCTCCTCCCCAGCTTCAGGGTTCTCGGACAATTTCAGGGAGATTCACAGGCAAAACTCCCATGATCTCCGGTCGGATGCGCTGACTCCAACCCACGGGATCTCAGGCCAAGGCCTCTCTGTTAGACACAGGGTTCAACCTCACAAATCTCAGTCCAAATCTCGGGAGAAAGCCTCCAAACCTCGGTCGACCCCGGTCACCATCAGGGCGACCCAGGGCCCAACTCCTGAGCTCTCAATCACCTTTGCAGCAGAACCCACCCAATGCCCCTGAGTCCTCACGTCCGGACGGTGCGAACCAGGCTCCAAACCTGAGTGCTTTCGTGCGAACCTTGGAGAACAAACCCCATCTTGTCAAAGCTCGGGACCCCTCAGTGGCTTCCGAGGGCAATTCGCAGGGGACCTGAATCCAATTCTCAGGAGTGCTCGTCGACATCTCATGGGACCACAGGCCCAGGAAGCCAGATCCAGGGCCAAATCTCATGGGGCCGCAGTCCACACCTCGGAACACCGGATCCAAATCCTGTGAGAACTCAGGACCCGTCGGACTCTCCCAGGCAAACGTCTCCGTGTAGGTGTCCGAATCTCAGGACAACTGTGCCAAAGCCTCGAAATGTCAGGTGTACTCGCCGAGATCGAGGGGCACATGTCACGTGGTCTCCGTCTGAATGAGGCTCGCCACCTCCGACACTTGTGAGAACGCTGGTCCAATCCGTGAATGCCAGGAGCCAGTCTCGTGGGATCGGATTCCAAATCGAGCTGGAACTCGTCAAAATCTCTTTAGTGGTTTGTGCCCAAGTTATGGAATCCGGGTGATCTCAGCCAAAGTCCAGGAGAACTCATTCAAATGTCAAGAACCCCTGGCCCTGTCAGGGAGATTCACGGACATATGTCACGTGATCACAGCCCCAGGCTCGGAAGAACGCACTCAAATCTTGCGGGGCCACTGTCCGTTGCGTGAGAAACAGCATCTAAGTTCATCTGACTTTAGGCGTAACACGGGAACACACACGCAAATTCCGGGGGGACCTCTGGCCCAGTTAGCGAGATCCAGAAGCAATCCCCAGGGGGTTGAAATCCAATTGTCATTAGAACGAAACCAAATCCCTGAGGTCTCACCCCAGTCAGGGGTCTCAAGCAATTAAACTCATGGGATCGCAGTCTAAATTTTGGAGGCCCTGACCCACATCTCATGAGATCTCAGGCCCTGCCTGCGAGTTCCTGGAAACACGTGTCGGCATATCCGTCCAAATATCGGAAGAGCTATGGAAATGTCCTGAGATGTCAGGAATGATCAGAGAGATCGAGAGGCACCTGTCTCGTTGTTCTCAGGGCGAATCTCACGAGGAATCTCCGAATCTGGTGGAATCTCCGGTCCGTTCGGCCACTGGCAGGGCCCGAGGTCACCGGATCGTAGTCCAGACCTCCCCAGAACTCATCCAAATCTCTTGAGACCTCGGGCGCAGTCAGTGAGCGGCAGGGCAAAGCTCGCCCCTTCTCAGTCCAAACCTAGGGGACCACATGCAATGTTCGAGCACTGTCGGGCCCAGTCAGGGAGATTCGGGATCAAATATGGTGTCTCCTCCGTCCAAGCCTCGGAAGAACTCACTCAAAACTCCTGGGATCTCGGGGAGCTCTGTGGGACAGAGAGCACCTGACTTCAGGGGAGCTCCGTCCAAATCTCGGGACGGCTCATGCAAATCTGCCGTGATCCCATACCCAGTCCTCGAGATCCAGGGGGCAATGCTCACGTGATTTCCATCCCAATTTCAGGAGGGGCCCTGAAGTTCCAGAGCGCTCAGGTCCGGATATCAAGGCCCGGGTTCCAACCCCGCGTGGTTTCAGGCCAAATCTTGGGGGGAACAAACCGCAAGTCATGGCAGCACAGGCCCCCTCTGCAGTACCGGGGGGCAAAATTCTCGTGCTTTTAGTCTGCATCTCGGAAGAGCGCCTCCAAACCGCAGGAGACCACGGAGCCAGGCAGCCAGATGGAAGGGCAAATCAAATGGCATCCCAGCCCACGTCTGGGGACACCTGGCCCCCAGGGAACGAGGTCTCCGGCCTTGGGGAGGATAAGGAGGTCGCTTGGCTCAAGATAGCCGTCCAAATCTCGGTAGAACTGCGCGAATCCCCGGAGATCTCAGGAAAAGTCAGCGAGACCCAGGGACACACGGCACGTGATCTCCGTCGGCATCGCGTTCGAGATCTCCCAACGACGTTGGAGCTCTGGCCCGTTCCTCTAAAACCTGTGGCCACGTGCGCCGTTTCTGAGTTCAAATGTCGACAGAGCTCCACAAACCCTCTTGAGACCTCGGCCCCTTTCCGTGAGATCCGGGGGCGAATCCCAGCTGCTCTCAGTCCAAATCTCGGGAGGTGTCCTCCCCAGCTTCAGGGTTCTCGGGGCTTTTCAGGGAGATTCACAGGCAAACCTCCCGTGATCTCCGGTCGGAGGCGCTGACTCCAATCCTTCGGGATCTCAGGACAAGGCCTCTCTGTTAGACCGAGGGTTCAACTTCAGCATATCTCAGTCCAAATCTCGGGAGTACTCCTCCAAACCGCGGTCGATCCCAGTCACCTCAGGGAGACCCAGTGTCCAACTCCTGAGCTCTCAATCACCTTTGCGGCAGAACTCATCCAATGCTCCTGAGTGCTCACGTCCGGACGGTGCGAACCAGGCTCCAAACCTGAGTGCTTTCGGGCGAACCTTGGAGAACAAACCCCATCTCGTCAAACCTCAGGATGCCTCAGTGGCTTCCGCGGGCAATTCGCGGAGGACCTGAATCCCATTCTCAGCAGTGCTTGTCGACATCTCGTCGGACCTCAGGCCCTGGAAGCCAGATCCAGGGCCAAATTCCATGGGGCCACAGTCCAAACCTCGGAACACCGGATCCAAATCCCGTGAGAACTCAGGCCTGATCGGCCACTCCCAGGCAAACATCTCGGTTAGGTGTCCGTATCTCAGGACAACTGTGCCAAAGTCTCGGAATGTCAGGTGTACTCGACGAGATCCAGGGGTACATGTCACGTGGTCTCCGTCTGAATGTGCCCCGCCACCTCCGACACTTGGGAGAGTGCTGGTCCAATCCGTGGATGCCAGGAGCCAGTCTCGTGGGATCTGATTCCAAATCGAGCCAGAACTCGTCAAAACCTCTTGAGTGTTTGTGCCCAAGTTAGGGGATCCCGATGCCACTCCGGGGTGATCTCGGCCGATGCCCAGGAGAACCCATCCAAATGTCAACAAACCCTGGCCCTGTCAGGGAGATTCACGGGCATATGTCACGTGATCACGGCCCCAGCCTCGGAAGAACGCACTCAAGTCTCCTGGGGCCACCGGCCATTGGATGAGAAACAGCATCTAAGTTCATCAGACTTCAGGTAAAACGCGGGAATGCTCAGGCAAATCTCGTGGGGATCTCTGGCCCAGTTAGCGAGATCCAGAAGCAATCCCAAGGGGGTTGAAATCCAATTGTCATTAGAACGGAGCCAAAACCCTGAGGTCTCACCCCAGTCAGGGGTCTCGAGCAGATAAACTCATGGGATCGCAGTCTAAATTTTGGAGGCCCTGACCCACATCTCAAGAGATCTCAAGCCCTGCATGCGAGTTCCCAGACACACGTTTCGGCATATCCGTCCAAAACTCGGAAGAGATATGGATATGTCCTGAGATGTCAGGAATGATCAGAGAGATGGTGAGGCACCTGTCTCGTTGATCTTAGTGCGAATCTCGTGAGGAATCTCCGAATCTGGTGGAATCTCCCATCTGTTCGGCCACTCGCAGGACCCGAGGTTACCGGATCGTAGTCCGGACCTCCCCAGAACTCATCCAAATCTCTTGAGACCTCGGGCGCAGTCAGTGAGCTGCAGGGCATAGCTCGCCCCTTCTCAGTCCAAACCGAGGGGACCACATGCAATGTTCGAGTGCTGTCGGGCCCAGTCAGGGAGATTCGGGGTCAAATCTGGCGTCTCCTCCGTCCATGCGTCGGAGGAACGCACTCAATGCTCCTGGGATCTCGGGGAGCTCTATGGGACAAAGAGCGTCTGACTTCAGGGGAGCTCCATCCAAATCTCGGGACGGCTCATGCAAATCTGGTGTGATCCCATGCCCAGTCCTCGAGTTCCAGGGGGCAATGCTCACATGATCTCCATCCCAATTTCAGGAGGGGCCCTGCAGATCCAGAGCGCTCACGTCAAGACATCAAGGCCCCGGTAACGAACCCGCGTGGTTTCAGGCCAAGTCTTGGGGGGAACAAACAGCAAGTCATGGCAGCACAGGCCCCCTCTGCAAGACCCGGGGGCAAACCTCTCATGGTTTTAGTCTGCATCTCGGGAGAGCGCCTCCAAACCGCAGGATACAACGGGGCCAGGCAGCGAGATGGAAAGACAAACCAAGTGGGATCGCAGCACACGTCTGGGGACACCTGGCCCCAATGGAACAAGATCTCGGGCCTTGTGGAGGTTATGGAGGTCGCTTGGCTCAGGATAGTCGTCCAAATCTCGGTAGAACTGCGCGAATGCCCTGAGGTCTCAGGAAACGTCAGCGAGACCCAGGGAGACACGCACATGATCTCCGTCGACATCGCGTTTGCAATCTCCCAACCTCGTGGGAGCTCTGGTGCGTTCCACTACAACCTGTGGCTACGTGCACCGTTTCGGATTTCAAATGTCGCCAGAGCTCCTCAAACCACCTTGAGACTTCGACCCCTTTCGGTGAGATCCGGGGGCGAATCTCAGCTGATCTCAGTCCAAATCTCGGGAGGTCTCCTCCCCAGCTTCAGGGTTCTCGGACAATTTCAGGGAGATTCACAGGCAAAACTCCCATGATCTCCGGTCGGATGCGCTGACTCCAACCCACGGGATCTCAGGCCAAGGCCTCTCTGTTAGACACAGGGTTCAACTTCACAAATCTCAGTCCAAATCTCGGGAGAAAGCCTCCAAACCTCGGTCGACCCCGGTCACCATCAGGGCGACCCAGGGCCCAACTCCTGAGCTCTCAATCACCTTTGCAGCAGAACCCACCCAATGCCCCTGAGTCCTCACGTCCGGACGGTGCGAACCAGGCTCCAAACCTGAGTACTTTCGTGCGAACCTTGGAGAACAAACCCCATCTTGTCAAAGCTCGGGACCCCTCAGTGGCTTCCGAGGGCAATTCGCAGGGGACCTGAATCCAATTCTCAGGAGTGCTCGTCGACATCTCATGGGACCACAGGCCCAGGAAGCCAGATCCAGGGCCAAATCTCATGGGGCCGCAGTCCACACCTCGGAACACCGGATCCAAATCCTGTGAGAACTCAGGACCCGTCGGACTCTCCCAGGCAAACGTCTCCGTGTAGGTGTCCGAATCTCAGGACAACTGTGCCAAAGCCTCGAAATGTCAGGTGTACTCGCCGAGATCGAGGGGCACATGTCACGTGGTCTCCGTCTGAATGAGGCTCGCCACCTCTGACACTTGTGAGAACGCTGGTCCAATCCGTGAATGCCAGGAGCCAGTCTCGTAGGATCGGATTCCAAATCGAGCTGGAACTCGTCAAAATCTCTTTAGTGGTTTGTGCCCAAGTTATGGAATCCGGGTGATCTCAGCCAAAGTCCAGGAGAACTCATTCAAATGTCAAGAACCCCTGGCCCTGTCAGGGAGATTCACGGACATATGTCACGTGATCACAGCCCCAGGCTCGGAAGAACGCACTCAAATCTTGCGGGGCCACTGTCCGTTGCGTGAGAAACAGCATCTAAGTTCATCTGACTTTAGGCGTAACACGGGAACACACACGCAAATTCCGGGGGGACCTCTGGCCCAGTTAGCGAGATCCAGAAGCAATCCCCAGGGGGTTGAAATCCAATTGTCATTAGAACGAAACCAAATCCCTGAGGTCTCACCCCAGTCAGGGGTCTCAAGCAATTAAACTCATGGGATCGCAGTCTAAATTTTGGAGGCCCTGACCCACATCTCATGAGATCTCAGGCCCTGCCTGCGAGTTCCTGGAAACACGTGTCGGCATATCCGTCCAAATATCGGAAGAGCTATGGAAATGTCCTGAGATGTCAGGAATGATCAGAGAGATCGAGAGGCACCTGTCTCGTTGTTCTCAGGGCGAATCTCACGAGGAATCTCCGAATCTGGTGGAATCTCCGGTCCGTTCGGCCACTGGCAGGGCCCGAGGTCACCGGATCGTAGTCCAGACCTCCCCAGAACTCATCCAAATCTCTTGAGACCTCGGGCGCAGTCAGTGAGCGGCAGGGCAAAGCTCGCCCCTTCTCAGTCCAAACCTAGGGGACCACATGCAATGTTCGAGCACTGTCGGGCCCAGTCAGGGAGATTCGGGATCAAATATGGTGTCTCCTCCGTCCAAGCCTCGGAAGAACTCACTCAAAACTCCTGGGATCTCGGGGAGCTCTGTGGGACAGAGAGCACCTGACTTCAGGGGAGCTCCGTCCAAATCTCGGGACGGCTCATGCAAATCTGCCGTGATCCCATACCCAGTCCTCGAGATCCAGGGGGCAATGCTCACGTGATTTCCATCCCAATTTCAGGAGGGGCCCTGAAGTTCCAGAGCGCTCAGGTCCGGATATCAAGGCCCGGGTTCCAACCCCGCGTGGTTTCAGGCCAAATCTTGGGGGGAACAAACCGCAAGTCATGGCAGCACAGGCCCCCTCTGCAGTACCGGGGGGCAAAATTCTCGTGCTTTTAGTCTGCATCTCGGAAGAGCGCCTCCAAAGCGCAGGAGACCACGGAGCCAGGCAGCCAGATGGAAGGGCAAATCAAATGGGATCCCAGCCCACGTCTGGGGACACCTGGCCCCCAGGGAACGAGGTCTCCGGCCTTGGGGAGGATAAGGAGGTCGCTTGGCTCAAGATAGCCGTCCAAATCTCGGTAGAACTGCGCGAATCCCCGGAGATCTCAGGAAAAGTCAGCGAGACCCAGGGACACACGGCACGTGATCTCCGTCGGCATCGCGTTCGAGATCTCCCAACGACGTTGGAGCTCTGGCCCGTTCCTCTAAAACCTGTGGCCACGTGCGCCGTTTCTGAGTTCAAATGTCGACAGAGCTCCACAAACCCTCTTGAGACCTCGGCCCCTTTCCGTGAGATCCGGGGGCGAATCTCAGCTGCTCTCAGTCCAAATCTCGGGAGGTGTCCTCCCCAGCTTCAGGGTTCTCGGGGCTTTTCAGGGAGATTCACAGGCAAACCTCCCGTGATCTCCGGTCGGAGGCGCTGACTCCAATCCTTCGGGATCTCAGGCCAAGGCCTCTCTGTTGGACCGAGGGTTCAACTTCAGCATATCTCAGTCCAAATCTCGGGAGTACTCCTCCAAACCGCGGTCGATCCCAGTCACCTCAGGGAGACCCAGTGTCCAACTCCTGAGCTCTCAATCACCTTTGCGGCAGAACTCATCCAATGCTCCTGAGTGCTCACGTCCGGACGGTGCGAACCAGGCTCCAAACCTGAGTGCTTTCGGGCGAACCTTGGAGAACAAACCCCATCTCGTCAAACCTCAGGATGCCTCAGTGGCTTCCGCGGGCAATTCGCGGAGGACCTGAATCCCATTCTCAGCAGTGCTTGTCGACATCTCGTCGGACCTCAGGCCCTGGAAGCCAGATCCAGGGCCAAATTCCATGGGGCCACAGTCCAAACCTCGGAACACCGGATCCAAATCCCGTGAGAACTCAGGCCTGATCGGCCACTCCCAGGCAAACATCTCGGTTAGGTGTCCGTATCTCAGGACAACTGTGCCAAAGTCTCGGAATGTCAGGTGTACTCGACGAGATCCAGGGGTACATGTCACGTGGTCTCCGTCTGAATGTGCCCCGCCACCTCCGACACTTGGGAGAGTGCTGGTCCAATCCGTGGATGCCAGGAGCCAGTCTCGTGGGATCTGATTCCAAATCGAGCCAGAACTCGTCAAAACCTCTTGAGTGTTTGTGCCCAAGTTAGGGGATCCCGATGCCACTCCGGGGTGATCTCGGCCGATGCCCAGGAGAACCCATCCAAATGTCAACAAACCCTGGCCCTGTCAGGGAGATTCACGGGCATATGTCACGTGATCACGGCCCCAGCCTCGGAAGAACGCACTCAAGTCTCCTGGGGCCACCGGCCATTGGATGAGAAACAGCATCTAAGTTCATCAGACTTCAGGTAAAACGCGGGAATGCTCAGGCAAATCTCGTGGGGACCTCTGGCCCAGTTAGCGAGATCCAGAAGCAATCCCAAGGGGGTTGAAATCCAATTGTCATTAGAACGGAGCCAAAACCCTGAGGTCTCACCCCAGTCAGGGGTCTCGAGCAGATAAACTCATGGGATCGCAGTCTAAATTTTGGAGGCCCTGACCCACATCTCAAGAGATCTCAAGCCCTGCATGCGAGTTCCCAGACACACGTTTCGGCATATCCGTCCAAAACTCGGAAGAGATATGGATATGTCCTGAGATGTCAGGAATGATCAGAGAGATGGTGAGGCACCTGTCTCGTTGATCTTAGTGCGAATCTCGTGAGGAATCTCCGAATCTGGTGGAATCTCCCATCTGTTCGGCCACTCGCAGGACCCGAGGTTACCGGATCGTAGTCCGGACCTCCCCAGAACTCATCCAAATCTCTTGAGACCTCGGGCGCAGTCAGTGAGCTGCAGGGCATAGCTCGCCCCTTCTCAGTCCAAACCGAGGGGACCACATGCAATGTTCGAGTGCTGTCGGGCCCAGTCAGGGAGATTCGGGGTCAAATCTGGCGTCTCCTCCGTCCATGCGTCGGAGGAACGCACTCAATGCTCCTGGGATCTCGGGGAGCTCTATGGGACAAAGAGCGTCTGACTTCAGGGGAGCTCCATCCAAATCTCGGGACGGCTCATGCAAATCTGGTGTGATCCCATGCCCAGTCCTCGAGTTCCAGGGGGCAATGCTCACATGATCTCCATCCCAATTTCCGGAGGGGCCCTGCAGATCCAGAGCGCTCACATCAAGACATCAAGGCCCCGGTAACGATCCCGCGTGGTTTCAGGCCAAGTCTTGGGGGGAACAAACAGCAAGTCATGGCAGCACAGGCCCCCTCTGCAAGACCCGGGGGCAAACCTCTCATGGTTTTAGTCTGCATCTCGGGAGAGCGCCTCCAAACCGCAGGATACAACGGGGCCAGGCAGCGAGATGGAAAGACAAACCAAGTGGGATCCCAGCACACATCTGGGGACACCTGGCCCCAATGGAACAAGATCTCGGGCCTTGTGGAGGTTATGGAGGTCGCTTGGCTCAGGATAGTCGTCCAAATCTCGGTAGAACTGCGCGAATGCCCTGAGGTCTCAGGAAACGTCAGCGAGACCCAGGGAGACACGCACATGATCTCCGTCGACATCGCGTTTGCAATCTCCCAACCTCGTGGGAGCTCTGGTGCGTTCCACTACAACCTGTGGCTACGTGCACCGTTTCGGATTTCAAATGTCGCCAGAGCTCCTCAAACCATCTTGAGACTTCGACCCCTTTCGGTGAGATCCGGGGGCGAATCTCAGCTGATCTCAGTCCAAATCTCGGGAGGTCTCCTCCCCAGCTTCAGGGTTCTCGGACAATTTCAGGGAGATTCACAGGCAAAACTCCCATGATCTCCGGTCGGATGCGCTGACTCCAACCCACGGGATCTCAGGCCAAGGCCTCTCTGTTAGACACAGGGTTCAACTTCACAAATCTCAGTCCAAATCTCGGGAGAAAGCCTCCAAACCTCGGTCGACCCCGGTCACCATCAGGGCGACCCAGGGCCCAACTCCTGAGCTCTCAATCACCTTTGCAGCAGAACCCACCCAATGCCCCTGAGTCCTCACGTCCGGACGGTGCGAACCAGGCTCCAAACCTGAGTGCTTTCGTGCGAACCTTGGAGAACAAACCCCATCTTGTCAAAGCTCGGGACCCCTCAGTGGCTTCCGAGGGCAATTCGCAGGGGACCTGAATCCAATTCTCAGGAGTGCTCGTCGACATCTCATGGGACCACAGGCCCAGGAAGCCAGATCCAGGGCCAAATCTCATGGGGCCGCAGTCCACACCTCGGAACACCGGATCCAAATCCTGTGAGAACTCAGGACCCGTCGGACTCTCCCAGGCAAACGTCTCCGTGTAGGTGTCCGAATCTCAGGACAACTGTGCCAAAGCCTCGAAATGTCAGGTGTACTCGCCGAGATCGAGGGGCACATGTCACGTGGTCTCCGTCTGAATGAGGCTCGCCACCTCCGACACTTGTGAGAACGCTGGTCCAATCCGTGAATGCCAGGAGCCAGTCTCGTGGGATCGGATTCCAAATCGAGCTGGAACTCGTCAAAATCTCTTTAGTGGTTTGTGCCCAAGTTATGGAATCCGGGTGATCTCAGCCAAAGTCCAGGAGAACTCATTCAAATGTCAAGAACCCCTGGCCCTGTCAGGGAGATTCACGGACATATGTCACGTGATCACAGCCCCAGGCTCGGAAGAACGCACTCAAATCTTGCGGGGCCACTGTCCGTTGCGTGAGAAACAGCATCTAAGTTCATCTGACTTTAGGCGTAACACGGGAACACACACGCAAATTCCGGGGGGACCTCTGGCCCAGTTAGCGAGATCCAGAAGCAATCCCCAGGGGGTTGAAATCCAATTGTCATTAGAACGAAACCAAATCCCTGAGGTCTCACCCCAGTCAGGGGTCTCAAGCAATTAAACTCATGGGATCGCAGTCTAAATTTTGGAGGCCCTGACCCACATCTCATGAGATCTCAGGCCCTGCCTGCGAGTTCCTGGAAACACGTGTCGGCATATCCGTCCAAATATCGGAAGAGCTATGGAAATGTCCTGAGATGTCAGGAATGATCAGAGAGATCGAGAGGCACCTGTCTCGTTGTTCTCAGGGCGAATCTCACGAGGAATCTCCGAATCTGGTGGAATCTCCGGTCCGTTCGGCCACTGGCAGGGCCCGAGGTCACCGGATCGTAGTCCAGACCTCCCCAGAACTCATCCAAATCTCTTGAGACCTCGGGCGCAGTCAGTGAGCGGCAGGGCAAAGCTCGCCCCTTCTCAGTCCAAACCTAGGGGACCACATGCAATGTTCGAGCACTGTCGGGCCCAGTCAGGGAGATTCGGGATCAAATATGGTGTCTCCTCCGTCCAAGCCTCGGAAGAACTCACTCAAAACTCCTGGGATCTCGGGGAGCTCTGTGGGACAGAGAGCACCTGACTTCAGGGGAGCTCCGTCCAAATCTCGGGACGGCTCATGCAAATCTGCCGTGATCCCATACCCAGTCCTCGAGATCCAGGGGGCAATGCTCACGTGATTTCCATCCCAATTTCAGGAGGGGCCCTGAAGTTCCAGAGCGCTCAGGTCCGGATATCAAGGCCCGGGTTCCAACCCCGCGTGGTTTCAGGCCAAATCTTGGGGGGAACAAACCGCAAGTCATGGCAGCACAGGCCCCCTCTGCAGTACCGGGGGGCAAAATTCTCGTGCTTTTAGTCTGCATCTCGGAAGAGCGCCTCCAAACCGCAGGAGACCACGGAGCCAGGCAGCCAGATGGAAGGGCAAATCAAATGGCATCCCAGCCCACGTCTGGGACACCTGGCCCCCAGGGAACGTGGTCTCCGGACTTGGGGAGGATAAGGAGGTCGCTTGGCTCAAGATAGCCGTCCAAATCTCGGTAGAACTGCGCGAATCCCCGGAGATCTCAGGAAAAGTCAGCGAGACCCAGGGACACAAGGCACGTGATCTCCGTCGGCATCGCGTTCGAGATCTCCCAACGACGTTGGAGCTCTGGCCCGTTCCTCTAAAACCTGTGGCCACGTGCGCCGTTTCTGAGTTCAAATGTCGACAGAGCTCCACAAACCCTCTTGAGACCTCGGCCCCTTTCCGTGAGATCCGGGGGCGAATCTCAGCTGCTCTCAGTCCAAATCTCGGGAGGTGTCCTCCCCAGCTTCAGGGTTCTCGGGGCTTTTCAGGGAGATTCACAGGCAAACCTCCCGTGATCTCCGGTCGGAGGCGCTGACTCCAATCCTTCGGGATCTCAGGCCAAGGCCTCTCTGTTAGACCGAGGGTTCAACTTCAGCATATCTCAGTCCAAATCTCGGGAGTACTCCTCCAAACCGCGGTCGATCCCAGTCACCTCAGGGAGACCCAGTGTCCAACTCCTGAGCTCTCAATCACCTTTGCGGCAGAACACATCCAATGCTCCTGAGTGCTCACGTCAGGACGGTGCGAACCAGGCTCCAAACCTGAGTGCTTTCGGGCGAACATTGGAGAACAACCCCCATCTCGTCAAACCTCAGGATGCCTCAGTGGCTTCCGCGGGCAATTCGCGGAGGACCTGAATCCCATTCTCAGCAGTGCTTGTCGACATCTCGTCGGACCTCAGGCCCTGGAAGCCAGATCCAGGGCCAAATTCCATGGGGCCACAGTCCAAACCTCGGAACACCGGATCCAAATCCCGTGAGAACACAGGCCTGATCGGCCACTCCCAGGCAAACATCTCGGTTAGGTGTCCGTATCTCAGGACAACTGTGCCAAAGTCTCGGAATGTCAGGTGTACTCGACGAGATCCAGGGGTACATGTCACGTGGTCTCCGTCTGAATGTGCCCCGCCACCTCCGACACTTGGGAGAGTGCTGGTCCAATCCGTGGATGCCAGGAGCCAGTCTCGTGGGATCTGATTCCAAATCGAGCCAGAACTCGTCAAAACCTCTTGAGTGTTTGTGCCCAAGTTAGGGGATCCCGATGCCACTCCGGGGTGATCTCGGCCGATGCCCAGGAGAACCCATCCAAATGTCAACAAACCCTGGCCCTGTCAGGGAGATTCACGGGCATATGTCACGTGATCACGGCCCCAGCCTCGGAAGAACGCACTCAAGTCTCCTGGGGCCACCGGCCACTGGATGAGAAACAGCATCTAAGTTCATCAGACTTCAGGTAAAACGCGGGAATGCTCAGGCAAATCTCGTGGGGATCTCTGGCCCAGTTAGCGAGATCCAGAAGCAATCCCAAGGGGGTTGAAATCCAATTGTCATTAGAACGGAGCCAAAACCCTGAGGTCTCACCCCAGTCAGGGGTCTCGAGCAGATAAACTCATGGGATCGCAGTCTAAATTTTGGAGGCCCTGACCCACATCTCAAGAGATCTCAAGCCCTGCATGCGAGTTCCCAGACACACGTTTCGGCATATCCGTCCAAACCTCGGAAGAGATATGGATATGTCCTGAGATGTCAGGAATGATCAGAGAGATGGTGAGGCACCTGTCTCGTTGATCTTAGTGCGAATCTCGTGAGGAATCTCCGAATCTGGTGGAATCTCCCATCTGTTCGGCCACTCGCAGGACCCGAGGTTACCGGATCGTAGTCCGGACCTCCCCAGAACTCATGCAAATCTCTTGAGACCTCGGGCGCAGTCAGTGAGCTGCAGGGCATAGCTCGCCCCTTCTCAGTCCAAACCGAGGGGACCACATGCAATGTTCGAGTGCTGTCGGGCCCAGTCAGGGAGATTCGGGGTCAAATCTGGCGTCTCCTCCGTCCATGCGTCGGAGGAACGCACTCAATGCTCCTGGGATCTCGGGGAGCTCTATGGGACAAAGAGCGTCTGACTTCAGGGGAGCTCCATCCAAATCTCGGGACGGCTCATGCAAATCTGGTGTGATCCCATGCCCAGTCCTCGAGTTCCAGGGGGCAATGCTCACATGATCTCCATCCCAATTTCAGGAGGGGCCCTGCAGATCCAGAGCGCTCACGTCAAGACATCAAGGCCCCGGTAACGAACCCGCGTGGTTTCAGGCCAAGTCTTGGGGGGAACAAACAGCAAGTCATGGCAGCACAGGCCCCCTCTGCAAGACCCGGGGGCAAACCTCTCATGGTTTTAGTCTGCATCTCGGGAGAGCGCCTCGAAACCGCAGGATACAACGGGGCCAGGCAGCGAGATGGAAAGACAAACCAAGTGGGATCCCAGCACACGTCTGGGGACACCTGGCCCCAATGGAACAAGATCTCGGGCCTTGTGGAGGTTATGGAGGTCGCTTGGCTCAGGATAGTCGTCCAAATCTCGGTAGAACTGCGCGAATGCCCTGAGGTCTCAGGAAACGTCAGCGAGACCCAGGGAGACACGCACATGATCTCCGTCGACATCGCGTTTGCAATCTCCCAACCTCGTGGGAGCTCTGGTGCGTTCCACTACAACCTGTGGCTACGTGCACCGTTTCGGATTTCAAATGTCGCCAGAGCTCCTCAAACCATCTTGAGACTTCGACCCCTTTCGGTGAGATCCGGGGGCGAATCTCAGCTGATCTCAGTCCAAATCTCGGGAGGTCTCCTCCCCAGCTTCAGGGTTCTCGGACAATTTCAGGGAGATTCACAGGCAAAACTCCCATGATCTCCGGTCGGATGCGCTGACTCCAACCCACGGGATCTCAGGCCAAGGCCTCTCTGTTAGACACAGGGTTCAACCTCACAAATCTCAGTCCAAATCTCGGGAGAAAGCCTCCAAACCTCGGTCGACCCCGGTCACCATCAGGGCGACCCAGGGCCCAACTCCTGAGCTCTCAATCACCTTTGCAGCAGAACCCACCCAATGCCCCTGAGTCCTCACGTCCGGACGGTGCGAACCAGGCTCCAAACCTGAGTGCTTTCGTGCGAACCTTGGAGAACAAACCCCATCTTGTCAAAGCTCGGGACCCCTCAGTGGCTTCCGAGGGCAATTCGCAGGGGACCTGAATCCAATTCTCAGGAGTGCTCGTCGACATCTCATGGGACCACAGGCCCAGGAAGCCAGATCCAGGGCCAAATCTCATGGGGCCGCAGTCCACACCTCGGAACACCGGATCCAAATCCTGTGAGAACTCAGGACCCGTCGGACTCTCCCAGGCAAACGTCTCCGTGTAGGTGTCCGAATCTCAGGACAACTGTGCCAAAGCCTCGAAATGTCAGGTGTACTCGCCGAGATCGAGGGGCACATGTCACGTGGTCTCCGTCTGAATGAGGCTCGCCACCTCCGACACTTGTGAGAACGCTGGTCCAATCCGTGAATGCCAGGAGCCAGTCTCGTGGGATCGGATTCCAAATCGAGCTGGAACTCGTCAAAATCTCTTTAGTGGTTTGTGCCCAAGTTATGGAATCCGGGTGATCTCAGCCAAAGTCCAGGAGAACTCATTCAAATGTCAAGAACCCCTGGCCCTGTCAGGGAGATTCACGGACATATGTCACGTGATCACAGCCCCAGGCTCGGAAGAACGCACTCAAATCTTGCGGGGCCACTGTCCGTTGCGTGAGAAACAGCATCTAAGTTCATCTGACTTTAGGCGTAACACGGGAACACACACGCAAATTCCGGGGGGACCTCTGGCCCAGTTAGCGAGATCCAGAAGCAATCCCCAGGGGGTTGAAATCCAATTGTCATTAGAACGAAACCAAATCCCTGAGGTCTCACCCCAGTCAGGGGTCTCAAGCAATTAAACTCATGGGATCGCAGTCTAAATTTTGGAGGCCCTGACCCACATCTCATGAGATCTCAGGCCCTGCCTGCGAGTTCCTGGAAACACGTGTCGGCATATCCGTCCAAATATCGGAAGAGCTATGGAAATGTCCTGAGATGTCAGGAATGATCAGAGAGATCGAGAGGCACCTGTCTCGTTGTTCTCAGGGCGAATCTCACGAGGAATCTCCGAATCTGGTGGAATCTCCGGTCCGTTCGGCCACTGGCAGGGCCCGAGGTCACCGGATCGTAGTCCAGACCTCCCCAGAACTCATCCAAATCTCTTGAGACCTCGGGCGCAGTCAGTGAGCGGCAGGGCAAAGCTCGCCCCTTCTCAGTCCAAACCTAGGGGACCACATGCAATGTTCGAGCACTGTCGGGCCCAGTCAGGGAGATTCGGGATCAAATATGGTGTCTCCTCCGTCCAAGCCTCGGAAGAACTCACTCAAAACTCCTGGGATCTCGGGGAGCTCTGTGGGACAGAGAGCACCTGACTTCAGGGCAGCTCCGTCCAAATCTCGGGACGGCTCATGCAAATCTGCCGTGATCCCATACCCAGTCCTCGAGATCCAGGGGGCAATGCTCACGTGATTTCCATCCCAATTTCAGGAGGGGCCCTGAAGTTCCAGAGCGCTCAGGTCCGGATATCAAGGCCCGGGTTCCAACCCCGCGTGGTTTCAGGCCAAATCTTGGGGGGAACAAAACGCAAGTCATGGCAGCACAGGCCCCCTCTGCAGTACCGGGGGGCAAAATTCTCGTGCTTTTAGTCTGCATCTCGGAAGAGCGCCTCCAAACCGCAGGAGACCACGGAGCCAGGCAGCCAGATGGAAGGGCAAATCAAATGGCATCCCAGCCCACGTCTGGGGACACCTGGCCCCCAGGGAACGAGGTCTCCGGCCTTGGGGAGGATAAGGAGGTCGCTTGGCTCAAGACAGCCGTCCAAATCTCGGTAGAACTGCGCGAATCCCCGGAGATCTCAGGAAAAGTCAGCGAGACCCAGGGACACACGGCACGTGATCTCCGTCGGCATCGCGTTCGAGATCTCCCAACGACGTTGGAGCTCTGGCCCGTTCCTCTAAAACCTGTGGCCACGTGCGCCGTTTCTGAGTTCAAATGTCGACAGAGCTCCACAAACACTCTTGAGACCTCGGCCCCTTTCCGTGAGATCCGGGGGTGAATCTCAGCTGCTCTCAGTCCAAATCTCGGGAGGTGTCCTCCCCAGCTTCAGGGTTCTCGGGGCTTTTCAGGGAGATTCACAGGCAAACCTCCCGTGATCTCCGGTCGGAGGCGCTGACTCCAATCCTTCGGGATCTCAGGCCAAGGCCTCTCTGTTAGACCGAGGGTTCAACTTCAGCATATCTCAGTCCAAATCTCGGGAGTACTCCTCCAAACCGCGGTCGATCCCAGTCACCTCAGGGAGACCCAGTGTCCAACTCCTGAGCTCTCAATCACCTTTGCGGCAGAACTCATCCAATGCTCCTGAGTGCTCACGTCCGGACGGTGCGAACCAGGCTCCAAACCTGAGTGCTTTCGGGCGAACCTTGGAGAACAAACCCCATCTCGTCAAACCTCAGGATGCCTCAGTGGCTTCCGCGGGCAATTCGCGGAGGACCTGAATCCCATTCTCAGCAGGGCTTGTCGACATCTCGTCGGACCTCAGGCCCTGGAAGCCAGATCCAGGGCCAAATTCCATGGGGCCACAGTCCAAACCTCGGAACACCGGATCCAAATCCCGTGAGAACTCAGGCCTGATCGGCCACTCCCAGGCAAACATCTCGGTTAGGTGTCCGTATCTCAGGACAACTGTGCCAAAGTCTCGGAATGTCAGGTGTACTCGACGAGATCCAGGGGTACATGTCACCTGGTCTCCGTCTGAATGTGCCTCGCCACCTCCGACACTTGGGAGAGTGCTGGTCCAATCCGTGGATGCCAGGAGCCAGTCTCGTGGGATCTGATTCCAAATCGAGCCAGAACTCGTCAAAACCTCTTGAGTGTTTGTGCCCAAGTTAGGGGATCCCGATGCCACTCCGGGGTGATCTCGGCCGATGCCCAGGAGAACCCATCCAAATGTCAACAAACCCTGGCCCTGTCAGGGAGATTCACGGGCATATGTCACGTGATCACGGCCCCAGCCTCGGAAGAACGCACTCAAGTCTCCTGGGGCCACCGGCCATTGGATGAGAAACAGCATCTAAGTTCATCAGACTTCAGGTAAAACGCGGGAATGCTCAGGCAAATCTCGTGGGGATCTCTGGCCCAGTTAGCGAGATCCAGAAGCAATCCCAAGGGGGTTGAAATCCAATTGTCATTAGAACGGAGCCAAAACCCTGAGGTCTCACCCCAGTCAGGGGTCTCGAGCAGATAAACTCATGGGATCGCAGTCTAAATTTTGGAGGCCCTGACCCACATCTCAAGAGATCTCAAGCCCTGCATGCGAGTTCCCAGACACACGTTTCGGCATATCCGTCCAAACCTCGGAAGAGATATGGATATGTCCTGAGATGTCAGGAATGATCAGAGAGATGGTGAGGCACCTGTCTCGTTGATCTTAGTGCGAATCTCGTGAGGAATCTCCGAATCTGGTGGAATCTCCCATCTGTTCGGCCACTCGCAGGACCCGAGGTTACCGGATCGTAGTCCGGACCTCCCCAGAACTCATCCAAATCTCTTGAGACCTCGGGCGCAGTCAGTGAGCTGCAGGGCATAGCTCGCCCCTTCTCAGTCCAAACCGAGGGGACCACATGCAATGTTCGAGTGCTGTCGGGCCCAGTCAGGGAGATTCGGGGTCAAATCTGGCGTCTCCTCCGTCCATGCGTCGGAGGAACGCACTCAATGCTCCTGGGATCTCGGGGAGCTCTATGGGACAAAGAGCGTCTGACTTCAGGGGAGCTCCATCCAAATCTCGGGACGGCTCATGCAAATCTGGTGTGATCCCATGCCCAGTCCTCGAGTTCCAGGGGGCAATGCTCACATGATCTCCATCCCAATTTCAGGAGGGGCCCTGCAGATCCAGAGCGCTCACGTCAAGACATCAAGGCCCCGGTAACGAACCCGCGTGGTTTCAGGCCAAGTCTTGGGGGGAACAAACAGCAAGTCATGGCAGCACAGGCCCCCTCTGCAAGACCCGGGGGCAAACCTCTCATGGTTTTAGTCTGCATCTCGGGAGAGCGCCTCGAAACCGCAGGATACAACGGGGCCAGGCAGCGAGATGGAAAGACAAACCAAGTGGGATCCCAGCACACGTCTGGGGACACCTGGCCCCAATGGAACAAGATCTCGGGCCTTGTGGAGGTTATGGAGGTCGCTTGGCTCAGGATAGTCGTCCAAATCTCGGTAGAACTGCGCGAATGCCCTGAGGTCTCAGGAAACGTCAGCGAGACCCAGGGAGACACGCACATGATCTCCGTCGACATCGCGTTTGCAATCTCCCAACCTCGTGGGAGCTCTGGTGCGTTCCACTACAACCTGTGGCTACGTGCACCGTTTCGGATTTCAAATGTCGCCAGAGCTCCTCAAACCATCTTGAGACTTCGACCCCTTTCGGTGAGATCCGGGGGCGAATCTCAGCTGATCTCAGTCCAAATCTCGGGAGGTCTCCTCCCCAGCTTCAGGGTTCTCGGACAATTTCAGGGAGATTCACAGGCAAAACTCCCATGATCTCCGGTCGGATGCGCTGACTCCAACCCACGGGATCTCAGGCCAAGGCCTCTCTGTTAGACACAGGGTTCAACCTCACAAATCTCAGTCCAAATCTCGGGAGAAAGCCTCCAAACCTCGGTCGACCCCGGTCACCATCAGGGCGACCCAGGGCCCAACTCCTGAGCTCTCAATCACCTTTGCAGCAGAACCCACCCAATGCCCCTGAGTCCTCACGTCCGGACGGTGCGAACCAGGCTCCAAACCTGAGTGCTTTCGTGCGAACCTTGGAGAACAAACCCCATCTTGTCAAAGCTCGGGACCCCTCAGTGGCTTCCGAGGGCAATTCGCAGGGGACCTGAATCCAATTCTCAGGAGTGCTCGTCGACATCTCATGGGACCACAGGCCCAGGAAGCCAGATCCAGGGCCAAATCTCATGGGGCCGCAGTCCACACCTCGGAACACCGGATCCAAATCCTGTGAGAACTCAGGACCCGTCGGACTCTCCCAGGCAAACGTCTCCGTGTAGGTGTCCGAATCTCAGGACAACTGTGCCAAAGCCTCGAAATGTCAGGTGTACTCGCCGAGATCGAGGGGCACATGTCACGTGGTCTCCGTCTGAATGAGGCTCGCCACCTCCGACACTTGTGAGAACGCTGGTCCAATCCGTGAATGCCAGGAGCCAGTCTCGTGGGATCGGATTCCAAATCGAGCTGGAACTCGTCAAAATCTCTTTAGTGGTTTGTGCCCAAGTTATGGAATCCGGGTGATCTCAGCCAAAGTCCAGGAGAACTCATTCAAATGTCAAGAACCCCTGGCCCTGTCAGGGAGATTCACGGACATATGTCACGTGATCACAGCCCCAGGCTCGGAAGAACGCACTCAAATCTTGCGGGGCCACTGTCCGTTGCGTGAGAAACAGCATCTAAGTTCATCTGACTTTAGGCGTAACACGGGAACACACACGCAAATTCCGGGGGGACCTCTGGCCCAGTTAGCGAGATCCAGAAGCAATCCCCAGGGGGTTGAAATCCAATTGTCATTAGAACGAAACCAAATCCCTGAGGTCTCACCCCAGTCAGGGGTCTCAAGCAATTAAACTCATGGGATCGCAGTCTAAATTTTGGAGGCCCTGACCCACATCTCATGAGATCTCAGGCCCTGCCTGCGAGTTCCTGGAAACACGTGTCGGCATATCCGTCCAAATATCGGAAGAGCTATGGAAATGTCCTGAGATGTCAGGAATGATCAGAGAGATCGAGAGGCACCTGTCTCGTTGTTCTCAGGGCGAATCTCACGAGGAATCTCCGAATCTGGTGGAATCTCCGGTCCGTTCGGCCACTGGCAGGGCCCGAGGTCACCGGATCGTAGTCCAGACCTCCCCAGAACTCATCCAAATCTCTTGAGACCTCGGGCGCAGTCAGTGAGCGGCAGGGCAAAGCTCGCCCCTTCTCAGTCCAAACCTAGGGGACCACATGCAATGTTCGAGCACTGTCGGGCCCAGTCAGGGAGATTCGGGATCAAATATGGTGTCTCCTCCGTCCAAGCCTCGGAAGAACTCACTCAAAACTCCTGGGATCTCGGGGAGCTCTGTGGGACAGAGAGCACCTGACTTCAGGGGAGCTCCGTCCAAATCTCGGGACGGCTCATGCAAATCTGCCGTGATCCCATACCCAGTCCTCGAGATCCAGGGGGCAATGCTCACGTGATTTCCATCCCAATTTCAGGAGGGGCCCTGAAGTTCCAGAGCGCTCAGGTCCGGATATCAAGGCCCGGGTTCCAACCCCGCGTGGTTTCAGGCCAAATCTTGGGGGGAACAAACCGCAAGTCATGGCAGCACAGGCCCCCTCTGCAGTACCGGGGGGCAAAATTCTCGTGCTTTTAGTCTGCATCTCGGAAGAGCGCCTCCAAACCGCAGGAGACCACGGAGCCAGGCAGCCAGATGGAAGGGCAAATCAAATGGCATCCCAGCCCACGTCTGGGGACACCTGGCCCCCAGGGAACGAGGTCTCCGGCCTTGGGGAGGATAAGGAGGTCGCTTGGCTCAAGATAGCCGTCCAAATCTCGGTAGAACTGCGCGAATCCCCGGAGATCTCAGGAAAAGTCAGCGAGACCCAGGGACACACGGCACGTGATCTCCGTCGGCATCGCGTTCGAGATCTCCCAACGACGTTGGAGCTCTGGCCCGTTCCTCTAAAACCTGTGGCCACGTGCGCCGTTTCTGAGTTCAAATGTCGACAGAGCTCCACAAACCCTCTTGAGACCTCGGCCCCTTTCCGTGAGATCCGGGGGCGAATCTCAGCTGCTCTCAGTCCAAATCTCGGGAGGTGTCCTCCCCAGCTTCAGGGTTCTCGGGGCTTTTCAGGGAGATTCACAGGCAAACCTCCCGTGATCTCCGGTCGGAGGCGCTGACTCCAATCCTTCGGGATCTCAGGCCAAGGCCTCTCTGTTAGACCGAGGGTTCAACTTCAGCATATCTCAGTCCAAATCTCGGGAGTACTCCTCCAAACCGCGGTCGATCCCAGTCACCTCAGGGAGACCCAGTGTCCAACTCCTGAGCTCTCAATCACCTTTGCGGCAGAACTCATCCAATGCTCCTGAGTGCTCACGTCCGGACGGTGCGAACCAGGCTCCAAACCTGAGTGCTTTCGGGCGAACCTTGGAGAACAAACCCCATCTCGTCAAACCTCAGGATGCCTCAGTGGCTTCCGCGGGCAATTCGCGGAGGACCTGAATCCCATTCTCAGCAGTGCTTGTCGACATCTCGTCGGACCTCAGGCCCTGGAAGCCAGATCCAGGGCCAAATTCCATGGGGCCACAGTCCAAACCTCGGAACACCGGATCCAAATCCCGTGAGAACTCAGGCCTGATCGGCCACTCCCAGGCAAACATCTCGGTTAGGTGTCCGTATCTCAGGACAACTGTGCCAAAGTCTCGGAATGTCAGGTGTACTCGACGAGATCCAGGGGTACATGTCACGTGGTCTCCGTCTGAATGTGCCCCGCCACCTCCGACACTTGGGAGAGTGCTGGTCCAATCCGTGGATGCCAGGAGCCAGTCTCGTGGGATCTGATTCCAAATCGAGCCAGAACTCGTCAAAACCTCTTGAGTGTTTGTGCCCAAGTTAGGGGATCCCGATGCCACTCCGGGGTGATCTCGGCCGATGCCCAGGAGAACCCATCCAAATGTCAACAAACCCTGGCCCTGTCAGGGAGATTCACGGGCATATGTCACGTGATCACAGCCCCAGCCTCGGAAGAACGCACTCAAGTCTCCTGGGGCCACCGGCCATTGGATGAGAAACAGCATCTAAGTTCATCAGACTTCAGGTAAAACGCGGGAATGCTCAGGCAAATCTCGTGGGGATCTCTGGCCCAGTTAGCGAGATCCAGAAGCAATCCCAAGGGGGTTGAAATCCAATTGTCATTAGAACGGAGCCAAAACCCTGAGGTCTCACCCCAGTCAGGGGTCTCGAGCAGATAAACTCATGGGATCGCAGTCTAAATTTTGGAGGCCCTGACCCACATCTCAAGAGATCTCAAGCCCTGCATGCGAGTTCCCAGACACACGTTTCGGCATATCCGTCCAAAACTCGGAAGAGATATGGATATGTCCTGAGATGTCAGGAATGATCAGAGAGATGGTGAGGCACCTGTCTCGTTGATCTTAGTGCGAATCTCGTGAGGAATCTCCGAATCTGGTGGAATCTCCCATCTGTTCGGCCACTCGCAGGACCCGAGGTTACCGGATCGTAGTCCGGACCTCCCCAGAACTCATCCAAATCTCTTGAGACCTCGGGCGCAGTCAGAGAGCTGCAGGGCATAGCTCGCCCCTTCTCAGTCCAAACCGAGGGGACCACATGCAATGTTCGAGTGCTGTCGGGCCCAGTCAGGGAGATTCGGGGTCAAATCTGGCGTCTCCTCCGTCCATGCGTCGGAGGAACGCACTCAATGCTCCTGGGATCTCGGGGAGCTCTATGGGACAAAGAGCGTCTGACTTCAGGGGAGCTCCATCCAAATCTCGGGACGGCTCATGCAAATCTGGTGTGATCCCATGCCCAGTCCTCGAGTTCCAGGGGGCAATGCTCACATGATCTCCATCCCAATTTCAGGAGGGGCCCTGCAGATCCAGAGCGCTCACGTCAAGACATCAAGGCCCCGGTAACGAACCCGCGTGGTTTCAGGCCAAGTCTTGGGGGGAACAAACAGCAAGTCATGGCAGCACAGGCCCCCTCTGCAAGACCCGGGGGCAAACCTCTCATGGTTTTAGTCTGCATCTCGGGAGAGCGCCTCCAAACCGCAGGATACAACGGGGCCAGGCAGCGAGATGGAAAGACAAACCAAGTGGGATCCCAGCACACGTCTGGGGACACCTGGCCCCAATGGAACAAGATCTCGGGCCTTGTGGAGGTTATGGAGGTCGCTTGGCTCAGGATAGTCGTCCAAATCTCGGTAGAACTGCGCGAATGCCCTGAGGTCTCAGGAAACGTCAGCGAGACCCAGGGAGACACGCACATGATCTCCGTCGACATCGCGTTTGCAATCTCCCAACCTCGTGGGAGCTCTGGTGCGTTCCACTACAACCTGTGGCTACGTGCACCGTTTCGGATTTCAAATGTCGCCAGAGCTCCTCAAACCATCTTGAGACTTCGACCCCTTTCGGTGAGATCCGGGGGCGAATCTCAGCTGATCTCAGTCCAAATCTCGGGAGGTCTCCTCCCCAGCTTCAGGGTTCTCGGACAATTTCAGGGAGATTCACAGGCAAAACTCCCATGATCTCCGGTCGGATGCGCTGACTCCAACCCACGGGATCTCAGGCCAAGGCCTCTCTGTTAGACACAGGGTTCAACTTCACAAATCTCAGTCCAAATCTCGGGAGAAAGCCTCCAAACCTCGGTCGACCCCGGTCACCATCAGGGCGACCCAGGGCCCAACTCCTGAGCTCTCAATCACCTTTGCAGCAGAACCCACCCAATGCCCCTGAGTCCTCACGTCCGGACGGTGCGAACCAGGCTCCAAACCTGAGTGCTTTCGTGCGAACCTTGGAGAACAAACCCCATCTTGTCAAAGCTCGGGACCCCTCAGTGGCTTCCGAGGGCAATTCGCAGGGGACCTGAATCCAATTCTCAGGAGTGCTCGTCGACATCTCATGGGACCACAGGCCCAGGAAGCCAGATCCAGGGCCAAATCTCATGGGGCCGCAGTCCACACCTCGGAACACCGGATCCAAATCCTGTGAGAACTCAGGACCCGTCGGACTCTCCCAGGCAAACGTCTCCGTGTAGGTGTCCGAATCTCAGGACAACTGTGCCAAAGCCTCGAAATGTCAGGTGTACTCGCCGAGATCGAGGGGCACATGTCACGTGGTCTCCGTCTGAATGAGGCTCGCCACCTCCGACACTTGTGAGAACGCTGGTCCAATCCGTGAATGCCAGGAGCCAGTCTCGTGGGATCGGATTCCAAATCGAGCTGGAACTCGTCAAAATCTCTTTAGTGGTTTGTGCCCAAGTTATGGAATCCGGGTGATCTCAGCCAAAGTCCAGGAGAACTCATTCAAATGTCAAGAACCCCTGGCCCTGTCAGGGAGATTCACGGACATATGTCACGTGATCACAGCCCCAGGCTCGGAAGAACGCACTCAAATCTTGCGGGGCCACTGTCCGTTGCGTGAGAAACAGCATCTAAGTTCATCTGACTTTAGGCGTAACACGGGAACACACACGCAAATTCCGGGGGGACCTCTGGCCCAGTTAGCGAGATCCAGAAGCAATCCCCAGGGGGTTGAAATCCAGTTGTCATTAGAACGAAACCAAATCCCTGAGGTCTCACCCCAGTCAGGGGTCTCAAGCAATTAAACTCATGGGATCGCAGTCTAAATTTTGGAGGCCCTGACCCACATCTCATGAGATCTCAGGCCCTGCCTGCGAGTTCCTGGAAACACGTGTCGGCATATCCGTCCAAATATCGGAAGAGCTATGGAAATGTCCTGAGATGTCAGGAATGATCAGAGAGATCGAGAGGCACCTGTCTCGTTGTTCTCAGGGCGAATCTCACGAGGAATCTCCGAATCTGGTGGAATCTCCGGTCCGTTCGGCCACTGGCAGGGCCCGAGGTCACCGGATCGTAGTCCAGACCTCCCCAGAACTCATCCAAATCTCTTGAGACCTCGGGCGCAGTCAGTGAGCGGCAGGGCAAAGCTCGCCCCTTCTCAGTCCAAACCTAGGGGACCACATGCAATGTTCGAGCACTGTCGGGCCCAGTCAGGGAGATTCGGGATCAAATATGGTGTCTCCTCCGTCCAAGCCTCGGAAGAACTCACTCAAAACTCCTGGGATCTCGGGGAGCTCTGTGGGACAGAGAGCACCTGACTTCAGGGGAGCTCCGTCCAAATCTCGGGACGGCTCATGCAAATCTGCCGTGATCCCATACCCAGTCCTCGAGATCCAGGGGGCAATGCTCACGTGATTTCCATCCCAATTTCAGGAGGGGCCCTGAAGTTCCAGAGCGCTCAGGTCCGGATATCAAGGCCCGGGTTCCAACCCCGCGTGGTTTCAGGCCAAATCTTGGGGGGAACAAACCGCAAGTCATGGCAGCACAGGCCCCCTCTGCAGTACCGGGGGGCAAAATTCTCGTGATTTTAGTCTGCATCTCGGAAGAGCGCCTCCAAACCGCAGGAGACCACGGAGCCAGGCAGCCAGATGGAAGGGCAAATCAAATGGCATCCCAGCCCACGTCTGGGACACCTGGCCCCCAGGGAACGAGGTCTCCGGCCTTGGGGAGGATAAGGAGGTCGCTTGGCTCAAGATAGCCGTCCAAATCTCGGTAGAACTGCGCGAATCCCCGGAGATCTCAGGAAAAGTCAGCGAGACCCAGGGACACAAGGCACGTGATCTCCGTCGGCATCGCGTTCGAGATCTCCCAACGACGTTGGAGCTCTGGCCCGTTCCTCTAAAACCTGTGGCCACGTGCGCCGTTTCTGAGTTCAAATGTCGACAGAGCTCCACAAACCCTCTTGAGACCTCGGCCCCTTTCCGTGAGATCCGGGGGCGAATCTCAGCTGCTCTCAGTCCAAATCTCGGGAGGTGTCCTCCCCAGCTTCAGGGTTCTCGGGGCTTTTCAGGGAGATTCACAGGCAAACCTCCCGTGATCTCCGGTCGGAGGCGCTGACTCCAATCCTTCGGGATCTCAGGCCAAGGCCTCTCTGTTAGACCGAGGGTTCAACTTCAGCATATCTCAGTCCAAATCTCGGGAGTACTCCTCCAAACCGCGGTCGATCCCAGTCACCTCAGGGAGACCCAGTGTCCAACTCCTGAGCTCTCAATCACCTTTGCGGCAGAACACATCCAATGCTCCTGAGTGCTCACGTCAGGACGGTGCGAACCAGGCTCCAAACCTGAGTGCTTTCGGGCGAACATTGGAGAACAACCCCCATCTCGTCAAACCTCAGGATGCCTCAGTGGCTTCCGCGGGCAATTCGCGGAGGACCTGAATCCCATTCTCAGCAGTGCTTGTCGACATCTCGTCGGACCTCAGGCCCTGGAAGCCAGATCCAGGGCCAAATTCCATGGGGCCACAGTCCAAACCTCGGAACACCGGATCCAAATCCCGTGAGAACACAGGCCTGATCGGCCACTCCCAGGCAAACATCTCGGTTAGGTGTCCGTATCTCAGGACAACTGTGCCAAAGTCTCGGAATGTCAGGTGTACTCGACGAGATCCAGGGGTACATGTCACGTGGTCTCCGTCTGAATGTGCCCCGCCACCTCCGACACTTGGGAGAGTGCTGGTCCAATCCGTGGATGCCAGGAGCCAGTCTCGTGGGATCTGATTCCAAATCGAGCCAGAACTCGTCAAAACCTCTTGAGTGTTTGTGCCCAAGTTAGGGGATCCCGATGCCACTCCGGGGTGATCTCGGCCGATGCCCAGGAGAACCCATCCAAATGTCAACAAACCCTGGCCCTGTCAGGGAGATTCACGGGCATATGTCACGTGATCACGGCCCCAGCCTCGGAAGAACGCACTCAAGTCTCCTGGGGCCACCGGCCATTGGATGAGAAACAGCATCTAAGTTCATCAGACTTCAGGTAAAACGCGGGAATGCTCAGGCAAATCTCGTGGGGATCTCTGGCCCAGTTAGCGAGATCCAGAAGCAATCCCAAGGGGGTTGAAATCCAATTGTCATTAGAACGGAGCCAAAACCCTGAGGTCTCACCCCAGTCAGGGGTCTCGAGCAGATAAACTCATGGGATCGCAGTCTAAATTTTGGAGGCCCTGACCCACATCTCAAGAGATCTCAAGCCCTGCATGCGAGTTCCCAGACACACGTTTCGGCATATCCGTCCAAACCTCGGAAGAGATATGGATATGTCCTGAGATGTCAGGAATGATCAGAGAGATGGTGAGGCACCTGTCTCGTTGATCTTAGTGCGAATCTCGTGAGGAATCTCCGAATCTGGTGGAATCTCCCATCTGTTCGGCCACTCGCAGGACCCGAGGTTACCGGATCGTAGTCCGGACCTCCCCAGAACTCATCCAAATCTCTTGAGACCTCGGGCGCAGTCAGTGAGCTGCAGGGCATAGCTCGCCCCTTCTCAGTCCAAACCGAGGGGACCACATGCAATGTTCGAGTGCTGTCGGGCCCAGTCAGGGAGATTCGGGGTCAAATCTGGCGTCTCCTCCGTCCATGCGTCGGAGGAACGCACTCAATGCTCCTGGGATCTCGGGGAGCTCTATGGGACAAAGAGCGTCTGACTTCAGGGGAGCTCCATCCAAATCTCGGGACGGCTCATGCAAATCTGGTGTGATCCCATGCCCAGTCCTCGAGTTCCAGGGGGCAATGCTCACATGATCTCCATCCCAATTTCAGGAGGGGCCCTGCAGATCCAGAGCGCTCACGTCAAGACATCAAGGCCCCGGTAACGAACCCGCGTGGTTTCAGGCCAAGTCTTGGGGGGAACAAACAGCAAGTCATGGCAGCACAGGCCCCCTCTGCAAGACCCGGGGGCAAACCTCTCATGGTTTTAGTCTGCATCTCGGGAGAGCGCCTCCAAACCGCAGGATACAACGGGGCCAGGCAGCGAGATGGAAAGACAAACCAAGTGGGATCCCAGCACACGTCTGGGGACACCTGGCCCCAATGGAACAAGATCTCGGGCCTTGTGGAGGTTATGGAGGTCGCTTGGCTCAGGATAGTCGTCCAAATCTCGGTAGAACTGCGCGAATGCCCTGAGGTCTCAGGAAACGTCAGCGAGACCCAGGGAGACACGCACATGATCTCCGTCGACATCGCGTTTGCAATCTCCCAACCTCGTGGGAGCTCTGGTGCGTTCCACTACAACCTGTGGCTACGTGCACCGTTTCGGATTTCAAATGTCGCCAGAGCTCCTCAAACCATCTTGAGACTTCGACCCCTTTCGGTGAGATCCGGGGGCGAATCTCAGCTGATCTCAGTCCAAATCTCGGGAGGTCTCCTCCCCAGCTTCAGGGTTCTCGGACAATTTCAGGGAGATTCACAGGCAAAACTCCCATGATCTCCGGTCGGATGCGCTGACTCCAACCCACGGGATCTCAGGCCAAGGCCTCTCTGTTAGACACAGGGTTCAACCTCACAAATCTCAGTCCAAATCTCGGGAGAAAGCCTCCAAACCTCGGTCGACCCCGGTCACCATCAGGGCGACCCAGGGCCCAACTCCTGAGCTCTCAATCACCTTTGCAGCAGAACCCACCCAATGCCCCTGAGTCCTCACGTCCGGACGGTGCGAACCAGGCTCCAAACCTGAGTGCTTTCGTGCGAACCTTGGAGAACAAACCCCATCTTGTCAAAGCTCGGGACCCCTCAGTGGCTTCCGAGGGCAATTCGCAGGGGACCTGAATCCAATTCTCAGGAGTGCTCGTCGACATCTCATGGGACCACAGGCCCAGGAAGCCAGATCCAGGGCCAAATCTCATGGGGCCGCAGTCCACACCTCGGAACACCGGATCCAAATCCTGTGAGAACTCAGGACCCGTCGGACTCTCCCAGGCAAACGTCTCCGTGTAGGTGTCCGAATCTCAGGACAACTGTGCCAAAGCCTCGAAATGTCAGGTGTACTCGCCGAGATCGAGGGGCACATGTCACGTGGTCTCCGTCTGAATGAGGCTCGCCACCTCCGACACTTGTGAGAACGCTGGTCCAATCCGTGAATGCCAGGAGCCAGTCTCGTGGGATCGGATTCCAAATCGAGCTGGAACTCGTCAAAATCTCTTTAGTGGTTTGTGCCCAAGTTATGGAATCCGGGTGATCTCAGCCAAAGTCCAGGAGAACTCATTCAAATGTCAAGAACCCCTGGCCCTGTCAGGGAGATTCACGGACATATGTCACGTGATCACAGCCCCAGGCTCGGAAGAACGCACTCAAATCTTGCGGGGCCACTGTCCGTTGCGTGAGAAACAGCATCTAAGTTCATCTGACTTTAGGCGTAACACGGGAACACACACGCAAATTCCGGGGGGACCTCTGGCCCAGTTAGCGAGATCCAGAAGCAATCCCCAGGGGGTTGAAATCCAATTGTCATTAGAACGAAACCAAATCCCTGAGGTCTCACCCCAGTCAGGGGTCTCAAGCAATTAAACTCATGGGATCGCAGTCTAAATTTTGGAGGCCCTGACCCACATCTCATGAGATCTCAGGCCCTGCCTGCGAGTTCCTGGAAACACGTGTCGGCATATCCGTCCAAATATCGGAAGAGCTATGGAAATGTCCTGAGATGTCAGGAATGATCAGAGAGATCGAGAGGCACCTGTCTCGTTGTTCTCAGGGCGAATCTCACGAGGAATCTCCGAATCTGGTGGAATCTCCGGTCCGTTCGGCCACTGGCAGGGCCCGAGGTCACCGGATCGTAGTCCAGACCTCCCCAGAACTCATCCAAATCTCTTGAGACCTCGGGCGCAGTCAGTGAGCGGCAGGGCAAAGCTCGCCCCTTCTCAGTCCAAACCTAGGGGACCACATGCAATGTTCGAGCACTGTCGGGCCCAGTCAGGGAGATTCGGGATCAAATATGGTGTCTCCTCCGTCCAAGCCTCGGAAGAACTCACTCAAAACTCCTGGGATCTCGGGGAGCTCTGTGGGACAGAGAGCACCTGACTTCAGGGCAGCTCCGTCGAAATCTCGGGACGGCTCATGCAAATCTGCCGTGATCCCATACCCAGTCCTCGAGATCCAGGGGGCAATGCTCACGTGATTTCCATCCCAATTTCAGGAGGGGCCCTGAAGTTCCAGAGGGCTCAGGTCCGGATATCAAGGCCCGGGTTCCAACCCCGCGTGGTTTCAGGCCAAATCTTGGGGGGAACAAACCGCAAGTCATGGCAGCACAGGCCCCCTCTGCAGTACCGGGGGGCAAAATTCTCGTGCTTTTAGTCTGCATCTCGGAAGAGCGCCTCCAAACCGCAGGAGACCACGGAGCCAGGCAGCCAGATGGAAGGGCAAATCAAATGGCATCCCAGCCCACGTCTGGGACACCTGGCCCCCAGGGAACGAGGTCTCCGGCCTTGGGGAGGATAAGGAGGTCGCTTGGCTCAAGATAGCCGTCCAAATCTCGGTAGAACTGCGCGAATCCCCGGAGATCTCAGGAAAAGTCAGCGAGACCCAGGGACACAAGGCACGTGATCTCCGTCGGCATCGCGTTCGAGATCTCCCAACGACGTTGGAGCTCTGGCCCGTTCCTCTAAAACCTGTGGCCACGTGCGCCGTTTCTGAGTTCAAATGTCGACAGAGCTCCACAAACCCTCTTGAGACCTCGGCCCCTTTCCGTGAGATCCGGGGGCGAATCTCAGCTGCTCTCAGTCCAAATCTCGGGAGGTGTCCTCCCCAGCTTCAGGGTTCTCGGGGCTTTTCAGGGAGATTCACAGGCAAACCTCCCGTGATCTCCGGTCGGAGGCGCTGACTCCAATCCTTCGGGATCTCAGGCCAAGGCCTCTCTGTTAGACCGAGGGTTCAACTTCAGCATATCTCAGTCCAAATCTCGGGAGTACTCCTCCAAACCGCGGTCGATCCCAGTCACATCAGGGAGACCCAGTGTCCAACTCCTGAGCTCTCAATCACCTTTGCGGCAGAACACATCCAATGCTCCTGAGTGCTCACGTCAGGACGGTGCGAACCAGGCTCCAAACCTGAGTGCTTTCGGGCGAACATTGGAGAACAACCCCCATCTCGTCAAACCTCAGGATGCCTCAGTGGCTTCCGCGGGCAATTCGCGGAGGACCTGAATCCCATTCTCAGCAGTGCTTGTCGACATCTCGTCGGACCTCAGGCCCTGGAAGCCAGATCCAGGGCCAAATTCCATGGGGCCACAGTCCAAACCTCGGAACACCGGATCCAAATCCCGTGAGAACACAGGCCTGATCGGCCACTCCCAGGCAAACATCTCGGTTAGGTGTCCGTATCTCAGGACAACTGTGCCAAAGTCTCGGAATGTCAGGTGTACTCGACGAGATCCAGGGGTACATGTCACGTGGTCTCCGTCTGAATGTGCCCCGCCACCTCCGACACTTGGGAGAGTGCTGGTCCAATCCGTGGATGCCAGGAGCCAGTCTCGTGGGATCTGATTCCAAATCGAGCCAGAACTCGTCAAAACCTCTTGAGTGTTTGTGCCCAAGTTAGGGGATCCCGATGCCACTCCGGGGTGATCTCGGCCGATGCCCAGGAGAACCCATCCAAATGTCAACAAACCCTGGCCCTGTCAGGGAGATTCACGGGCATATGTCACGTGATCACGGCCCCAGCCTCGGAAGAACGCACTCAAGTCTCCTGGGGCCACCGGCCATTGGATGAGAAACAGCATCTAAGTTCATCAGACTTCAGGTAAAACGCGGGAATGCTCAGGCAAATCTCGTGGGGATCTCTGGCCCAGTTAGCGAGATCCAGAAGCAATCCCAAGGGGGTTGAAATCCAATTGTCATTAGAACGGAGCCAAAACCCTGAGGTCTCACCCCAGTCAGGGGTCTCGAGCAGATAAACTCATGGGATCGCAGTCTAAATTTTGGAGGCCCTGACCCACATCTCAAGAGATCTCAAGCCCTGCATGCGAGTTCCCAGACACACGTTTCGGCATATCCGTCCAAACCTCGGAAGAGATATGGATATGTCCTGAGATGTCAGGAATGATCAGAGAGATGGTGAGGCACCTGTCTCGTTGATCTTAGTGCGAATCTCGTGAGGAATCTCCGAATCTGGTGGAATCTCCCATCTGTTCGGCCACTCGCAGGACCCGAGGTTACCGGATCGTAGTCCGGACCTCCCCAGAACTCATCCAAATCTCTTGAGACCTCGGGCGCAGTCAGTGAGCTGCAGGGCATAGCTCGCCCCTTCTCAGTCCAAACCGAGGGGACCACATGCAATGTTCGAGTGCTGTCGGGCCCAGTCAGGGAGATTCGGGGTCAAATCTGGCGTCTCCTCCGTCCATGCGTCGGAGGAACGCACTCAATGCTCCTGGGATCTCGGGGAGCTCTATGGGACAAAGAGCGTCTGACTTCAGGGGATCTCCATCCAAATCTCGGGACGGCTCATGCAAATCTGGTGTGATCCCATGCCCAGTCCTCGAGTTCCAGGGGGCAATGCTCACATGATCTCCATCCCAATTTCAGGAGGGGCCCTGCAGATCCAGAGCGCTCACGTCAAGACATCAAGGCCCCGGTAACGAACCCGCGTGGTTTCAGGCCAAGTCTTGGGGGGAACAAACAGCAAGTCATGGCAGCACAGGCCCCCTCTGCAAGACCCGGGGGCAAACCTCTCATGGTTTTAGTCTGCATCTCGGGAGAGCGCCTCCAAACCGCAGGATACAACGGGGCCAGGCAGCGAGATGGAAAGACAAACCAAGTGGGATCCCAGCACACGTCTGGGGACACCTGGCCCCAATGGAACAAGATCTCGGGCCTTGTGGAGGTTATGGAGGTCGCTTGGCTCAGGATAGTCGTCCAAATCTCGGTAGAACTGCGCGAATGCCCTGAGGTCTCAGGAAACGTCAGCGAGACCCAGGGAGACACGCACATGATCTCCGTCGACATCGCGTTTGCAATCTCCCAACCTCGTGGGAGCTCTGGTGCGTTCCACTACAACCTGTGGCTACGTGCACCGTTTCGGATTTCAAATGTCGCCAGAGCTCCTCAAACCATCTTGAGACTTCGACCCCTTTCGGTGAGATCCGGGGGCGAATCTCAGCTGATCTCAGTCCAAATCTCGGGAGGTCTCCTCCCCAGCTTCAGGGTTCTCGGACAATTTCAGGGAGATTCACAGGCAAAACTCCCATGATCTCCGGTCGGATGCGCTGACTCCAACCCACGGGATCTCAGGCCAAGGCCTCTCTGTTAGACACAGGGTTCAACCTCACAAATCTCAGTCCAAATCTCGGGAGAAAGCCTCCAAACCTCGGTCGACCCCGGTCACCATCAGGGCGACCCAGGGCCCAACTCCTGAGCTCTCAATCACCTTTGCAGCAGAACCCACCCAATGCCCCTGAGTCCTCACGTCCGGACGGTGCGAACCAGGCTCCAAACCTGAGTGCTTTCGTGCGAACCTTGGAGAACAAACCCCATCTTGTCAAAGCTCGGGACCCCTCAGTGGCTTCCGAGGGCAATTCGCAGGGGACCTGAATCCAATTCTCAGGAGTGCTCGTCGACATCTCATGGGACCACAGGCCCAGGAAGCCAGATCCAGGGCCAAATCTCATGGGGCCGCAGTCCACACCTCGGAACACCGGATCCAAATCCTGTGAGAACTCAGGACCCGTCGGACTCTCCCAGGCAAACGTCTCCGTGTAGGTGTCCGAATCTCAGGACAACTGTGCCAAAGCCTCGAAATGTCAGGTGTACTCGCCGAGATCGAGGGGCACATGTCACGTGGTCTCCGTCTGAATGAGGCTCGCCACCTCCGACACTTGTGAGAACGCTGGTCCAATCCGTGAATGCCAGGAGCCAGTCTCGTGGGATCGGATTCCAAATCGAGCTGGAACTCGTCAAAATCTCTTTAGTGGTTTGTGCCCAAGTTATGGAATCCGGGTGATCTCAGCCAAAGTCCAGGAGAACTCATTCAAATGTCAAGAACCCCTGGCCCTGTCAGGGAGATTCACGGACATATGTCACGTGATCACAGCCCCAGGCTCGGAAGAACGCACTCAAATCTTGCGGGGCCACTGTCCGTTGCGTGAGAAACAGCATCTAAGTTCATCTGACTTTAGGCGTAACACGGGAACACACACGCAAATTCCGGGGGGACCTCTGGCCCAGTTAGCGAGATCCAGAAGCAATCCCCAGGGGGTTGAAATCCAATTGTCATTAGAACGAAACCAAATCCCTGAGGTCTCACCCCAGTCAGGGGTCTCAAGCAATTAAACTCATGGGATCGCAGTCTAAATTTTGGAGGCCCTGACCCACATCTCATGAGATCTCAGGCCCTGCCTGCGAGTTCCTGGAAACACGTGTCGGCATATCCGTCCAAATATCGGAAGAGCTATGGAAATGTCCTGAGTTGTCAGGAATGATCAGAGAGATCGAGAGGCACCTGTCTCGTTGTTCTCAGGGCGAATCTCACGAGGAATCTCCGAATCTGGTGGAATCTCCGGTCCGTTCGGCCACTGGCAGGGCCCGAGGTCACCGGATCGTAGTCCAGACCTCCCCAGAACTCAACCAAATCTCTTGAGACCTCGGGCGCAGTCAGTGAGCGGCAGGGCAAAGCTCGCCCCTTCTCAGTCCAAACCTAGGGGACCACATGCAATGTTCGAGCACTGTCGGGCCCAGTCAGGGAGATTCGGGATCAAATATGGTGTCTCCTCCGTCCAAGCCTCGGAAGAACTCACTCAAAACTCCTGGGATCTCGGGGAGCTCTGTGGGACAGAGAGCACCTGACTTCAGGGGAGCTCCGTCCAAATCTCGGGACGGCTCATGCAAATCTGCCGTGATCCCATACCCAGTCCTCGAGATCCAGGGGGCAATGCTCACGTGATTTCCATCCCAATTTCAGGAGGGGCCCTGAAGTTCCAGAGCGCTCAGGTCCGGATATCAAGGCCCGGGTTCCAACCCCGCGTGGTTTCAGGCCAAATCTTGGGGGGAACAAACCGCAAGTCATGGCAGCACAGGCCCCCTCTGCAGTACCGGGGGGCAAAATTCTCGTGCTTTTAGTCTGCATCTCGGAAGAGCGCCTCCAAACCGCAGGAGACCACGGAGCCAGGCAGCCAGATGGAAGGGCAAATCAAATGGCATCCCAGCCCACGTCTGGGGACACCTGGCCCCCAGGGAACGAGGTCTCCGGCCTTGGGGAGGATAAGGAGGTCGCTTGGCTCAAGATAGCCGTCCAAATCTCGGTAGAACTGCGCGAATCCCCGGAGATCTCAGGAAAAGTCAGCGAGACCCAGGGACACACGGCACGTGATCTCCGTCGGCATCGCGTTCGAGATCTCCCAACGACGTTGGAGCTCTGGCCCGTTCCTCTAAAACCTGTGGCCACGTGCGCCGTTTCTGAGTTCAAATGTCGACAGAGCTCCACAAACCCTCTTGAGACCTCGGCCCCTTTCCGTGAGATCCGGGGGCGAATCTCAGCTGCTCTCAGTCCAAATCTCGGGAGGTGTCCTCCCCAGCTTCAGGGTTCTCGGGGCTTTTCAGGGAGATTCACAGGCAAACCTCCCGTGATCTCCGGTCGGAGGCGCTGACTCCAATCCTTCGGGATCTCAGGCCAAGGCCTCTCTGTTAGACCGAGGGTTCAACTTCAGCATATCTCAGTCCAAATCTCGGGAGTACTCCTCCAAACCGCGGTCGATCCCAGTCACCTCAGGGAGACCCAGTGTCCAACTCCTGAGCTCTCAATCACCTTTGCGGCAGAACTCATCCAATGCTCCTGAGTGCTCACGTCCGGACGGTGCGAACCAGGCTCCAAACCTGAGTGCTTTCGGGCGAACCTTGGAGAACAACCCCCATCTCGTCAAACCTCAGGATGCCTCAGTGGCTTCCGCGGGCAATTCGCGGAGGACCTGAATCCCATTCTCAGCAGTGCTTGTCGACATCTCGTCGGACCTCAGGCCCTGGAAGCCAGATCCAGGGCCAAATTCCATGGGGCCACAGTCCAAACCTCGGAACACCGGATCCAAATCCCGTGAGAACTCAGGCCTGATCGGCCACTCCCAGGCAAACATCTCGGTTAGGTGTCCGTATCTCAGGACAACTGTGCCAAAGTCTCGGAATGTCAGGTGTACTCGACGAGATCCAGGGGTACATGTCACGTGGTCTCCGTCTGAATGTGCCCCGCCACCTCCGACACTTGGGAGAGTGCTGGTCCAATCCGTGGATGCCAGGAGCCAGTCTCGTGGGATCTGATTCCAAATCGAGCCAGAACTCGTCAAAACCTCTTGAGTGTTTGTGCCCAAGTTAGGGGATCCCGATGCCACTCCGGGGTGATCTCGGCCGATGCCCAGGAGAACCCATCCAAATGTCAACAAACCCTGGCCCTGTCAGGGAGATTCACGGGCATATGTCACGTGATCACGGCCCCAGCCTCGGAAGAACGCACTCAAGTCTCCTGGGGCCACCGGCCATTGGATGAGAAACAGCATCTAAGTTCATCAGACTTCAGGTAAAACGCAGGAATGCTCAGGCAAATCTCGTGGGGATCTCTGGCCCAGTTAGCGAGATCCAGAAGCAATCCCAAGGGGGTTGAAATCCAATTGTCATTAGAACGGAGCCAAAACCCTGAGGTCTCACCCCAGTCAGGGGTCTCGAGCAGATAAACTCATGGGATCGCAGTCTAAATTTTGGAGGCCCTGACCCACATCTCAAGAGATCTCAAGCCCTGCATGCGAGTTCCCAGACACACGTTTCGGCATATCCGTCCAAAACTCGGAAGAGATATGGATATGTCCTGAGATGTCAGGAATGATCAGAGAGATGGTGAGGCACCTGTCTCGTTGATCTTAGTGCGAATCTCGTGAGGAATCTCCGAATCTGGTGGAATCTCCCATCTGTTCGGCCACTCGCAGGGCCCGAGGTTACCGGATCGTAGTCCGGACCTCCCCAGAACTCATCCAAATCTCTTGAGACCTCGGGCGCAGTCAGTGAGCTGCAGGGCATAGCTCGCCCCTTCTCAGTCCAAACCGAGGGGACCACATGCAATGTTCGAGTGCTGTCGGGCCCAGTCAGGGAGATTCGGGGTCAAATCTGGCGTCTCCTCCGTCCATGCGTCGGAGGAACGCACTCAATGCTCCTGGGATCTCGGGGAGCTCTATGGGACAAAGAGCGTCTGACTTCAGGGGAGCTCCATCCAAATCTCGGGACGGCTCATGCAAATCTGGTGTGATCCCATGCCCAGTCCTCGAGTTCCAGGGGGCAATGCTCACATGATCTCCATCCCAATTTCAGGAGGGGCCCTGCAGATCCAGAGCGCTCACGTCAAGACATCAAGGCCCCGGTAACGAACCCGCGTGGTTTCAGGCCAAGTCTTGGGGGGAACAAACAGCAAGTCATGGCAGCACAGGCCCCCTCTGCAAGACCCGGGGGCAAACCTCTCATGGTTTTAGTCTGCATCTCGGGAGAGCGCCTCCAAACCGCAGGATACAACGGGGCCAGGCAGCGAGATGGAAAGACAAACCAAGTGGGATCCCAGCACACGTCTGGGGACACCTGGCCCCAATGGAACAAGATCTCGGGCCTTGTGGAGGTTATGGAGGTCGCTTGGCTCAGGATAGTCGTCCAAATCTCGGTAGAACTGCGCGAATGCCCTGAGGTCTCAGGAAACGTCAGCGAGACCCAGGGAGACACGCACATGATCTCCGTCGACATCGCGTTTGCAATCTCCCAACCTCGTGGGAGCTCTGGTGCGTTCCACTACAACCTGTGGCTACGTGCACCGTTTCGGATTTCAAATGTCGCCAGAGCTCCTCAAACCATCTTGAGACTTCGACCCCTTTCGGTGAGATCCGGGGGCGAATCTCAGCTGATCTCAGTCCAAATCTCGGGAGGTCTCCTCCCCAGCTTCAGGGTTCTCGGACAATTTCAGGGAGATTCACAGGCAAAACTCCCATGATCTCCGGTCGGATGCGCTGACTCCAACCCACGGGATCTCAGGCCAAGGCCTCTCTGTTAGACACAGGGTTCAACTTCACAAATCTCAGTCCAAATCTCGGGAGAAAGCCTCCAAACCTCGGTCGACCCCGGTCACCATCAGGGCGACCCAGGGCCCAACTCCTGAGCTCTCAATCACCTTTGCAGCAGAACCCACCCAATGCCCCTGAGTCCTCACGTCCGGACGGTGCGAACCAGGCTCCAAACCTGAGTGCTTTCGTGCGAACCTTGGAGAACAAACCCCATCTTGTCAAAGCTCGGGACCCCTCAGTGGCTTCCGAGGGCAATTCGCAGGGGACCTGAATCCAATTCTCAGGAGTGCTCGTCGACATCTCATGGGACCACAGGCCCAGGAAGCCAGATCCAGGGCCAAATCTCATGGGGCCGCAGTCCACACCTCAGAACACCGGATCCAAATCCTGTGAGAACTCAGGACCCGTCGGACTCTCCCAGGCAAACGTCTCCGTGTAGGTGTCCGAATCTCAGGACAACTGTGCCAAAGCCTCGAAATGTCAGGTGTACTCGCCGAGATCGAGGGGCACATGTCACGTGGTCTCCGTCTGAATGAGGCTCGCCACCTCCGACACTTGTGAGAACGCTGGTCCAATCCGTGAATGCCAGGAGCCAGTCTCGTGGGATCGGATTCCAAATCGAGCTGGAACTCGTCAAAATCTCTTTAGTGGTTTGTGCCCAAGTTATGGAATCCGGGTGATCTCAGCCAAAGTCCAGGAGAACTCATTCAAATGTCAAGAACCCCTGGCCCTGTCAGGGAGATTCACGGACATATGTCACGTGATCACAGCCCCAGGCTCGGAAGAACGCACTCAAATCTTGCGGGGCCACTGTCCGTTGCGTGAGAAACAGCATCTAAGTTCATCTGACTTTAGGCGTAACACGGGAACACACACGCAAATTCCGGGGGGACCTCTGGCCCAGTTAGCGAGATCCAGAAGCAATCCCCAGGGGGTTGAAATCCAATTGTCATTAGAACGAAACCAAATCCCTGAGGTCTCACCCCAGTCAGGGGTCTCAAGCAATTAAACTCATGGGATCGCAGTCTAAATTTTGGAGGCCCTGACCCACATCTCATGAGATCTCAGGCCCTGCCTGCGAGTTCCTGGAAACACGTGTCGGCATATCCGTCCAAATATCGGAAGAGCTATGGAAATGTCCTGAGATGTCAGGAATGATCAGAGAGATCGAGAGGCACCTGTCTCGTTGTTCTCAGGGCGAATCTCACGAGGAATCTCCGAATCTGGTGGAATCTCCGGTCCGTTCGGCCACTGGCAGGGCCCGAGGTCACCGGATCGTAGTCCAGACCTCCCCAGAACTCATCCAAATCTCTTGAGACCTCGGGCGCAGTCAGTGAGCGGCAGGGCAAAGCTCGCCCCTTCTCAGTCCAAACCTAGGGGACCACATGCAATGTTCGAGCACTGTCGGGCCCAGTCAGGGAGATTCGGGATCAAATATGGTGTCTCCTCCGTCCAAGCCTCGGAAGAACTCACTCAAAACTCCTGGGATCTCGGGGAGCTCTGTGGGACAGAGAGCACCTGACTTCAGGGGAGCTCCGTCCAAATCTCGGGACGGCTCATGCAAATCTGCCGTGATCCCATACCCAGTCCTCGAGATCCAGGGGGCAATGCTCACGTGATTTCCATCCCAATTTCAGGAGGGGCCCTGAAGTTCCAGAGCGCTCAGGTCCGGATATCAAGGCCCGGGTTCCAACCCCGCGTGGTTTCAGGCCAAATCTTGGGGGGAACAAACCGCAAGTCATGGCAGCACAGGCCCCCTCTGCAGTACCGGGGGGCAAAATTCTCGTGCTTTTAGTCTGCATCTCGGAAGAGCGCCTCCAAAGCGCAGGAGACCACGGAGCCAGGCAGCCAGATGGAAGGGCAAATCAAATGGCATCCCAGCCCACGTCTGGGGACACCTGGCCCCCAGGGAACGAGGTCTCCGGCCTTGGGGAGGATAAGGAGGTCGCTTGGCTCAAGATAGCCGTCCAAATCTCGGTAGAACTGCGCGAATCCCCGGAGATCTCAGGAAAAGTCAGCGAGACCCAGGGACACACGGCACGTGATCTCCGTCGGCATCGCGTTCGAGATCTCCCAACGACGTTGGAGCTCTGGCCCGTTCCTCTAAAACCTGTGGCCACGTGCGCCGTTTCTGAGTTCAAATGTCGACAGAGCTCCACAAACCCTCTTGAGACCTCGGCCCCTTTCCGTGAGATCCGGGGGCGAATCTCAGCTGCTCTCAGTCCAAATCTCGGGAGGTGTCCTCCCCAGCTTCAGGGTTCTCGGGGCTTTTCAGGGAGATTCACAGGCAAACCTCCCGTGATCTCCGGTCGGAGGCGCTGACTCCAATCCTTCGGGATCTCAGGCCAAGGCCTCTCTGTTAGACCGAGGGTTCAACTTCAGCATATCTCAGTCCAAATCTCGGGAGTACTCCTCCAAACCGCGGTCGATCCCAGTCACCTCAGGGAGACCCAGTGTCCAACTCCTGAGCTCTCAATCACCTTTGCGGCAGAACTCATCCAATGCTCCTGAGTGCTCACGTCCGGACGGTGCGAACCAGGCTCCAAACCTGAGTGCTTTCGGGCGAACCTTGGAGAACAAACCCCATCTCGTCAAACCTCAGGATGCCTCAGTGGCTTCCGCGGGCAATTCGCGGAGGACCTGAATCCCATTCTCAGCAGTGCTTGTCGACATCTCGTCGGACCTCAGGCCCTGGAAGCCAGATCCAGGGCCAAATTCCATGGGGCCACAGTCCAAACCTCGGAACACCGGATCCAAATCCCGTGAGAACTCAGGCCTGATCGGCCACTCCCAGGCAAACATCTCGGTTAGGTGTCCGTATCTCAGGACAACTGTGCCAAAGTCTCGGAATGTCAGGTGTACTCGACGAGATCCAGGGGTACATGTCACGTGGTCTCCGTCTGAATGTGCCCCGCCACCTCCGACACTTGGGAGAGTGCTGGTCCAATCCGTGGATGCCAGGAGCCAGTCTCGTGGGATCTGATTCCAAATCGAGCCAGAACTCGTCAAAACCTCTTGAGTGTTTGTGCCCAAGTTAGGGGATCCCGATGCCACTCCGGGGTGATCTCGGCCGATGCCCAGGAGAACCCATCCAAATGTCAACAAACCCTGGCCCTGTCAGGGAGATTCACGGGCATATGTCACGTGATCACGGCCCCAGCCTCGGAAGAACGCACTCAAGTCTCCTGGGGCCACCGGCCATTGGATGAGAAACAGCATCTAAGTTCATCAGACTTCAGGTAAAACGCGGGAATGCTCAGGCAAATCTCGTGGGGATCTCTGGCCCAGTTAGCGAGATCCAGAAGCAATCCCAAGGGGGTTGAAATCCAATTGTCATTAGAACGGAGCCAAAACCCTGAGGTCTCACCCCAGTCAGGGGTCTCGAGCAGATAAACTCATGGGATCGCAGTCTAAATTTTGGAGGCCCTGACCCACATCTCAAGAGATCTCAAGCCCTGCATGCGAGTTCCCAGACACACGTTTCGGCATATCCGTCCAAAACTCGGAAGAGATATGGATATGTCCTGAGATGTCAGGAATGATCAGAGAGATGGTGAGGCACCTGTCTCGTTGATCTTAGTGCGAATCTCGTGAGGAATCTCCGAATCTGGTGGAATCTCCCATCTGTTCGGCCACTCGCAGGACCCGAGGTTACCGGATCGTAGTCCGGACCTCCCCAGAACTCATCCAAATCTCTTGAGACCTCGGGCGCAGTCAGTGAGCTGCAGGGCATAGCTCGCCCCTTCTCAGTCCAAACCGAGGGGACCACATGCAATGTTCGAGTGCTGTCGGGCCCAGTCAGGGAGATTCGGGGTCAAATCTGGCGTCTCCTCCGTCCATGCGTCGGAGGAACGCACTCAATGCTCCTGGGATCTCGGGGAGCTCTATGGGACAAAGAGCGTCTGACTTCAGGGGAGCTCCATCCAAATCTCGGGACGGCTCATGCAAATCTGGTGTGATCCCATGCCCAGTCCTCGAGTTCCAGGGGGCAATGCTCACATGATCTCCATCCCAATTTCAGGAGGGGCCCTGCAGATCCAGAGCGCTCACGTCAAGACATCAAGGCCCCGGTAACGAACCCGCGTGGTTTCAGGCCAAGTCTTGGGGGGAACAAACAGCAAGTCATGGCAGCACAGGCCCCCTCTGCAAGACCCGGGGGCAAACCTCTCATGGTTTTAGTCTGCATCTCGGGAGAGCGCCTCCAAACCGCAGGATACAACGGGGCCAGGCAGCGAGATGGAAAGACAAACCAAGTGGGATCCC